>NC_064824.1:65015884-65323662 GCF_024166365.1 Elephas maximus indicus | reverse complement strand
CTCTTATCATCTGTGGCAAGTCTTTTCATCCACAGAGATGCAATGAGGATATTCTGTGGCTTTCTTATGCACACATTGAAGAAATCAGAAGTGTCTTTTAGACAGACACTGGAGAGTGGAAACCTGAGAGGTAACAAGGTCTTTATTATGGGGCACCATGATCATTCTGAAGAAGCCCTGGGACTATTAGAGCTGTACCGTATAGGAAAGACTGGCTAAATAGTAGATGATAGCTCCCTCACCAGGGTGAAGAAAACAGAGGTCCATGCTCAATTCCAGTAATTCAGCAATTTTACCCATCACTAATCTTATTTTTAATAAAATTAAAAAAAGGAATAGAAAGGGTTATAATGTATTAATGTTATCTCTATCTTTGTCAAACAGACATAAACAACAAAAATGTATTGTTTGTCTCAGCAAAAATGTCAATAGATTCAAGGATCAGAAAAATAATCATTTCTTTCCTTTTAAAGATGAGCATAGAAATTTGTGGTTGACTATACAGCTACAGTAGTCAAAACAGCCCGGTACTGGTACAATGACAGACAGATGAACCAGTGGAACAGAATTGAGAACCCAGGTATAAATTCATCTACCTATGGTCACCTGATCTTCAAAAAAGGCCCAGAGTCCATTAAATGGGGGGAAAAGACAGTCTTTTTAACAAATGGTGCTGGCAACATGATGCTCATCTGTAAAAAAATGAAACAGTACCCATACCTCACGCCATACACAAAACTAATTAAAAATGGATTGAAGACCTAAATATAAAACCAAAAGCTATAAAGATCATAGAAGAAAAAATAGGGTCAGTGCTAGAGGCCCTAATACATGGCATAAATAGGATACAAACCGTAACTGAAAAAACACAAACACGAGAAGATAAGTAAGATAACTGGGATGTGCTAAAAATTAAACACTTATGCTCATCAAAAGACTTCACTAAAAGAGCAAAAAGAGAACCTGTAGATTGGGAAAAATTTTTGGCTATGACAAATCTGACAAAGGTCTAATCTCTAAAATCAGTAGGAAAATCCAACACCTCTACAACAAAAAGACAAACAATCCAATTAAAAAATGGGCAAAGGATATGAACAGACACTTCACCAAAGAAGACATTCAGGTGCCTAACAGATATGAGAAAATACTCGAGATCACTAGCCATTAGATAAATGCAAGTCGAAACCACAATAAGATACCATCTCACCCTGGCATTAGCGGCATGAATCAAAAGAACAGAAAATAACAATGTTGGAAAGCCTGTGGGGAAATTGGAACTCTTATGCACTGCTGGTGGAAATGTAAAATGGTACAATCATTTCGGAAAACAACATGGCACTTCCTTAAAAAGTTAGAAATAGAAATACCACACAATCCAGCAGTCCCACTCCTAGGAGTATGCCCTAGAGAAATAATAGCCATCACACGAATAGACATACGCATACCCATGTTCATGGCAATGTTATTCACAATAGCGAAAAGATGGAAACAACTTAAATGCCCATCAGCTGAAGAATGGATAAACAAACTATGGTACATATACACGATGGAATACTATGCAACAATAAAGAATAATGATGAATCTGCAAAAAATCTTACAACATGGATGAGCCTGGAGGGTAATATGCTGAGTGAAATAAGCCAATTACAAAAGGACAAATACTGTATGAGACCTCTATTATAAAAACTCATGAAAAGTTTTATACACAGAAAGAAACAGTCTTTGAAGGTTATGATGGAGGAGAGGGGTGGGGAGGAAAAAACACTAAATAGATAACAAATAAATGGTTACTTTGGTGAAGGGTAAGACAGTACATAATACGGGAAAGTCAGCACAACTTGACCAAGGCAAGGTCATGGAAGCTTCACAGATACATCCAAACTCCCTTAGGGACTGAATTACTGCGCTGAGGGCTAGGGACCGTGGTCTTAAGGGTCCTTTAGCTCAATCAGCGTAACATAGTGTATAAAGAAAATGTTCTAACATCCTACTTTGGTGAGTAGTGTCTCTGGGGTCTTAAAAGCTTGTGAGTCGCTATCTAAGATACCGCACTAGTCCCACCCCATCTAGAGCAAGGGAGAATGAAGAAAACCAAAGATCCAAGGGAAAGATTACTTGAGAAGACTAATGGACCACAACTACCACAGCCTCCACCAGACTGAGTCCAGCACAACTAGATGGTGCTCGGCTACCACCGTCAACTGCTCTGACAGGAATCACCATAGAGGATCCTGGACAGAGCTGGAGAAAAATATAGAACACAAAATTCTAACTCACAAAAAAAGACCAGACTTACTGGTCGGACAGAGACTGGAGAAACCCCAAGAGTATGCCCCCCAGACACCCTTTTAACTCAGTACTGAAGTCACTCCTGAGGTTCACCCATTAGCCAAAGCTTAGACAGGCCCATAAAGCAAACAATAACACAAGTAGCTCAACCACATATATGATACTAAATGGGCACAGAAGCCCAAGCGCAAAGACAAGAAGGCAGGAGGGAACAGGAAAGCTAGACGAATGGAAACAGGGATGCTAAGGCTGAGAACCGGGGCGTGTTGACGTGTTGCGGGTTTGGCAATCAATTTCACAAAACAATACGTCTATTAATTGTTTAATGAGAAACTAATTTATTCTGTAAACCTTCATCTAAAGCACTATAAAAAAAAAAGAAGAAATTTGTTGTAGATACATTGTGTTTGTCTGGATTTAGATATATTCAAATTCAAACATATTTTCTGTTGCCCTGAATTCTCTTTCTTTATATATTTTTAAATTTATTCTAAAAAATTGAAGTATACAATCTGACACTAGAAAAATTTGAGCTTCAGATTAAGGCTTTTCCATATTCAGTATTAAGCTTTGAAAGTCTGGCTCCATAATCATTTTCTCTTTGAAATGTTTCTTAACTTTTCGATACAGAGTTAGCTATTCCTGCTTTATGCTGTTGTTGTTTTCCCCAAACTGCCAGTACACACCTCTGCTATGACTTTTATTACATTTCACAGTAATCATTTGCTAATATGACCCTCTGGTGGTACAGTGGTTAGGAGCTCAGCTGCTAACCAAGAGCTCGGCAGTGTGAATTCACTAGCCACTCATTGAAAACCCTACAGGGCAGTTCTCTTCTGTCCTATAGGGTCGTTAGGAGTCAGCATCCACTGGAAGGCAATGGGTTTGTTTTAGGGATTCTTTAACTAAACTGTGAGTCTATTTCATTAAATCCCAATGTTTAGCTTTCCTGGGACATAGTAGGTGCCTATGTATCAAACAGGAGTGAATGAATGGACAAATAACTGCTTTTAATTTTTCTAGAAGCCTGAAAATTTTATGATTTTAAACCTGTTTTAAAAATTGAGATTCTAGATTCTTCCGCATAGTCCCTATGAATTTATTTTTGGTTTTTCTGCTGATGGTCTTTAATACTGAACATTTTTCATATTTGAGAGGTGAAGTTACTGAAGCTGATGTGTATAACATTAATATGTCAATCACTATACAAATATACTCCAGATGAGGATGTTTGAAAATTTTGCAAGTGATCACAACATCTATAGATGGATATGAGAAGTCCTGTGAGCTGTAAAGAGCAGGTGGCATCATCACAGTGAGGAGATAGCTGTACCAAGAAAATAAATACACAAAGGCAACGAACATATATACAAAGATAAAGAACCTTTTAAAATAAGAAAATATATTTTCAAATTAGCCTTTTCATAAAAAGGTCTTTGCATGCTAAACAAACTAGTTTGTATTCTGTTTTGTTTTTTTTTTGTGAATTTATTATGATTCCTTGAGTTGATAAATCTGACATCTTATCAAGAGCCATGAAGAAACAGCAGTAGATGCATTGAGCAGAATTACTATGACAACAAAATTTAAAGTTGAGCTATTTTTGGTGACAGTGAAAGATAATATGCATCATCATCATTTTTAATTTACATAAATGGGAACATTAAGGAGAAGAAAGTCCAAACTCAGTTGCAAGTCCTGATTCTTTGTATGTCTCAATACATTCATAAGCAAAACTCCAATTTTACTTGGTTCAATAGTAACCAGTTACCCTTGAGTCAATTTCAACTCATGGCTACCCCATGTGTATCGGAGTAAAACTGTATTCCACAGTGTTTAATGGAGTTAAAAAAAAAAAAAAAAAAAGGAGCATTAACTTGGAATTCCCTTGAGACAAGAATTCTAGATATATACAGATGCATGAGTTATCCAGATTTATTACAGAAATCTCCGAGAGAGGTGTCATGATTCTACTAATTTCAATTCCTTCTTGACTCAAATTAAGAGTATTTAGCTATAAAGGGCAAAACTTAGACTTTTAAAATAAAAATACATAATTTAAAAGTTGAAGCGTTTACCTTCACAAAGAGAGGATTCTGAATCAGCAATGCCAGCTTTAACTATCAGAATTCTGACTGTCATCTTCTTTCCTAAAAGTATTATTTATACAGCCATATCCCAGAGTTTGAAAATAGTGAAGTTTCATAAAAATAACATATAAAAGATGAATTCTCAACTGGGCCATCCAACATATTAGTTATATAAATAACATATACTTGGCAAACTAAAAAAGCAAATTACATAAAAACATTTGATTTGCCAAAAAGGATGCCTTCTTGAAGTTTTTTTTTTGTAGATATATGTGAAAGATATATCTTTCATTCATATATATTTAAATCCAACATAGATACAAAAACAAATCTTAGGACAAAAGAGGCACTGGGCTATAAATAAAACATAAAGGTTTATGTTTTATCAAAACAAAAGAAGGTGTGACAGAGTCTTAAAGACAGTGAAACTGAAGATAAAAACTTGCAAAAGAACTAAAATATTCTAAATGAAGAAAAACAAATTAGATGTAACATGTACTTCATGTTAATTAATACAAACCAAAATAGATAAACAGAGAAGTCTACCTCTTCATTATTATCCCCTCCACTAATATTCAGTTGATTCCTAAACTCTGACAACGTTACCTTCAATATCCCCTCAATCAACACCCTCTTCACCCTAGAACTTCTGACCCATTTAAGTACTCATATATTTAATATGGACCATTTTAATAGTCTTCTAACTAGTTTTCCTCCATCTAATCTTGACCTTCTTTATATCAGTCCCATATTGCCAGGATAATCTTTTTAAATGCATCTGTATTCATCTTACTCCTCTGTTTAAAATGTTTCAGTGGCTCATGATTGCCTTAGTGCCTTAGAATAAAGTAAAAATTCTTTAAAATGGCATAAAATTTTCTCCATTACCTGGCCTCTGCCTACATTACCAGCTTCGTGTCTCAATTATTCCTCCTTATATTCACAAATATATCATGCTATATGGCTGCTAACCAAAAGGTTGGCGGTTCAAATCTACCAGCCCTTCCTTGGAAACCCTATGGGGCAGTTCTACTCTGTCTTATAGGGTTGCTAGTAGTGAAAATTGATCTGATGGCAACAGTTTTTGTTTGTTTATATTGCGTTTTGCATATGTTGTTCCCTTTGCCTGAAATACAATTTTAAATGTATGGAAAATTACCACAAATTTCAGCTGAAGCATTCTTCACTTTCAGGTGTTCTCCTTGACCATCCGTAACCAAAGTGTGTTACAACCTCCTTGTGTCCCCATGAACCTCATTTAATTTTCTACCATAGAATCTACCATATTGCACTTGTTATCATTTGTTATGTCTTTCTCCCTGATACGTAGAGCTCCTTGAAGGCAAAAATAGTGTCGTATTCATCATGGTACTTCTGGTGCCTAACATATGGTAGATGCTTAAGGATCATCAGCTGAATTAAAAATAAATAAATAAATATGGGCATAGACCCTGGAGTCAGGCTACCTGGGATAGAATCACATTTACCTAACTTTCTTTTTTCCAGTTACTTAGACTATCTACACTTCAGTTTCTTTGTCTTAGAAATGGGAATAACAGTGCTATCTCAGAAGGTTGTTCTGAGGAAAAGCCAAGTTAATACATGTTACCTGGTTTACAGTAAGTGCTGTATTAATATTTGCTCTCTTTACATAACAAAATGTATTGCAGGTTTACTTTGTGTCAGACATTTTCTTAGTAAGTCAGGATACAGTAGTAGGCACAGGGGGAAAAAAAAGATTGAATGAAAGTAGATCGTGGCTATGTCAATAATTGTATCAATGGATTTTACAATTTTATCAGGGAATTTCATTGTGGAATTAAACCCAGAAATTAAAGAAGAAGCAAGTCCCAACTACTAATTTTTTTTTTTTTTCTCCACCAGGGAAGTAATGGATTTGGGCAGTTTACTCACAGAGAGATAAGCAAAGGAGCCTGTACATATTATGACTCTTCCAAACCAATCCTGTCCCTCGAAAATGGAAATATTCTGTAGGGACATGGCCAGAGAATGGTTTTGTGGTAGCTTGTTCAGCTTTTCCATGGTTTGTCTTTCATGAACTGATATCTAGTGAACAGTAAATTCACAGGAATTAAATCTACTATTATACAATTCTTTCCACGTTTACTCTTTTCCTAAAAGGTACTGTTGTAGTACTATCATCTAGATAATAAAGTTAGAATTTGTAGATTATTTATCTTTTTATGTCACCCCTCCCAATTTTAAGCATTGGAATCTGACAAATTCAAACAGAAAAGAGAATTTATTAAAGAGCCATTGGATGGAGGTGGGGTGGGAGAGTATTTCACAGAATCTCCAGGAGACCAGGAAACAAGATTTGGAAGCTTGGTACCAACAAGAATTCCAGAATACATTTGCAGCACTGTCTGGTGAATGCACCCTTGCTGCTGCCATTAGGCACTAGACACATTCGCTGTCAGTGCCATCAATACTGTCTACCAGATATTGCTTCCAGAATAGCTATTTCTTGAAATTGGACGGATGGCACTAATACCTTGCCACTAGTCGCCACCAAAATTGACTCTGCATGGTCCCTGCTTCTTATGTTGCTATTCAAAGCCTGAACTGGAGGTGTCTGTTTGGTGTAGTCTAATTCATAATCCTGGACTTTAGATAACAAGGGAGGTTAATAAAGGGAGTATACAGTATTCTGAGCTTCTCATGGTGGAGGGTGATTCTGCCTTATTGGTTGGTGAATTTCTCCAGTAGAGAAGGAGGTTCAAATGTCAGAAAGAATGAAAAGAGTCAATTGCCTCTGCTAAATATATATATATATATATATATACACACACACACTGGAGTCTTCTTAACCAAATGGAAACCAGTTAAAATACAAAATTTGTTTTGATAATGGACAGCGTAGTAGGAAACACAAGTCAAGTCTTATAATGAAATTGATAAAGGATGTACTGTTTAATCAGTACTGGATTTCTTTCCAATTAAGTTATGTCAATACCAGTGCTCTTTAAAGGACAGAACGTCCACCATTTTTCGGGAGCCCTTGTCATGGATTGAATTGTGTCCCCCCAAAATGTCTATCAAACTGGCTAGATCATGATTCCCTTGTATGATTGTCTACCATTTTATCTTCTGATGTGATTTTCCTATGTGTTGTAAATTCTATCATTATGATGTAATAACATGGATTAGCAGCAGTTATGTTGATGAGGTCTACAAAATTAGGTAGTGTCTTAAGCCAATCTCTTTTGAGATATAAAAGAGAGACGCAAGCAGAGAGACAGGGGGACCTCATACCACCAAGAAAGCAGTGTTGGGAGCAGAGTGCGTCCTTTGGACTTGAGGTTACTGAGCAGAGATGCTCCCAGACCAAGAGAAGACTGATGACAAGGACCTTCCTCCAGAACTGACTGAGAGAGAAGGCCTTCCCCTGGAGCTGAGGCCCTGAATTTGGACTTGTAGCCTACTAGACAGTGAGAGAATAAATTTCTCCTTGTTAAAGCCATCCATTCACTTGTGGTATTTCTGTTATAGCAGCACTAGATGACTAAGACAGCCCTTCACACTTGAATAATCTCTATTGTTATTTGTTGTCAAGTCGATTTTAACTCATAGCATCCCCTGTGTGACAAGGTACGTTTCATGTGACATTGCAAGTACATGTATGAAGACTTTGAGGCAGTGTTATAAAGAGTTCCTACTATACAAAATGCCTGCTTCTTTCATTGCCTATATGAGCATTGATGGTCATCAGTCTTTTTCACTGAGAGAAGTGACATTTTAAATACTTACATAAAATTCAAATAAGAAGGAAAAACAATAAAACAGATTTGGCTCTGATCTAAGCATTGCAAAGTTATCTGTTCAAACAAGACATTTCAGGGCTATTTATTTATATTGTGTATAAATAAATCATGCCCAGTAATTTTTATTGTGTATTAATTCTTAAAAAATTATTGAGTCTTTCACCATAATATCCTTTTCACTAATATATCACGTAGCTAAGCATTTTTCTCTCTCTCCGTTAGAGTTGGCGGTTCCATGAAATGCCTTTTCTGTTAATATAATGTAGGTCATCATGTGCAAAGATTCAACAAATACAAAAATCAGTGTCAGACATTTGAGGTTTCCCAAAGCTAGAAAGAGGTTCTTAAAAAAAAAAAGGACAAAATTATTTGCTCTAAGTAAATGCTTCAAAACTTTCCTTTTATGTAAAATTAGCTATCAGTAACTTAAAAAAAATTGAACCATTGAACTCCTATATATTTATAGAAATAAACCTGAAAAAATGGAATTTAAGGGTGTATCGTTTTTATTTTGTTATTGTTTGATCAGTACTGGATTTCTTTCCAATTAAGTTACACCAATCCCAGCATCTTTTAAAGAGCAGAACACCCACCCAATTGCTGAAAAACACACAGACTCTTGACTGAAGATTGAGTTTGTTTTTTAATGATGGGTCAGCACAGATGAGGTTCAAACAGGACTTGAGTAGAAGGAGCTCTAAAACTTACTTCAGGTATAAACCAAAAAAATAGTAAAAGACAAATATTTGATCATGTATCTCAAAATTATAAGAAGAGATTTAGTGTGCTTAGATGCCAAACACAGAACTCACGATCACTATAGTTAAGTACTAATTTAACCCGCATTTTGTATGAAATGATATCATCTGTCTCACCACTATTTTCATAGGAGGAAATCAACATACTTGCCGTTTGATTCCGATATAGAAAAAAAAAAGTTTTGTTTGTATAATTCTCTAGTCCATATTTTTTCAAGCTCCCTACCCTCAGATTGTTGCTTTTCCTTTTCTATTTTCTGTGCTCAGACTTAATGATATACTTTCTCATAACTAAGAAAGCTGGTGATGCAGTGGTTAAAATACTCGACTTCTAACCGAAGGGTCCGTGGTTAGAACTCACAAGCTGCTCCATGGGAAAAAGATGTGGCAGTCTGCTTCTATAAAGATTCACAGTCTTGGAAACTTTATGGGGCAGTTCTACTCTGTTCTACAGGGTTGCTATGAATCAGAATTGACTTGACAGCAGTGGGTTTTTGTTTTGGGTCTCATAATTCCCTATGCAATAATGCTCTTAACCACTGCACCACCAGGGCTCCATGTAATAATAGAAGATCTAGAAAAAGTGAAGAAGGTAGGGGAAATAAAATGTTTCACTTCTACACCAAAAAATAATAACATAAAATAAAATATTATTTTGGAGGACTTTGTTTTTATTTTTAGAATGATGACACGAAAATTTTATGATAAAAGGCTCACAAATTACACCTCGGCCTAAAATTCTGACTTCATCTAAGCCCCCAAAGTGTTTCTAAACATTATACAATATGAATTGTAGCATTAGATTATTTTAATTTGTACTCTGAGAACAAGGAATAAAATTTAAATTTCACAGCAGAATGCAATGATGCCTCTGGAGGGCAGTGGTATTTACAGGGGGATAAGAAAGATTGAGTTCTTGGCTCCCCCTGTTGGTCTCCAGCTAGTGACTGGTGTATAAGGTGCACTATCTTCCTGCTGGGGTCAGAAATGAAGTAGCCTCCAGATTGACAGGAGATGGAAAACAACTAGCTCCTCACCATACTTATGTCGGCTGCTCAGGACAGAGAGCGATAAAGAACAAACCTAAGAAAAGGCTGTTAGAAAAAGTTGTAATCTTCCTCTTTGTTCTGCGATGTTGAGATTAGGAAAGATGTTGGAAAAAATAATTTTCAAAATGTATCTCTGCTATCAAATGGTGGCAAAGACAGAACCTCTTAATGCTCCCCACTTTTCTCAGGCCTTGTGTTCTTCCTTTTAGCATGTTAATGTGTTTGTAATTATACAAATTAATAAGTAAATAAACATGCAGAAGAGTAGACGAGCTTGATTTAATCCAATCATTTTCAAAGACCCATGAGGATGGGTTTATTCTGAGAAATACAGACCCAAAAGAAGCAGAAAGAGCTAATAGTATCCTCCGATGTCAAATGCTTCCAGAAAATACCCATTCTCATAAAAATAACTGCGTGGAAAAAAACATTTTGCAGATTTCACTAACTTCGGAAAGCATAATGATTTTATAATGCTAATGGTTCTTTTGTTATTATAATTTTCCTTGCTCCTTACAAATTAGCAAAATCCAAGAACATAAAATTCTCTAGCTTGCTGTTCCATTTTGACATTTTTAAAAGGTAAATTTAATTAGTAAATTAGCAAACATTACCTGTATATTTGAGAATCCTGCTAAATGGAATTATACAAAAAACACACTTGTATTTCTAAACTAGTCAGAGACTTCAGATTGAAGAAAGGGCTCCACAAATGTGTTTTTTTACTCCAGCTTTCCATTGAATTTATATCCTTCCCATAAAAGAGAATATAAAAGTCCATTATGTCAAAATATCTCTATTTTACATCAGTATCACCATCAAATACTTCTCAAGAGCACCTGTCCAAGCAGAGATGACATAAACTGAAACCTCTTTCTTATGATCTTGTGTCTTTGGGGAAAGCGTCCAGATATTATTTTCTCAAAAACTTGGGTCTCTGTGATAAAGACAACGTTCCTTTTTCCTAAAGCAGTCCCAACTCAGTTTATTTTAAAAGAGTGAAGGTTATATCTGTAAGTGCACTTGCCTTTTGTAAATGAAATTGAAAATAGATTCTATAAGAACAAACAGGTTTATAGAAACAGGAGACTCACAACACTGTCAGGAAGAAGAGGAACTGTGGTAGTGGTACTCCCATCACTGGGGTAAACATCACTCCTACAAATTCTATTTTGGGAAAAAAAAGTAAGATGAATCATAGAAAAGCAACCCATTCAGGATTTTTAAAAAGCACCGATTCTGTGCTTGTAACACGTTTTTACTTATAGATGTTGATACAGTCCACTGAGGACCTGCTTCCCTGAGAGACGGTGCCAGAGTGCCTTCCCTAT
This sequence comes from Elephas maximus indicus, assembly GCF_024166365.1. Lineage (NCBI taxonomy): Eukaryota > Metazoa > Chordata > Mammalia > Proboscidea > Elephantidae > Elephas > Elephas maximus. The sequence goes on along the minus strand of NC_064824.1, from coordinate 65,312,359 downwards.
CTATGTTACTTTTCGAAACCTCTCCAAGTAACCAGACATACTAGTTCATTTAGCTTTTCTTAGCAGAGTAAAGAAATCCAGGCTGAATGCATGCCCTGTACATACTGCACAATTTCACCAAGAAAATACTGTTTCCACAAAAGACTCAGACAAACATTTTGCCCAAGCCTTCAGAGTATGGGGGTTAGAATGAGTGTTGTCTTCTAATTATGCATGACATGGCTGCAGGGTTTCCACGAAAGAGGAAGGACAGAATCCCTCTACGCACTAGCAGGATAACTCATATACCAATGGGTTCTACAGAAAGATACAGAAATTGGAAGTTGCAAAGGCCCCATGACTGAGATTTTATGGTCATGCCTCAGCAGACAGCAATTACCATCAGGTTCATTTGGGGACAGAAAAGGTTGAGAGTTACAGTGTATGGCTATAAGGTAATGTGATTGATGTTCGTGGATCCTGGAAGACAGTCTTATTATATTTTATGGACACGCCTTGTAACTCAGGGGAAGACCACGCACTGGTTTAGTTACATAAACAGCCAAATGACTGTGAGCATGTTTGTTATGTTCTTTAATGAAATTAATGAAATGGTAAATTAATGAAATTTACCATTTTTTAACTAAGTGAATTCGTGTGTTTTTCAAAAACAATATAATTTCTGTAGAAATACCAAAGGTATAGACCCAAGAGACATTACATAATCTCACGAAATTCATTATTTTTAAAGTAGAAGATTGCAATAATTAATGAGTTAAATTTCAGTTTTAATGAATTAATGGCACATAAAATTGGCCTAAACCAATTTACTTATTTTATTGATCCTATTGTTCTTTTATTTTTAATATTCAAATATAGCTTTAACTAGTTTATTTATATCATTCTATTATTTAGCCTATTTTAAATTCTAATATAATGTTATATTAGAATATATCTTTGTGCCTGTATGTATATATACATATACACACACACACACATACATATACACACATATATATTCAAGTATATATGTATATATTTCCACAATTTCAATACTATCTGCCATTAGGAAAGGAGTTGAGTCTGAGGTACTAGTAAACTGGTTGTTGAGCTGATTGTTTATTTTCACCATGAATTGTTCAAGCCCTTGTTTTCTCTGCATTCTCCATAGTACCTGTTCTATTCTTTGAAAGCAGTAGGAATCTCAAGGAAAATGTCACATAAGCAGAAGGGCCCTGTTATCAGGGGGAGGACAGAATGGGGCGGGCAGATAACATGCTTCAGATCAGAAACTAAGAGGGAGTGACAGGGCTGGATTACCTAGTAAGCAAGGTGCACACGGGCCAGTTGTGCCTGCCCATCAATCTGCAGGGCACAATTTCACTGTCCCTCACCACATCAAAGATGTGGTCAAACCCATGTGAAATTGCTCAGCACAGATTAGCAAGTAAACACAATTTAGCCCATGCGTACCTTGCTCAGTGCAAGCCGGTGCATACCATACTTACTACTCCTGGAGAGTGATCATCTCGAGGCTAACAAATCCTGGCTTATGTTTGCACTGTCCTGTTCTTTGATGTATATTAGAATCACCTGGAGACCTATAGCCTTCCCTGATCCCTCGACCACATTCCAGAGCAATTAAATCAGAATTACCTGAGCTGTCTGGGTACCTCGCTGAAAGTTTAGATGACTGGCATGCCCACTGAGAGTCCAGGTCCCAGCCTAACAGGGAAGGTGATGTGATTCTAAATCCTATCTAGTCAGGGTAGAAGTAGGAGGTGATATGCTAGAGGCTATGAAAAGATGTCCAGCTTCAGGTCTAAACTGAGTGGAAACCAGCAAGTAGAGGACTTACCGGGCCCCCATTCCCTCAGCCCACAATTCTTGCAACACAACCCAGAGAAGTCTGGAGTAGAGGCAGGGAGTGAGGGCTTGGTGAAGAGTGTGCATTTCTAGACAGATTAGGCTCATGCAGGCCTTTATGGAGACAGGGGAAGATTTAGGGCCTTGTCAGGGTTGTATAGAGAGAGGGCTTTCTACCTTTCATTCTGAGAAGTACAAGTTCTCACGTGGTTTTGTTTGTGTTTTTGCTTTTGTTTCCTCTGTAGTTATGTATAATAGGCGTAGGCAGTTCTAAATGCAGTTAACTTAGTTCACAACTTGAGTGAGGAATTTTTCACAAAATATAATTCCAACGATTTGATTTCTGTAGGAGAGAACTTGGAATTCTGCCAGGACCTACAGAGCCATAGGAAGGTGGAGGTGGGTAGGAAGAGAGAGAGAGCCCGAGAAATAGGAGCAAAGCTGCAAAGTGGCAAGGCAGCTGTGCCGGGGACACAGGTTTGAAAAGCAATAAGGTAATGGGTCATCATGGGCGTGACAGAGCTAGTTTTCAACGTAACAGTGGAGGAAAAAACTCAGTTCGTGAAATATGGATCTACAACTCAGAATTGGATCAGAGTTTGCATTTCCACTTCTTGCTGAAATGAATAGAAAACTGATTTACTCGTGTACAGCAAAGCTGGTTTGCTACACGGTATAGCCAGGAACCAGGACGTTTTGGTTAATACAGAAATCCAACCAACTGAATTCTGAATAAGCCAGCTCATGAAGATCTGGCTGCATAGGTATTACAGGGCATAACTGGTTGAGGACATTGTGGGTTTGTTTTTTTTTTTAAGCAAAACCTTGGTCCAACCAACTGAATTCTGAATAAGCCAGCTCATGAAGATCTGGCTGCATAGGTATTACAGGGCATAACTGGTTGAGGACATTGTGGGTTTGTTTTTTTTTAAAGCAAAACCTTGGTCTTCTGCTTCTGGAGTAAGGATTATTGTGTTTTTTTCATCACCAAAGCCCACTCAGTGATAAGCACTGTGAAAAGAGCTGTAGAGGATAAACAGCTTACAGGGCCTGGGTTTGGAAGGGAAAAGAAGTGAAAGATTTGTATATCAGAGTTTTAATCTTAAACAGAATGAGGATAGTTAAGTCCAGTCACTTAGACCTTACTTATGAACCTCTTAGGGACAAGCTTTGTGCTGCTTTCAGTGCTTGAGTTTTCCCAGAGACCCAGGTCACAGTTTAAATGATCACTGAGCCAGTGGGAGGTGTAAATGTCAACTTTACCTATCTGGAAAATGATTGCATGTGTCAAACCAATAGAAATAGTTCTCTGGCAAATGTTGTTGTTACTCTCCACTGTTGAAGTTAGCCTTTGACTCATGGCAACCCCATGCACGATGGAACAAAATGCTGCCGGGTCCTGGGCCATCTGCACTAATGGTGTGGAGCGGATCATTGTGATCTACAGAGTTTTCATTGGCTGATATTTGGAAGTAGATCACCAGGTGCCTTAGTCTTTTTAGCCTGTCTTAGTCTGGAAGCTCTGCTGAAACCGGTTCAGCATCATAGAATCACAGAAACCTCCACTGACAAATGGGTGGTAGCTATGCAGGAGTTGTTTTGGCTGGGATACTCATCTGGGTCTTCCACATGGAAGGTGAGAATTCTACCACCGAACCAACAATCTCTCATCTCTGGCAAAGAGGGGCCCTTATTTCTTAGTTTTTATACATAATTGTATGTTGAACAGGCATTCGCTGTATTTATTTTTGTTTCAACTGCACAAACCAGAAAATGTCATGAGGTAATTTTTTCGCCTCACGAATATTTTCCTTTCTCTTCTTTACAACTAAATCATTCTGAAAAATCACACTTGTGGAAACAGAAAAACCAATACACTCTCAACTCTTCCTTTCTCTCATTCATTCGCGCTGTGTAACCTTTTCTCTCCTTCCTGAATCAATTCATATATTAATTATATTATTTTCCTCTCAGTACATCTCGTCACAATACTGTGAATAAAAAAAGTCTTCAAAAGCAAATGCTATACTATTCATTTGTTCCGGCTTAAAAAAACAAAATTTTATTCATAATGGTATGCTGGGGCTGTGACATAGTTGTATAATCTATGTTCTGTGCATATTCCTCTCCTCAGCCTTTGGAGAGGTACAGCTCATCTTGTTATTTCCTGGGGTCAGTGTTGAGCACTTTTCCCTCAAAATAAGACCTTTTATAATAATTTTAAAAATCTACACTAAAGTAACTGATTAGTCCATACCAACATGGGTAAAAGGCATATACAGGTGTGTTAATTTTAAACCAATCTTTAATTACCTACGGAGCTCCTGGCAAACTGTCTCCCAGGGCCAAAGAACTGAAAAGTAAATTAAGGTTTGAGGCACAAAACAATGCAGTCTTTCTTTGTCTTTTTACATAATCCATAAAATGTTTATGAATCATAGACTATCTTGAGAATAATTACCACTTGATTACACTCCTTCCTGGCTTTAGTGGCAAACTCCTATGGTAATAGCTGGTGTTTATGGAACAATTAATACACCGCAGGCATTATACTAAGAACTTTATGTGGACTATCTTATTTTACTCTTAAAAAAAAAACCCTGTTACTTTATGCTCATTTTACAGAAGAAATGAGGTGGCTGACTCAAGGGATTACAATCCAGACCGTCTGAATCTGGAGCCTACCAAATCACACATTGCCGTCGAGTCGATTTCAACACATAGCAACTGTATAGAAGGGAGTAGAACTTTATGGAAGCAGACTGCCACATCTTTCTCCTGTGGGGCAGCCGGTAGGTTTAAACCACTGACAGGATGCTCAAGGTGGGTATAATGCACTTATATGGGAAATGCTTGCAATATGGAAAGTTTGTCAATAAAAATATATTTAGTTAGCTAAACCAAAAAACCAAACCCACTGCCGTCAAGTCGATTCTGACTCATAGGGACCCTATAGGACAGAGTAGAGCTGCCCCATGGAGTTTCCAAGGAGCGCCTGGTGGATTCCAACTGCCGACCTCTTGGTTAGCAGCCGTAGCACTTAACCACTACACCACCAGGGTAGCTGGTAACTGATATAATCTGGCATCTGTGTGTTTTTGAATCTTTAAAGGTGACCCATAATTATTTTCTAGCTGTTACAAGCTGTCAAAAATGCTTTCTATCAACGTGACATTGCCCAGGGACTGCTCCAAATCCGCACCATCTTCCTGACTGCTATTTGCACGAGGACTTCGCAACAGCAGATGTACGCAGGGAGATAAAGACCCTCATGCAGCTCCCAACTGGTCTGCACCAGAGCCGTCCGCAGGGAGTGAAGGTCAGGAACACTTTAGATTCTTGACATGGATTCAGCGCACCAATTTTCACATGAAGGCAATTACCTAAGCACCGTAATGCATTGACTACTTCTAAAATATTTGGAGCGCCATCTGCTCTTCTCTGCTAAAGCCACTGAAAAAGGAAAAAAAAAAAAAGCAACTCCAGAAGGAAAGAGGTTTCCAGGACTTCATAATTCATACCTAAAGAGTCCTCAGTACTATATAAATATGGGGCAAAGAAAAGGAAGACTAAATTCATGTGGGAAGATGAAAGTCAAACTCTGAGTGTAAGAATACAACACAAAGAAGGGAAGTCCTAGATTGCTAATAGGCACAGCCTTTCTTTTGGGGCTTATGGAAATGTTATAAAGTTAGATGGTGGTTCTCACCCCAGTATTACTGGCACAAATAAAAAAAACAGGAAATAACAAATGTTGGAGAGGCTGCAGGGAGATCGAGAACTCTTATGCATTGCTGGTGGGAATGCAAAAATGATACAACAATTTTGGAAAATGATGTGGCACTTCCTTAGATAGCTAGAAATAGAAATACAATATGATCCAGCAATCCCACTCCTAAGAATATGTCCTAGAGAAATAAGAGCCATCACACAAATAGATATACACATACACATGTTCATTGCAGCATTGTTCACAATAGCAAAAAGATGGAAACAACCTAGATGCCCATCAACAGATGAATGGATTAAAAAAAAAAACAAACTATGGTACATACACACAATGGAGTATTATACAACGATAAAGAACAATGATGAATCTGTGAAGCATCTCATAACATGGATGAATCTAGAGGGCATTATGCTGAGTGAAGTAAGTCAATCACAGAAAGGCAAATATTGTATAAGACCACTACTGTAAACACTCATGAAAAGGTTTACACCCAAAAAGAAACAATTTTTAAATGGTTACGAGGGAGGCGAGGACTGGGGATAGAAAAACACTAAATAGACAATAGAAAAGTGGTAACTTTGATGAAGGGTAAGACAGTGCACAATACTGGGGAAGCCAGCACAACTTGTACAAGGCAAGGTCATGGAAGCTCCATAGACACATCCAAACTCCTTGAGGGACTTAATTGCTGGGCTGAGGGCTGTGAAGACCATAGTCTTGGGGAACATCTAGCTCAACTGGCATAACATAGTTTAAAAAGAAAATGGTCTACATCCTACTTTGGTGAGCAGCATCTGGGGTCTTAAAAGCCTGTGAGCCGCCATCTAGGATACTCCACTGGCCTCACCCCTTCAGGAGCAAGGAAAAATGAAGAAAACTAAACATACAAGGGAAAGATTAGTCGAAAGGACTAATGGGCCATATCTACCACAGCCTCTACCAGGCTAAGATGGTGCCTAGCTACCACCACTGACTGCTCTGACAAGGGTCACAATAGAGGGTCCCAAACAGAGCTGGAGAAAAATGTAGAACAAAATTCCAACTCAAAAAGAAAGACCAGACTTGCTGGTCTGACAGGCTGGAGAAACCCTAAGAGTATGATCCCTGGATACCCTTTAGCTCAGTGATGAAGTCACTCCCCAGGTTCACCCTTCAGACAAAGATTAGACAGGCCCATAAAACAAAACAAGACTAAAGGGGCACAACAGCCCAGGGGCAAGGACTAGAAGGCAGGAAGGGACAGGAAACCTGGTAATAGGGAACCCAAGGTCAGAAGGAAGAGTTTTGACGTGTCATGGGGTTCTTAACCAATGTCATAAAACAATACGTGTACTAACTGTTTAATGAGAAATTAGTTTGTTCTGTAAGCCTCCATCTAAAGTACAATAAAAATATAAATAAAGTTAGATGGTGGCAATGGCTGAACAACTCTGTAAACATACTAAACAACCATTGAGTTGTATACTTAGAACAGAAGATGTTTATGGCATGCAAATTATATCTCAATAAAGCTGTTAAAAAGGAAGATGAAGAAGGAGAAGGAGAACATTCCTAAAGAGCAAGACAGAAGCCATTGTATGGGCAAGTGAAAATGAACTCAGAAAAGAGCTGATGGCAATTTCACACCAATAACACATTTATTCTAATGCCTGCTCCAAGATATTCCCAGACACTCTCTTCAGAGTGAAGAAATGGGTTAATCATAATGTAACTTTCTCCCCCTCTGGAGCCTGGATGTAGTGGACAGATTAAAAACATCCCTCTTTAAGTAGTCCTTTCCATTCTAACGTTAAGAACCTACTACTGTTTTTCATCGGCGTAGGATGCTGACAGCTCAATCTTATGGCAAAATCATAAACAATGCCGATGTGATATTTCTAAACTAAAAATCAACAGGAGACATGCTGACTGGTTTATAATCCCTTAATGAGGGTTGAATTTCATTCATAGCCATTGAAAACACTAAAGGCTGTTTTGAAAAGTAAAATCTAAATTGTCGATGTTTAAAAACAATGCTACCTACCAGAGCCACCTAATAAAGTTCTCCAGACCATTCTTTGAAGCAGCTGACCCTGGCCCCCCACCCTCGCACCACTGCCCCCGGGCTGCAATTGTCCAGAATGGCTCCTTTTTCTAATTTCCATAAGGATATTTCATAGACCAGCAGTGATATTGCTGTTAGAAACATAAAGCCTGACATGGTCTAGAATGTCTAAATAGAACATCATCCACAGTTTTAAATGTCTGGCACAAAGACATGCTCTTATATTTTGTCCCCCATTTTTTTTTCCTATTTCTGAACCTCTTTTTCAGTAGGTATAAGACAGTCTGAGCAATCAGCAAACAAGGCATATTTAACCTCAAGATAGCTTAATTTTCAAAAAATTTTTAGCCCAATTGTTGATCTCCCAGACAAACATTTACCAAATAGCTAATTACCCTGAAACATCTGATTTCAACACATTAGGAAGGAAAGGGGCATATTGGACTTAATTATTATACCTATGAAATTATTACTAATTGTGACATTAAGTATTGTCACAAATCCAAAACAAATGTTCTTTTAACTCTAACTAAAATTGATTTCAAAATTAATATTAATTTCTATATATGAACAAAATAAATATTTTCGGCCAAGGACAGACTGAGCAGAAAGATAAATCTCAAGTACGTTCAATAAGACAAGAGACTGAGAATACTATCAAAGTCGACAATAGCCGAGGTAGGGACAGAATTAACTACCTGACTCTACTAGCAAACAATTTATCCTCAATCCCTGGTGATAAAAGTCGTGATTTTTAGACTGCATTTAGACAGCTTTAAAAGTTCAAGTGAATGTCTAAAACTTTGATTATTTTACATGGCCCCTCTACAACCAAATATGACATTTATCTCAAATTCCTGGTAAAGATTACAGAGTAAAAAGCCATTTAATTTTCTAAGACAACATGATTTTTTTTTTCCCACAGACTTTTGCATATAACAAACAAAAACCCATTGCCATCGAGTCAATTCCGAGCCGTAGAGACACTAAAGGACAGAATAGAACTTCCCCATAGGGTTTCCAAGGCTGTAATCTTTATGGAAGCAGACAGGAACATCTTTTTCCCGCAGAACTGCTGGTGGGTTCAAACCGCCACCTTTTGGTTAGCAGCTGAGCACTTAACCACCGTGCCACCAGGGCTCCTTCTTCTGCAAACAGTGGACATTTAGTACATGATGTTTATTGGTTTATTGTTACAAACATCTCCTTTATATTGGATTTATGTTGCATTTCATTATGGCTTAGGTTTAGTCATTCTTCGTGGAATTATCAGATATTATTAATATGTCTAAAGATAGACAATTAAACTGAGGTTCAGAGAGGTTTCTACATGCCCAGAGTCATGGAGATACTCCGACTTCTGGTGCATGGTTTTCTATTATTCTCACACATGTTAGTTAATATTCCACATTCATAAAGACATGGTTATTTCTTATAATAATAACCTACATTTGTAAAGAGCTTAAAGAGGACATATGGTTTTGTTTTTGTTTTTTAGCCTAGCAATCATTAATTCATATGCTGATTTTCTTCTGGGGAAACTTTCACTCTGATCTGTTGCATTTGCTAATTCCCCTGATGTAAATATTCTCACCATGGCTGATTTCAAGCTATTATCATGAGTCAACTGGCTCACAAATTCCTGGAAATTTAATAATCGAGGAGTTGGTGCAAACCAGCTCCAGCATACCACTGCAGCTCACATCAAACCTCCTGAAGCCTGCTCTTCCACAAGGTGTGTTTTTGTGAGCCTGTAATATTTCTTTTAGTTTAAGCCACTTGGGGTGGGTTTTGTAACTGAAAAAGACTTAACTGATACCAAGTTTTTTGGGTAATGAAATACTCTCATGTAAACTGCATGTTGCCATATCGTTGTTGTTAGTTGTTGTCGAGTCGACTCCAATTCATGGTAACACCACACGTGCAGAGTAGAACTGCTCCATTGGGTTTTCTTGGCAGTAATCTTTATGGAAGTAGATCACCAGGCCTGTCTTCCAAGGGGGCTCTGGGTAGATTTGGATGGCCAACTTTTCAGCTAGTAGTCAAGAGCTTAATTGTTTGTATCATCCAGGATCTTCTTACTATATAAAACCTCCACAACAATACCATGAGGTAGGCAAATGGTTCATCAGATTCCCCATTTTACTGATCAGAAACTGAGGCTCAAGGGGGTTAAAATTTAGCCTATGAGTTTGGTCTACATAATTTTCCAGGCCTGGTACAAAATGAAAATGTAGGACTCATTGCTAAAAAATTAAGAATTTCGAGACGGTGACATTAGAACATTAAACTAAACACAGGGCACTTCCAGACATGAGGCCGTGGGCAATTGCACATGTCACACATCTGTGAAGCCAGTCCTGGGTCTGTGTTTTTCAGCTGGTAAGTGGAAGAGGTGGGATGTGAGCTCAGACCTCGAATCCAAATACCATTACGTTCTATTGCCGTGGTTTCTGGCTAAGTAAAGAATCTATAAATAAATTACTGATATTTACATGTGGAATTTGTTATTTAAATTATTAGTAACAACTGTATTTTGTATTATTGACCAATTTCAAGTAAACACACACATACACATCCATACTTGATTCACTTAAAGACTCCTATATTGCAACACTTATATCTTAGATCACAAGTATATTCTATCTTAATTTCTTACATATATTACATTTCCTTTAGGCAGCATTAGAAAGAAATCTTGCCAGAAATTTACTTAGCTAACTATATTCCACATTTTTCACTTTTCGGACAAAGCTAGAAAAAGACAAATAGTTATTTCATGTATTATAATTCTAATTATTCTGCCTGACTTACTCTCTCAGTTGCCTTATTTATTTATCTATTTATTAAGTTAGGCAATTCTATATGTCTTTTGGATTTTTAGAGGAAGCCCTCGTGGTGTAGCAGTTAAGTGCTATGGCTGCTAACCAACGGGTCGGCAGTTCAAATCCGCCAGGCACTCATTGGAAACTCTATGGGGCTGGGTGGGTTTTTTTTTTTTCGGATTTTTATAGAAAACATACCCATTGTATAAAAACCCATTTTATCTAACATTACAAAATTTCAGTAATACCCCAGTGTCTTTCTTCTTCCCAGAAACCACGGGCCTAAGTGAAGCAGTTTACGGTGCAATTACTATTTTTCAAAGTGCTGAGCTCAGTCTGATCAGAGTCTTATTACTTAGCTTCTCACATTCAAAAATCATTGTATCCCATGAAATAAGTGGTGATATATGATTATGAAGTAATGAAATGTGAAAAAAAAAGTCTTTTATATAAAATAACATTTAGAAGTTGCATTATGCAGTTTTATGTAGCATCTGGGTTCTACTATCAAATTTTTGATGATTATCAAGAAAACAGAAAACTCCCCATATAAACAGCTGAATACTACTTCAAATTTAATCTATGCAAACAACCAGCCGATAGTTTATCATGAATTATAACATCTATGCAAACAATTAGCGGATAGTTTATCATGAATTATATCCTAGAAGCTAAGACTCAATATAAACATTGTTCTCTACATTTCTCTTTACCTGCTGACTAACCTAAGCTATTTAATTTTCATTTAGGTATGAAACATTGGAAACTGAGAGGAAAAGTATTGTAGCAGGGTTCCCTAGAAATGTGGAAAAATGCTACAAGTAAGTCAGTACACAGATATGCTTTCAGATGGTTTCTAAAACATCTAAAAATCATAATTTTTGTTAATGAGAAATGAAAATAAATGTACCACCAAAAAGGTGGAACTTCTGCATTTGGCATTGAAATGAGATCATTTCAACCACACGTGACTTACCCATCAGCCATAGTAGTATTACCTGCTCAGATCTGTTCTGGTGCTGGTATTGGTATTGAGACAAGGTATTACGGGTAGAAGCAATTTCATCCTTCTCAAATTGTCTCTTCACCCTGGCCAAACCACCAGGTACACTGCACATTTCTGATTCTTCCATCATCTAAGGGGATTTAAGAGAAAGGGAAATTCAGCTTTATATTTGGCTCAGGATGGAATTCTCAAACTTTTTTTTTTACATAGTTGACATTTATTGCTGGTTGGTATTAGAAAAAGGTATTAACATACACAATCAATTCAGCCAGCTCTTACCCAAAACGATTAAAAAAAAAATTGTCTCTCCACACTGTTTCATCATTTATCAGCCTTTTGATATGAAGTCAGAAGAATCTTCAAAATATAGAGTTAATTCTCTTTATCTCAGATAAAGTTTGGTATCAGGAGGCTAGACCTATTAGAATGTATTTCTATAATATAGGGTATTAGAATAATGGATTCAAATAAGGTTGGCTGAAAATAAGGTTGTCATTAAAATCCCAACCTATATAAGCAATACAATGTTAAGAAGTTACCAAAATCACTTTGACTTACTCCAAAATTCATTTAAATCATTAAGGATGAACAAAATAAAGAGCCTCAGAGCATGTCTTTTGCAAAAACATTAACATCAATGATAATAATGGCTAGCCTAGTATTTTTTTTTTTTTTTTAAGGCATTGTGATGGAAACCCTGGTGGTGTAGTGGTTAAGAGCTACGGCCGCTAACTAAAAGGTCAGCACTTCAAATCTACCAGGCGCTCCTTGGAAACTCTATGGGGCAGTTCTGCTTTGTCCTCTAGGGTCACTAACAGTCAGAATCGACTTGACAGCAATGGGTTTTTTTTTTTAAGGCATTGTGCTAGGTCATATTGTATGTATTTGCATATATTCTTTCATTTAATACTACTCCATATGCTGTGAGATATGGACACTTACATTCTCATTTTAAAATGAGTAAATTGAGGTTTTGAGAAGTAAGGCAGCTTGTTAAGTGCTCACAGCTAGGATGTGCGTGTTGGAGCTGGAATTTGAACCCACATCTAGTCACTAGCTTCAAAGGACAGGTGGTAAAACAGGAGTTACACAACTCCAGGATTGGCATACCCCAGGACTCAGTTCTGAGCACTGGCATATGAGAAACAGGGAGGTTTAAAGTTACAACGGTTCTAATCTATTGCATCATTTTACAGATGAGAAAACTGATTTTGACAGGTATCAGTGGGAGCAACTTGACAAACATTTGAAGAGTCCTGTCAGAGTACACCCTTGGGAAGAACGGAAGTAGCTCAGGGCCTTTGGTTTTGATAATTTAGCACACTCCAGAGTCCAGAACGTATTCAAGCCCAGATGAGGTGACAACTGTCAAGAAAACTGTCCCCACACCAACCTGCCAGAGCAGGTCTCCTGAGGCCTGACCCAGTCCTGACGTAACCTTGGAAGCCTTGACGCCTGAGAGTAACTGGTGGCCCAAGAGCTGAGGTTCTCAAACCATGGGTTGTGGTCTATCAGGGGTCCTGGAATTTTTAACCAAATACGTAGTTTCTCAAACAGATACTAAAATATATATATACTATCCTGGGGTTTCCCATACAAAAATATCATATACTGAGTTTATACTCCATTATTATCAGGATTACTAGCCAATACTCAAGTGTTTGCTTTACCAAAAACAAAAAACAAAAAACGAAACCCAGTGCCCTCGAGTCGATTCCAACTCATAGCGACCCTATAGGACAGAGTAGAACTGCCCCCCATAGAGTTTCCAAGGAGCACCTGGCGGATTCGAACTGCCGACCCTTTGGTTAGCACTACGCCACCAGGGTTTCCCGTGGTTGCTTTTCCAAGTTCATAATGTTTCCCCTTACAATGGACTATCAGATATTTCAGAATGTGCACATTGTCTCTAAAGAAGAGGGGAGAAGATAGTACATTTATATGTACTAGGCTATCAAATTCTGCAACAAACTTCAAATGTAAATCTTGGCCAATTGCTGTCATTTGATACCTCGTAAGGTCAGGAGAAAGTATGGCATCCCTTCTGAAATTTAAGATAGCACCAAGAAGGGAAGGGGTGAATTAAGGTCATGATATTTCTTTTCCTCCCTCTGTCATTTAATTTATGTAAATGACCTTTCTGGATTCATCCTATATAGATGATATATAAGCATTAGATTATACAAATAAAATTAGATATTGGTAAAAAAAAAATTCAACAACTAGAAACAATGTCCAAATTAACGCAAATTAGTCTGGTAAGCCTCAATATTATGCTAGGGACTGGATATTTTCCTAGTATGTGCATTTTCATAAAAATATAGGTTCTTATAATGGACTGGTTGCCTCTTAGTTACCAGATGTTTACCAGCCACTTTTCACATGTGAAATGCATACAGTTCATTATTTCTAATAGTAGTACTGCTATTACCTCTAGTGAAAAAAACAGAACAAAACAAACCTGTTGCCATTGAGTTGATTTCAACTCATAGAGACCCTATAGGACAGAGTAGAGCTGCCCCGTAGGGTTTCCAAGGAGTCGCTAGTGGACTCGAACTGCTGACCTTTTGGTTAGCAGCCAAGCTCTTAACCACTGTGCCACCAAACCAAAAAAAACCAAACTTGTTACCATCGAGTTGATTCTAACTCATAAAGACCCTACAGGACAGGGTAAACTGCCCCATAGAGTTTCCAAGGAGCACCTGGTGGATTCAAACTGCCCACCTTTTGGTTAGCAGTCACTACACCACCAAGGTTTCCACAGTACAACCAGGGCTGGTGATATTGTAATACTGCTGCCGTTGTTGCTGCTGCTGCCTCACTTACGTGAGGCAGGTCCTATGAGCTGTAGTTTACTGGTGGCATTTACAGCCCAACTTGTGAACGAAGGCTTGCATATGTGTGTGATATGGCAGACCTTGCTCAAGAAGCAGCCTGTGGCTATGCTCTGGCTGATGCTACCTTGCTCAGATGGGGGTGCTCCCATGATTTTGCCTTGTTTAGCACCATGCTCTAAATATCCCAATTGATCCAGTTACTGTTGAGTGGATTCCAGCTCATGCCAACCCCATTTGTGTCAGAGTAGAGCTGTGCTCCGTAGGATTTTCAACGATTGATTTTTCAGAAGCAAATCACCAGGCCTTTCTTCCAAGTTGCCTCTGGGTAGATTTGAACCTCCAACCTGTCAGTTAGCAGCTGAGCGCATTAACAATTTGCACTACCCGGAAATGTATAAATGGCCACATATCTTAGATTGCTTGATATTGAATCTTTTACACTTATTCTAACTCTGTGTTTCTTATTTTGTGTCTCTGCAACAAAGTTTGGAAACCTAGGTAAATATATAATCATCAACTTCCTTTACAAAGTACTGTCCTTGAGCTATAAGGTATAATAGAAATAGCATAATTTGGGGAGATACAGTGATTCTAATCCCAGTTCTGCCACTTAAACCCTTGGGCAAGATGCAGAGAACCCCAGTTTTCTCTTTTATAAAGTGGGAATAACAATATCTTCCTCACAGATTTCTTATGAGTGTTAAAAACAGTAAACCGAGAAAAACCCAACCCAGTGCTGTCGAGTCGATTCCGACTCATAGCGACTCCATAGGATAGAGTAGAACTGCCCCATAGAGTTTCCAAGGAGTGCCTGGTGGATTTGAACTGCCAACCCTTTGGTTAGCAGCCATTGCACTTAACCACTACATCACCAAGGTTAAAAACAGTAAAGGAAATAAAATTGCACAGCATAGAATCTGGCATTTTAATTTGTTGCTCAGCAAAGGTTATTTCTCCCCTCTTTTCCATGGACTTCTGTAAACAGCTGCCATTTCATAGTCATGACTTTCATTTAGGTTCAAATGCTATCTGACTGTGTCTAGGACAAGAAGACACTGATCATTGTCAGCCATCTAAATGTGACAGAAATATGCTAGACTCATTTTGAAGTGGAATCAGTGATATACAGATTTTGCACTTAAAATATTTGAGGTAATTGTATAGACATAGACTTAGTCACAAGCAATTTTCGTAATTTTTTTTTCTCCAGAATTGAACAAGCATGTGATGCAACTGACCAAAGGAGGCAGTTATTTTTCTTTTTAGTTATTTACCAGGATTCCCCTGAGAAAACATATGTGCCCTTCCTTCCCACAAAATTTATTTAGGATTAAATCAAATAGGATATTTGTTGGGCCAGAAATGCTTTCTTGTATGAGAGGAGACAACTGAATATAGTTAAAAGAGTACTGGAGTCAAGAGACTAGGAATCTACCTTGGCTTTACCACTACGTAATTGTGTCCGACACTCCTTGCGGTCGAGTAGATTCTGACTCATACAGCGACCTAATTGTATAAAAAAAATTGTATAATCCCCCTTAAATCACTTCTCCTCAGTTTTCTTGTCTGTAAAATGAACAGGGAAGAGGAGACTGAAGTCCCTCGTGTCCAGCTCCAGAAACATTGTAAAATGCCTTATAGGTAAACTATTTACAGAATAGCATTAAACTTTTTGATTTTTATATTGACTAGTGGGATCCTTTACAGAACCTTTTAAACATTCTCTTTTTAGCACAGTATAAATAGAAATCATGCACTGATACCAATCTGTTTTATGGTATATTCTTCTAGTGTGTGATATGATCGAAGTCTTCGAAAATGAAGGAGTGTTTACTAAATAAACTGCCTTTAACTAGATATTTTCAAATTAACTGTTAGCCAAAGATCCCATTACCAATTTAGAACACAAATTTGTAGTAAAGTTCCACAATGATCCAGCAGGGGGTGCTATCTAAACAGACTGGCAGGAGGTGTGGGCATGATGCTATTTGTTTTGGAAGTGATCTAGCTACTTATGTCATTTGGATCCGTTCATTCAAAATCTATGCTGTGTCTAAAATGTATTTTAATGACTATGGAAAAACCTAAATGTTATCTAGAAATGTAATCGTGTTAATGAGTTTGGCACAGTTAGCCTTGTCTCCCTAAATAATTTGTAAAGAATGCTAACAGTAGCTATTTTAAAATACCACCCTTTTGGGTTATTCTTTCTTTCTCTCTCCTTCTTGCCTTCCCTGTCTCTCTCAATATGTTTTTTTTTTTCCGAATTAAAAGAACAACTTTGCTAATTTGAAGATTATAATTATAAAGGAATATCCTTATATTCCATTAAGCTGGAAAGCTTCTACTCATAAAACGACTCATCATATCCTGCGGATTGAAAGCACAGTACAAGGAACCCAACAAATGTTTTGAATATGACTTTATTATGGGTTGGCTCTAAAAATTGGTGGCCTCACTGAGTCCTGCAGTTTCCTGTAATCGTAATTGGTTTAGCAGAGGGCCTACATTGCTAATCTCTCTCATTTCTATGTTGATTAAGCTATTGCTAATGGATTTAGTGCATACAGAGAAACGAGAAAAGCAAAAGAAATGACGCTGCCAGTGCGTTTAAATGAACCATGTATGAGACCAAGGAGGGCAGCGTGCAGGCCCACATTATTAAAATTTAAAATTAATTACCAACTTTCCTGAGGAGAACGGCTATAGGGTAAGTGATAGCAATGACTAATAATACGTTTGTGCAGTGCCTTATGGCTTACACATAAATTATCTCCTCAACTCCTTACCACGACGCTCTGTTGTTAGCAGCCGTGGCGTCGGCCCCAACTCATGGACACTCCACGTGTTACATTTCTTGGTTGTTATCTTTACGAAAGCACCATCACCAGACCTTTCATTTGCAGAGACACTGGGTGGGTTTGAACCACCCACCTCTAGGTTAGCAGCTGATTGCAAACTGCTTGCGTCGCCCAGGCTCTTTAAGGCCTATGCAGTAGGCCTATGATTTCCATTTTTCGGTTAAGAAAACTGAAGCTCAAAGATGGCTTAAGCTAGTAGCCCAAGTTCACACAGGTAATAAATAGCAGAGCTGAAACATAAATTCAGATCTTCTGAATTTGATTCACAGGCTTTCCATCTTCTTCCCACTCGTATCATTCTTACATTGCAAATGCAAGGAGGAAGTGTGAAGGGCAGACAACAAGCACAGTGCCTAACGTAAAACCACCAGGAGCAGCTTACATTAGCAGAAAAGCGGTGGCGGTCTCCCCTGGAAACAGCTGCCTGGTACCTCGCCATCCGCTCCTTCAAGGAGACCACCTCCTGGCGGTCTGACACGTCCTCGCTCGGCGGAGCACCGTCTTCTGCAAATCCACTCACAGGCTTATTAGGGCCAACGGTAGCTGAAAACAAAGGTAGCATGCTCAGATATATGTCAGGCTTTGAAAAGAAAATAGCATCACCTCATGAACAGGGAAGACACTTAAAATATGTGGTCTTCTAAAACAGACTGCCACAGTTAACAGCATTTTCGATGCTTCACGGTCATACTATTTTCTTCAAGCTTTCAAGTAAGATTTGAGAATGCCGGAATATGAGCATAAGTTTATATATACATCTAAAGAAAATATTTTCTCCACTCTTGTTTCTGCAACTATTCTGATGTGAAAGAGTTATGAAAACCTTCCCTTGAGTACTGACTACGTGCCGGGATTATACTAAATGCTATCAGAGCACTTCTCATTTACTTTTCTAATGGCCCCATTAGATAAAAAGCAACCAAACCTTTTGCCGTTGAGTTAATTTCAACTCAGAGACCCTGTAGGACAGAGTAGAACTGCCCCATAGAGCTTTCAAGGTGTGGCTGGTGGAATTCGTACTGTTGCCCTTTTGGTTAGCAGGAGCTCTTAACCACTACACCACCGGGGTTCTGTAGCTGCTATAATTTCTATAATTTACAGATAGGGAAGCAGAGACTCATGGAGGTTAAGATCACATGATCTCCATGATCACAAATAAGTGGCAGAATTGAATATGGTTAGACTAAACTTTTAGTTAAGTCTAGAAATTGCTCTTGGCTTCTCTCTCCCCCATAGAGCTACATCTAGGTAGGATACATGAATGCTATGAGAATTACAAGCTGTGGATTTTTTCTTTCCTTCATAGAGGCATGCTTTACATAAGAAAAAAATAATAGTATCATTAGAAACAGCTTTGTCAGTCACACCTCTCAGTCTAATATCTTCCTATGTAGCCATCTACCTGACAAAAATACAGGGTATTAGAAACTACATACCTGGAAACAGAGCAAAAAGCTGGTCATATGATCACAGAATAACAACTGTGAGAAACAGAAAGGTCTTAGACATCATGGAGTCTAACCAGCTTCTTTTAGGCATAAGGAAACCGAGGCTGCAGGAGTTTAAGGATTGTTCATAGTTGTTCAGCTACTATGTAAAAAAAAAAACCGCTATGAATTGGAATCGACTCAATGGCAGTGGGCTTGGCTTTAGTTTGGTTTAAGTGCCACCAGTGGGTCTTAAAACTAGGTTTTTGTTTTGTTTGTTTTTTTTTAATGTATTGCTGTTGGCTATGTTACCACTCTGCTTGATAGTTTATTACTCATTTTTATAACTCCAACATCATTTCAAGGGCTCATTCTGGGACCCAACAGGGCATGGTGTAAGTATATACATATATGCATGAGTGTATGTGCGTCTGTATATCTATATATCTCTATGTATTTGTGTATATTCATCACTCCTTCAGGGGTCCACTGCCTTTCATTCTTAGCACTGTTTGGAATACTTTATTATTTGCATTGGTTTGATTTCATCACTGTAGAGCCATGCCCCAATCAACCCAGATAACAGACAGCCAAGCTGTTCCCTCCCTTCCCCATTCCTTGTAAGTCCTCCATCAGCCCCTGTACTGAACCATCTTACTGAATTGTTTGCTTTTTCTATTAGATTCTTCAACATTTATGTTCATAACAGCAGGAGAGAACAATTTCTCTGGACTAAAATAAATAAATAAAAAGCACTTGTGGTTTTTGACTCTTTCACTAGTATTTTGTTTTCCACAAAAAAACCAAACTCCTTGCCTTGGAGTTGATTCCGACTCATAGTGACCCTATAGGACAGAGTAGAACTGCCCCAAAGAGTTTCCAAGGAGTGCTTGATGGATTCGAACTGCTGGCCTTTTGGTTAGCCGCCGTAGCACTTAACCACTACACCACTAAGGTTCCATAAAAAAAAAAAAATAGGGACTTCTTATTCAAATAATCATTTGCATATATTCTGATTAAAACTGTAAGTATATTCTATTTAATATGCTATAAAGAAGATACAAAATATAAACAATTAAAAAAAAAATTCCCTTCAAGTCAATTCCAACTCATAGCAAACCTATAGGACAGAACAAAACTGCCCCATACAGTTTCTAAGGAGTGGCCGGTGGATTCAAACTGCTGACCTTTTGGTTGGCAACTGAACACTTAACCACTGTGCTACCAGGGCTCCATAAAAGAATAAGAAGGTATGTTATATGAATGCTGTGATTATACACAACACTGATTTGTGTTCCCAACAAATGTCAGTTATTTCTGAAATTCACCTGTAATCCAAAGCCTCATCTCCATACGAAAGCATACGCCTCCAGTTAATCCTGAGGATAAGAGGTTCTCCCAAACCACGGAAGGTCGTTCATATGCTAAGGGAAGTATATACCTTTATTTTTCCCGTGGATCATCTATCTGCATAGATGAATTCAGTTTTTGTTTAAATGTATTCTTCTTACTTTGTTGAATGAACACTACATAAATTTTATTAAACATGACTCCCTAAAGTTTTACATTAAATTACAAATTTTATTTTGTGTATTATTCATAAGCATCCCCAGAAGAAACATGTTCATTCTTTTATTGACCTTTATAGAAATCCTGCAGTTTATTTTTGTTAAAATTTACAGAGATGGTATTTATACTTTTAAAATATCTGATTTTTATCAGGTTTCATCACACTGGAAAATGCCAGTGAGGTAGTCAGGAAATTAGTGGCCTGAGTATTAAGAGAGCTGGTCACTGCATCGTGGCCTTTTAGGCTGAGCACAGAAAAAAACACTATCTTCTTTTTTAATCTCTCTCTTTTTTTTTTTTTAATCAGTAATTTTGCCTCTCGGCTAAGGTAGGGTACAACCAAAAACCATTGCCATTGAGTTGATTCCAACTCATGGAGCCTCCGTGTGTGTCAGAGTAGACCCGTGGTCCATAGCATTTTCAGTGGCTGATTTTTCAGAATTCAATCTCCAGGTCTTTCTTCCCAGGCACCTCTGGTTAGGCTCGAAGGTCCAACCTTTCCATTAGCAGCTGAGCAAGTTAACGGTTTGTACCACCGAGGGACTCCCTTAGGTAGGGTAGTAGAGTAGAAATATTATCATGAGCTAACAGGTTGTGTACCTACTATGTCCTAACCTCCTATTAAAACTCCAAACCCGGTGCCGTCGAGTCGATTCCGACTCCTAGCAGCCCTATAGGTTGGAGTAGACCTGCTCATAGGGGCCCCAAGGCTGTAATCTTTATGGAAGCAGAATGCCACATCTTTCTCCCTCAGAGCAGCTGGTGGGTATGAACCGACCCCCGACTTTTCAGTTAGTGGCTGAGCTTACCCACTGCACTACCAGGGCTTTGACCTCCTAAATCAATGTATATCAATTTCTTCATCTGAAAAACAAAACTGTGCTTCCTGCCCAGCCAAACTCACAGAGCTAAAATGTAGTGTTACCATCTGCTCCTATCTTGGTGTGGTTGACACTTGGTGTCAATTTTTGGGGTTGACAAGACAGCTCCTTCCTTCCAGATGTATGGGGAAGCAGAAAGGAACATGACGAGACTGGCTCATAATGCCATACTTCAAAAGACTTGGAGGATATTGTTTGAGATTGGCAAACAATGTGAAATATGTTTAGGTTCTTTTTTTAAAAGAGAAAAGAGACATAGAAGAACAAGTAACAATGCTAATGATTATCAACATTTGTGGAGAAACAGGGAATGTTGAAATTGTCAAGTATGCAAATAGAACAGTAGAGGAATATGCTCGAAGGCTAAAGAGTTCTATGAGAAAGAGGAAGGAAAAAAATGAAGATTTCAGATAACCGTGTCTGTTAGAAAGCATTATGGATGTTAACAACATAAAATCATTGTGTTAGAAGTTACTTGTCTCTGGGGTTTAGAGGTCATTCATTGTGCAGATGAGTAAACTAAAGCCCAAAGTTCAGTGAATTCTCCTAAATCTCCAGAGTTAACGACATAGCTGGGCCTAGACTCCATCACTTCTAGTTCCCAGCGTGGTGATCGGTCCACTACACCCGAAACATAGAATGTTTCCTTTTGTTTACCAATATGAAAATAATCACCAGTCCATACACAATATTAATCCTTTGTATAATCAAATAAATCCTTAAAGTGGAAATAAAATATAGGGAAGCACTTTGAAAGAAAATAAGGCACTAAAAAATATAAGCTAATACCATGACAACTATTAGATACCAAAGAAAAGCATGTTTTTTATAAGGATTTTGAGGTCCTCAGGGAAAAGATTCATAGCAATTTTTTGTAATATAAAAGGTTCTATACTACAAATGTATCCAATTTATGTCAGCTTTCCGTTTTCTTAAATCACAAGAAATGTGTGATTGGAGATCTATTTTTCTTAAGGCCCAAACATAATTATTTTATAGTTTTTTAAAAAACAAGCTAACTAACTTCATTTTGGTCACAAAAATTCATTATGCCTTCCTGAACTTTCATTTATGGAGAATTTAGGTTTAAAGAAAATAAAATTTAAAACACACACACACAGAGCACAGCACAGTAACGCAACATTTATAAGGCAGAATACACTTTTTGCCCTGACGACTTATTTGCATTCCTGCAGTCACAAAAGAGATACAGTCACTTCTTGGTGTTGCCTTGTGATAAAATGAACGCTTTAAGATGTCAGATACAGAAAACAATGAGGAATGGCCAAGGTAATTAACATAACCTAAGATTCTCTCCTCAGAGCCTCTATGAGTTGGAATCGACTTGACGGCAGTGGGTGTTTTTGGTTTTTAAGATTCTCTTCTGATTTCAGTAAAAGAATTTCTAGAAATAGGCACAAATTAACATTAAAAGACATTTAAAAAGGTTCATTGCTACATTTGTTATGAACCATTCTTCTAATTAGCTGTGCAGAAAATTTCAAATTTGGAATTCTGTGATTTATAAAAATGTGTTCTCATGACATTAAGATGTGGCAAATTTATCTGCATTTCCCTTTAAGCAAATAATTGTCTAAAACCTGAAATAATGGGTTAATATGATCTTAAGATCTTGGTAGAGTAACAGTTTGGAAATAAAGATCAATGGTTTGATAGTGCATGTTGAAAAATTTTTATTCAGAAAATATCTTAATGTGGCAGGGTTCACAAAGAAAAATGCAGTTATGATCTTATTTCTAAAGCCAGATTCTATCTCAGCATATTTCCTAAATGTGAATATTTCTTATTACTCTAGGCACATTTCAAAGCTTTAGTCATGGTTAAATTTTATAGAGATGACTGTGTAACAATACAATGGATATTACTGGATGAAAGAGAGATATTAAGCACTAGGTGTTTTAAAACTGGCTTTTTCAAGTATTTTTAAATTTATGTATGTCACTTCATTTCTTTTCCCTTCTGCCAAATACAGATTATGTGAAAGTGTACAGAATAAAATGGAAAATGATGTGAGCTTTCTATCACATTAAGAGAACACTTCCTAGTACCTGGGTTGTGAAGTTGATATTAGCTCTATCTGATTTACAACAGAGACCTGGTTAGGTGAAGTCATGAGAAAAGAAAGTTTTCAGAAATAAGAAAAGAACTAGGGATATTAAAGTATTTTAGAAGAATTCAAATATACATTTAAGGCAACAAATAGAAAAATATATGCTGCAGAAAAAATTGATAGCATATGAAGAACAATATAAAAGAAGGCCATAAGTGGGGAGAAGAGAGAGCAAAACCCAAACTACAAGATAATAGCATTTCAGTGCGGACAATAGGAGTGGGTGGGCAAAACAAGTGAGATATAACAGAAGGTATGACAGAAGAAAAACATTAGCTGAAAATAAAAACCGAGCATAGATTTCAAATATTTACCATAATATAAGAATAATTTTATTTAAAAATCCTAATACATGGGAAAATTTTGGGAAATCATTTTAAATTCAAGGAAAAAGAAAAATTATGTAATTATCTAGACACATAATGAGTTTCTGGGATGAACAAAATTTAGATATCTTTAGATAGATCTCTTACAACCCTCAATGCTGAACACCAAAGCTAATTGGATGAAATTACTGAAATTTTAGTTTTGAGAACCAAAGAGTCTGTATGAGTACAAGTTGTTACATCTGTGAGAAGGCAACAAAAAGTCAAACACAGTCCATGTAACCAAAGATAGCTAAAAATAAAAAGGGGCCTAAAAATATAATATCTAAACAAAAATTCAGAAATAAAATCAAGTGTATTAGTTATGAAAATAAATATATATCAAACTTAACATGGAAAAACAAAGAAAAATAAATCCAACCATATGCTACCAACAAGAAATAAAACAAAACACAGAGAAAATTTAAAACAAAATATTAGGCAAAAAATCACCAGGCAAATACAAATAAAGAAAAACCTTTATCACTATATTCCTCTCATGAATGGTATCATTAAAGGCCAACTACATTCAATGAAATAGAGAACCACTATATAGATTAAAAAAAAAAAAATCCCACTCTGAAGCTGTAACTATTGTGGACCTCCACATGCTGACTAGCACAGTATAGAAACATATATAGACCATCAGTAATTTAGGGGAATATTATTACTGTTCATGATTTTAACATATCTCCTTCCATCTTTGCCAGAAGAAATTTCAAAAGTAAATTATTTGAATTATATAGTTCATAAGGTTTACTTTAGGTTATTCATTATCATTAAGCAAAAATTGATTATCTACAAAAAGCATAAAGCACATTCGCTATCCTACAGAGCTTTCATGCTAGTTGGAAAGAGATGGGCAATTACTACCCACTGTGTTAATGGGTTGTACCAGGTGATTTGAGAGGCTGTCGGTAAAGGGCATGAGCCAGCTGAGCGTGTGGGTGTGTCAGGTTTCAGGAAGGCATCCTGAAAGTGAAACATCCGCACTGAATCATGTAGGAGTCAGCCATGTGAGTATGTGAAGAAAGGGGATGCCACGGCAGCATTAACCAGCAAATTGTGTTGAGAAAATTGGGGAATGATTTTGAGGAAAACATTAATAGATTGTCACCACCAGCGTATTCCAAAAGGAGTATCAGATGGACTAAAAAGTCACATTCTTTAGGAAATGAAGACAAATCTTTAAAGAAACAAACAGGAATAGTTCAAAAGAATGGCTTCGGTTGGACTTTCTGAGCTTACAAATTCAAAGTAAAAATTAAAAAAAAAAAATCTTAAGGCAAAAGGAACACTGGAGGAGAGAAATTATAACAAATAGGTTTGACTGTTAATATTCAATGAAGAATGCATATAGGTCAGAAAAAAACTAATTTTGTTTAAAAAAATACATGAAGGGCTTGAAATAATGATTAAAAAGATAATAGCAGTATGTATAGACTGCTTTCTATGTGTCAGACTTTAATTCATTGAAATGATCTCAATGACACTATGAGGTACAGACTATTTTTACTTTTAATCTCCTCTTTACAAATAAGGAAACAGAGACACAGGTTAGAAAACTTGCTCAGAGTCAGGTGGCTGGTGTGTTTCAGAGCTGGGAAGAGAAGCTAGGCAGTCTGGCTCCAGCTTCTGTGGCTTCACTACAGTTCTACGCTAACACTCAAGGAGCCCAACCGTCCAAAAAGAAAAAAAAAAAACTCCCCTAGTAAACAGGCAAAGTAAAATTCAAACAAGAGATGCCTTTTTCTGTTATGAACTGACTTTTGCTATACATACAGTTAAAAAACATTCCTAGGTTGCTACACAGAGTAAGATTCTTAGGAGATAAAAATTCTAAGTCTTAATAGTAAGTTAAACTGTACAGCAGAGAAATGAGAATTTAATTTTTTTCTTTGAAATTTACTAAAATAAATGCAAGAAGCCTTTATTTAGTACCAGCTGAGACTGAGGCAGAGTGTCTTCGGTAGGCACACGGAAGCCTGGGAAGCTGAAGCGAACACAGACACCATCTTCAAGATGCAAGTAAACTCTTGACAAGATATCAGTAGACTTGCTATTTTATTCTGGATGCATTAAAATGCAGCTGACTATTACTACTTAGAAAACTGATTTAAAACTAAATTGGGGAAGCGAGGAGCTCAATTTTATGAAACTTAAATATATGATCTGTAACCCAGCTTAGATTTGTTTATAGTATCATACCAATGTACATATCATAGGCTCAGAGCCATTAGCATGAATAAATTTCTCTATCATTCTTGATATATGCATATCCCTCAGCTAATAATAAAATTCATCTTCTTTTTTAACATTCAAAATGCTGCTGCCTGGTCAAATTTGTATTCTTACCCTCATTTGAAAATTATAAGACCGAGAAATAGATGAATAAAATGAAACAGCAAGTGTTTAGCACCATCTTATATTAATTCACAGTTCCTAAAAAACAGAGAGGAAAGGTAAAGGAGTAGAACAAGCAGAAGTTATTCTATAACGGCACAAAAACTATATTATAACTCCTTTCAGCATATGAGCACGGTGAATCCTCTCGCATTTTTGAAACTAACCTCCCTACAGTCCTCTTCCACCAAAATTCATTGTGTTATTACATTTACACTTATCTACCTTCCAAAAATCTATCCGTTCATCTGATTATCATGCTTTATACATTAACAAAATCAGATCTTTCATGGTTATCAAGAGGATAGTTCTTGCTTTCTTACCAACCCTTTCCTAACCAGTATTCTTCTAGCTCATTGAACACTGGAGGAGGTCCTGTATATCAAATTGCCTGTCATAGGAAGAAGGCACGTTTCAGCGTGGTGACAGACAGAATAGTTGCCCCATCCAAAGATGTCCGTGTCCTAATCCTCAGAACCTGGGGCTGTGTTATGTAACATGGCAAAAAGGACTTTGCAGATATGTTAAATTAAGGATCTGAGATGGGGAGATTACCTTGGAGTATCCAAGTGAGTTCACTGTAATCATAAGGGTCCTTATAAGGAAAGAGCGAGGCAAGAGAGTGAGTCAGAGAAGGAGATGCGATGACGGATGTGGAGCCAGAGAGAGAGCAAGAAAGACTTGAAGACACTATACTGCTGGCTTTGAAGGTGGAGGAAAGGACCAGGAGCCAAGGTACACAGGCAGCCTCTAGAACCCGGAAAAGGCAAGGAAACAGATTCTCCCCTAGAAGCTCTGGAGGGGGGAGCACAGCACAGCTGACACCTTGATTTTGGCACCGTGAAAGCCATTTTGGATTTCCAACTTCTAAAACTGCAAGACAGCAAATTTGTGCTTTGTTAAGCTACTAAGTTTGTGGTAATTCGTTATAGCAGCAATAAAAAAAATAATACAGATTTTGGCATCAGAAGTAGGGTGCTGCTGTTACAAACCTAAATATGTGGAAGTGACTTCAGAATTGGGCAATAGGCAGAGACTGGAAGAATTTTATTTATTTATTGTGCTTTAGGTGAAAGTTTACAAATCAAGTCAGTCTCTCACACATAAGTTATACACACCTTGCTATGCACTCCCAGCTGCTCTCCTCCTAATGAGACATTACATACCTCCTCTCCACCCTGTATTCCCCATGTCCTTTCAACCAGCTCCTGTCCCCCTCTTCCTTCTCATCTTGCCACCAGACAGGAGTTGCCCACACAGATTCAAGTGTCCACTGGAGCCAAGTAGCTCACTTATCACCAATATCATTATCTATTTTACAGCCCAGTCTAATCCCTGTCTGTAGAGTTGGCTTCAGGAATGGTTCCGATCTTGGGTTAACAAATGGCCTGGGAACTATGACCGTCAGGGTCCCTCCAGTCTCAGACCATCAAGCCTGGTCTTTTTTATGAGAGACTGGAAGAATTTTGAGGGGCATGATAGAAAAATCCTGAACATTCTGTTAGTAGAAATATGGATGGTAATGATTCTACTAATGAGGACTCAGAAGAAAGTTAGGAGATTGTACAGAAAACATATGTCATCTAAATTATCATTAAGAGGCTTTTGGCAGAAATATGGATTTAAAGGTGCTGCTGGTGTGGGCTCAGAATGAAATAAGGAACATGTTATTGGAAAATGGAGAAAGGAGACCCTTGCTATATAATGGTAAAGAATTACTCAAATTACTTAATGATCCTGCAGTTTTATGGAAAGCAGAATTTATAAGCAATGAACTTAAATATTTGGTTGAGGAAGCTTCCAAGCAAATGTTGAAGATGCTGCCTGATTCTTCTTGCTGCTCATGGTAAATTGTGAGAAGAAAGGTATGCATTGAAGAAAGAACTCTTAAGCAAAGAGGCATAAGGACTTGATTATTTAGGAAATTCTCAGCCTGTCTTGATTGCAGAAGATACAAAAATTAGAAAATCACTATCAAGTAGGCATACTTTGGAAAAAAAGCCAAGGATATGGCTGGACAACCTTCTGCTAGTAACTTGGACAAATTAAAGGTCACAGTGCTCAGTCACACAGAGAAATCCTTAAAGAGATTAGGCATGTGACTCATGGATTCCTTCAACCATCTCAGAAGAAACCAAGAATATATATGGATTATCTAGTAAAGCTCTGTGAAGGAGCTTTTGTTTAACAAAGTGAATCCCAAAACATATACAGAAGTCCCATGAGGTTTTTGAGAACGTCGTATCAGCAAAAACGCTGCCAACTTGGACAGAAATGGAAAGAAAGAAGACAAAATAAAAGAGGACTGTTTAAATTCCAAAATTGAACAGGCAGGACACAGTTGATTGAACTAACCAACCACAAATATGTACTTTGTTATTATGTTGTTAGGTGCCCCTGAGTTGGTTTTGACTCATAGTGACATAAGTACAACAGAATGAAATACTGCCAGGTCCTGAGCCATCCTCACAATCATGCTATATTTGAGCCCATCATTGCAGCCACTGTGTCAATCCATCTCATGGAGGGTCTTCCTCTTTTTTGCCAACATGATATCCTTCTCTAGGGACTGGTCCCTCTTAATAACATGTCCAAAGTACTTAAAATGAAGTCTCACCATCCTCTCTTCTAATGAGCCTTCTGGTTTTATTTTTTCCAAGGACGATTTGTTTGTTCTTCTGGTAGTCCATGGTATGCTCACTATTCTTCACCAACACCATAACTGAAATGCACAAATTCTTCTTCAGTCTTCTTTTTTCATTGTCCAGCTTTCGCATGCACATGAGGCAATTGAAAACACCACAGCTTGGGTCAGGCTCACCTTAGTCCTCAAGATGACATCTTTACTTTTTAACACTTTAAAGAGGTCTTTTGCAGCGTATTTGCCCAATGCAATGCGTCCTTTGATTTCTTGACTGCTGCTTCCATGGGCATTGATTGTGGATCCAAGTAAAATGAAATCCTTGACAACTTCAATCTTTCTCTGTTTATCATGATGTTGCTTATTGGTCCAGTTTTGAAGATTTTTGTTTTCTTTATGTTGAGGTGTAATCCATAGTAAGGGCTATAGTCTTTGATCTTCATCAGTAAGTGCTTCAAGCCCTCTTCACTCTCAGCAAGGGAGGTTGTGTCATCTGCATATTGCAGGTTGTTAATGAGTCTTCCTCCAATCCTGATGCTGCATTCTTCTCCACCACGTCAAAGATGTGGTAAAACTCATGTGAAATTGTTCACAAGTAAGCCTATGCATACCTTGCTTACTGGTTAACCCACCCCTGAAAGGGACTTTTCAAATGTGATTAAATAAAGAAAATTTAGATGGCAAGATTGTCAACATAATCACAAGGTGCAATATAATCACAAGGGTCCTTAAAAGCGAAAGAAGGAGATAGAAGATTCAAAGTCAGAGGAGATGTGACAACAGAAGCAGAGATAAAGAAGGAGATTTGAAAGTACTATACCACTGCATTGAAGATGAATGAAGGGGCCATGAGCCAAAGGGTGCAGGCAGCCTCTAGAAGCTGGAAAATGCAAAGAAATGAGTTCTACCCTAGAACCTCCAGAAGGAATACAACCTGGTTAACACATTTATTTTACAACTTCTGACCTCTGTAAGATAATAAATTTGTGTTGTTTTAAACTACTGAGTTTGTAGTGACTTGTCACATCAGCAATTGGAAAGTAACACAAGTAGCAACTGTACACATAGATATATCTATCCAGTTCAGAAATCACTATACACAATAGATTCTTGATAAGGCAGATTTCAGTCCCAGCTCCAGAAGTCTCTCAGATTTATACACACAAACCACTCTGTGTTAGAGACACCCTTGAAGTTACTCCTCATGCTCCAAAGAAGAAATGTCTACCTACTTATAAATAAAACTCAGCTTAAATGTCCCTTTAGAATCTAATTTCTCTGAGTTACAGAACTGCCATTTCTAATGGTAATAAGTTTTTGGTGTACAGACTTTTACTCTGTTTTCTGCAGCCCCTGTCACCACCGAGGAAATGCTTCTGATATGAGAGCAGTTATGGATGAACAGAATTTAGTTAGAAATTAGAAAATCATTATTACATTAATATGGTTAATTTTGTCATATTTGGAAAATTAATCTTGTTGCTATTAAAATATTTTTTAATTATTTGCTTAGCTTAGTTAAAGAATTGGCCAGTTAAAATAATCAATATATGAATAAAAGGACTTAAATTTCATTGAAATGGTCAAAAAAACCCATTTAATGCATGTAGATGATGCATAGTTTTACAACATAAATCTCTTGTTCAGACATTTCCCTGGCATTCTATTATAATATATTGCTGAATTATATTACATTATAATAATTATAACTAGCAATTAATGAGTGTTATATGTACACCATTTTACATGTATTGTTTCATTAATCCTCATAACAACCATATCTGATAGGTGGTATTAGTCCCATTTTACTGATAAAAAAGTACTACTCAAAAGAAAAAATCATAGAGTAAATGGCTGAGCCTGGAATCCAGTTCAGGTATTTCTGATACAGGGCTACTCAGCTCTACATAGTCTCTTATGTAAATATATTTTCATTAAAATATAATATTTTTATTATAAAGTAAAATTTTAAATAAGGGTATGAATCTTCCATTCTGTCTCCTGAATATCTGCACACAAGTCCTCTCTAAACATTGATTTCAGTGTAATCCAGGGAAAAATCTAAGGAAAAACCAGTCAGCTCAATTTCTATGTCTGTAAGTGGCTCCTTCATTCTTATAAGTCTGAGTTTAGAATTAGAAATCAAAGCAATTTCTTCAGCATTGTTGCTTAGGTCACTATAGAGATCAAACCTGAGAAGGTGTTAGATGCTGCTCCAAGTGAACAGGGAAAGGAATGAACTTGACTATGTTATTGTTGTGTGCCATCTAGTTGGCTCTGACTCACAGCGACCATAAGGGACAGGGTAGAACTGCCCCACAGGGTTTCCTAGGTTGTAATCTTTAAGGGAACAGGTCACCAGGTTTTTTCTCCCCTGGAGTGGCTTGTGAGTTCAACCTGTTGACCTTTTGATTAGCAGCTGAGCTTTTAGCCATTGTGCCACCAGCGTTCCTTAACTTGACTATAAAACCAAAACCCATAGCCATCAAGTTGAATCTGACTCCTAGCAACCCTATAGGACAGAGTGGAACTGCCCCATAGCGTTTCCAAGGAGTCGCTGGTGGATTCCAGCTGCTGACCTTTTGGTTAGTAGCCATAGCTGGCTATAGCTGTTAACCACTGCACCGCCAGGGCTTCCAACTTGACTGTAAAGGGAGGAAAATGCAAAGCAGAAATCATCACTCTCACTTTCTAGTGATCTATTCTGCCCTAAAGCATAAGAAGTGGTGTCCTGTTTCTGTCAGCATGTCCCCTTGTTTACATCTGCATCCTAGGCATACAATGAGGGGGTTTGGTGACCTCTCCTCTTAGATTTAGTCATACATTCAACCGAGATCCATTTCCCATCTACCGTCAGCCAGACACAGTGCTCAGGTCTGGGGATGAATTAATCATTCCAGCAATGAATTCAGTCATGCTCTACTTGAAAAGAGATGAAAAGAAAAACACTAGAGCGATCTTCTAGAAATACAGTATCCTAAAAAGTGTTGATCTTGCCTTGTCTCTAAAAACAGAAATACAGCAGGTTGCATCATTTCAACATGCTGACTTCTGAATAAAGCAAGTTCCCAGATGACTGGCCCTGCTGAGGAAGCCTGATCATCTGAAGGCACACCAATGGGGCCTCCTTATGCAGGGTATTGTGAGGGACTTGGTGACTCACACTCTACATCCCCACCCCCCCAAAAAATATTTATTTGACTACAGATGAAATTCGATTAAAATGAATAAACCCCAAGACAGACGTACTGGGGTAGAAAGAAAGTCACTTACCTGAAGCCTCATACTGACTTACTTTCTCTTCAGAATTTTTCTGCGTTAACAGCTCCCTTAGCTGTGCTCCTAATGTATTTCATTACTCTTCTGTTTATATTAAGGAGCCCTGGTGAAGCAATGATTAACTCAGCTCCTAACTGAAAGGTTGGTGGTTTGATCCCACTCAGTGATTCTGTTGGAGAAAGATCTGATGATCTGCTTCCATAAAGATTACAGCCAAGGAAACCGGAAAGGGCAGTTCTACTCTGTCATATGGGGTCACTATGAGTAGAAAATCAACTTGATGACAACTAATAACGTTTATATTGAACCAGTTGCTGTCTGGATGGTTCTGGCTCCTAGAGACCCAATGTGTGTCAGAGTAGAGTTGTGCTTCATAGGGTTTTCAATGACTGATTTTTCTTTGGGAAGTAGATCCCCAGGCCTTTCTTCTGAGCTGAGATGCCTCTGGACTTGAACCACCAACCTTTGGGTTAGCAGCTGAGCACATTAACTGTTTGTACCACCCAGGGACTGTATATTACTTAGCACTTTTTAGTCTATCAGTGAACCCCTTTTGCCTCTCTACTGCTCTCACCTTTCACCTACATGTGAGCTTCTTTAGCACAAGGCAGGGCTAAGCTACCCTTGTAAACCAGTTTTATGCCAGGCAGTTGGTGTCTTGAGTACTTTATATTTGCGGAGGCAGAGCAGTAAGAGGATTAACCAGGGGCTCTGGGTCCAGAAAGCCTGATTTGATTCTTTCTCTGACATGGTTTGACTTTGAACAAGTTGCTTAACCTCTCTCAGTCTCCTTTTTCTTCTCTATGTAATGAAATAAATAACAGAACCTGCTGAAATAGTTGTCTGTGAAGAATGAATGATATTTACAAAAATAGTTTTACGCAGTTCTTGCACATAGTATGCACTCAGTAAATGCTCACCAGATTCCAACCACCCTGAAAGGCAGGTAGTATTATCCAGATAAGAATTCATAGATGAGAAACCTGAGAATAAGAAAAGATAAGAAATGTCCCCAAACCTCACAGCTGGTAAGTAGTAAGGATAGGACTTTACTATGGTGCTTTTGAATCTAAAGCCTTTCTAAGGCTATTTCATTCCTCTTTATAAACCAAGCCTCCACAACGTTGTCTCAAAAAGTAGGATTCAATGAACCATGAAAAGAATGAAAAAACATATGATGGAATTGGGGTGAAAGAGGTAGCAGTCTTACCCGCATGGCCACGATAATGGAGCAAAGTAAAAAAAAGAAAAGCAATTACTAACTCAATGGATATAATATTCAAAGTGTTGGTTTGTCTGTGTTCACTAGCCAATGAACCAGCAATTTTTCACCAGCAAGGAACATAGGAGTCCTCTGAAAATGTAAAGTTCAGGGAAATCACCCTAGTATATCAAACGTTAGAGGCAGATGTTTGCCTTTTCGCTCTCAAAAAATGGTTCCTCGCGCTTTTACCCTACTCTATGTATTTTAGGTAAAATCATGAAGCCATCACTAAAAGTTATTTGTTTTATTCACTTCCCTATGGGGGCTTCTGAGCAATAGGCTTGCCACAGTGGACACTGTCTTCGACCAGCCCAAGTGATGATGACTGGGCAGCTCTCTAAGTTCCTGCTGCCCTGTGGCTACCTACCATATGTAAAGAGAAGGAAGCTGTATTCCTCATTTATGTTTCACTCACTGTTGCCCTATTAAGCACCCAAGAGCTGTGAAACTTTATATTGAGGGAAAGCCCTAAATAAAGAGGTATTATAGTCCTGGTAGTGCAGTGGTTAAGAGATTGGCTGCTAAAAGGTCAGCAGTTCAAATCCGTCTGTCGCTGCTTGGAAACCCTATGGGGCAATTCTACTCTGTCCTATAGGGTCATTATGAGTCTTAGAAACCCTGGTGGTGTAGTGGTTAGAGCTATGGCTGTTAACCAAAAGGTTGGCAGTTCGAATCCACCGGGCATTCCTTGGAAATTCTATGGGGCAGTTCTACTCTGTCCTATAGGGTCACTATGAGTCTGAATCAACTAAACGGCAACAGGTTTTTTTTTTTTTTTAATTATTTGGTTAGTTTGAATATGGATATACTTTCTCTCTAATTTGAGTATTCTTTCTATTTAAATGGACTTCCATCCCTGTCTAAAATATCTATTCTAGAAAATCCCAAAATTTCCTATTATTTTATCTTATTTCACTTCTCCCTGAGTTACTACCTTTTTTGATATTACTTCTTTTTCTTACTGTGTATTTCCTAATGCATTCCTTTTTTCTTCCCACTGCTTCACTTTTAGTTTTCCCTTTCCCAAACTTTCCCATGATTTCCAGCTCTCCAAATCCTCCTTTCTGTGTGCCTCAGTTACTAGGTGCAATGTACCACTGAGGAGAGTTTTATCTCCTTTCTGTTTTTCTAGACATGGCAAGCAAGTATGCTCACCTCTCTTAGCCATAGAGAGATAGTTGTCCAGCTCAGTCTATGACTAGGAGCAGATATGCACACCTCTGAAAGGCACTGCACAAACTGGTTAAATGTCCATCCAAAAAACCAAAACCAAACCCATTGCCACCGACTCAATTCCAACTCATTGTGACACTACAGGACAGAGTAAAACTGCCCCATAGGGTTTCCAAGGCTGTAATTTTTAGGGAAGCTGACTGGCACACCTTTCTCCTGTGAAGGGGCTGCTGGGTTAGAATTGCCACCCAAAAAACCCATTGTTGTTGAGTTGATTCCAACTCATAAAAATCCTATAGGACAGAGTAGAACTGTCCCATAGGGTTTCCAAGGAGCCGCTGGTGGATTCGAACTGCCAACCTTTTGTTTAGCAGCCGCAACGGCCCCACTGTGCCACCAAGGGCTTCTTAAATGTCCATCACCATCCCTAAAACCACCAGGACCTCTACAATGCACAGGAGATTTCATTCCAAAGTTGAATAATTCATTGGCAGATGGAAATGAGCCATAAACATTAGCTTAGAATCTGTCTTTTCCTCAAATGATCTGCTTTGTCTTTTATGTATACTAGGCTGATTTGTTTAGTTCCGAGCATGTTGTTGGCACTCAACAGATCAAACATAAGCCACAGTAATGGAGATACACCTTTAACAATTTGCAGCTTTGAAAAACATCTCCCTGGCATGCCCACCTTTAAGTTGTTTGAGCACAGGCAGAGGAGGAAAGTTAATTATTTATGGACTGTCACCTTTAATCATTTCCATGTTATTTGCATTCTGGAGTAGCCAGAGGTTTCTTGATCTGATTTTAAAAACTTCCTGGTTCTTTACCCTCTTCCCAACTTTCAACAGTTAAGGTTAGCATCTGAAATTTATTCTGGCAAAGGATATTTTTAAAAAGCTCAGATCATCAAATTCTAATTCTCACTGACTTAGACAATAGGTACAGTGGCAGCTTTTCTTCCACTAATCACCCTTTTCCTTTGAATAATAAAATGTATTTAATTCAGTCTGCCTTTTGTCTTAGAAAAAAGTAGCTTCTGTATTTGCACACACTTTTCAGTGGCCTAAAATAAGTCCTTGTTTAAGATGCTTTCTCTGCCTAAGTCCACACACAGCGACATAGTTTGATATTTTTTTCTTTTGAACTTAATGGCTGATAGACTTGATCAAAAAGGGGAAACCACACTAATTCCACACACTTTCTCTACGGAACATTATTTGGAAAAGCTAAGCAACCAAGGAGAAAAGTGAAAATGCTTAAATAATGCAACATATTTCTTGGTGAATAATCTCTTCTGGAAGTAAATATGATTTCAGAACAATGAGGTACTTGGGAAATTCAATCTAAAGAATTTAACGCTTTCCAAACAATGTGGTCATCAATCATTTCTTCTTGGGAAGAAAGATAGAATTGCTAATGTCAAACAGAAATGTTAAAATCCATTTAGGATGACTTTTTTTCTTGTCAAAGCTATAGGTTCTTCTCATGTCTTCTAAAATAAAACTTAACTGGCATCATGCTCAAGTGTTTGTCCTGTCAGGAACGAGAGCCTATCTATGGAAAATAGTGCCTATGGCAATTAGTTTTGAACTGTTGAATGATCTCTCACAGCTGTAGGCCCAGGGCACGGGCCCTTCCTGCCATACCTTAGTTATGCCTCTGGTCACAACTGCTTTTTGATGAATCAGTAGCCAGTAATCAACCTTCGTCGAGTCCAACTCATGGAAACCGCATGTGTGTCAGAATAGTACTTTGCTCCATAGGGTTTTCAGTGGCTGATTTTTCAGAAGTAGATCACTCGGCCTTTCTTTCTAGGTGCCTCTGGATGGACTCCAACTTCCAACCTTTCAGTTAACAGCTGAGAGTGTTAACCGTTTGCACTACCCAGGGGCTCTACTTTCTGATTACTGTCCCCATAATTGTAGGGGATGCTGGATAATGCTAAGTATATTTTCAACAGTCTTATTAAATGTAGAATGGGGTGTTTGTAAATTAAAGCTATACGTTTTTTGTTATGTTAGGTATGGTGATAATTTTAATGTATCAAAATCTCGAATCAGTCAGCTGCTGGGTTACTTTCTTTGTCACCATTCACATGACCTAACTGTCCTTTGCATACAAATGCAGTGTGTAATTTCAAAAGAAATAGATGATGTCAGATTCCTAATGATATGCTGGTGGTAAGCACTGTGCAAAAAGTGGAAATAATAGTCCTTGCTGCAGAAGATACATATGTGTACATAGATAGTCGGTCTCATCATCCCTCAATTTATCTACCTTTAAGAATCTGGCATTGGCATTTATTTCGCTTCCCCCAGATTCAAAACCTAATCCTATAAGTGTACCATAAGTAGACAAATTAAGATTATGCTTATTTCACTCTTGGTTTTAAAGGGTGACTTGCAAAAATCAGCCTGTAAATGTTATTTAGATTGAAACCTGCTCTTTTCCATGCACACTAAAACAGTAACATCTGTGAACAACAAAGAATTTAATTAAAACTTGCAAGCAAAAGTTTCCCTAAATCAATGGTATTTAAACTCAGGTGTAGCAGAAGGTGAGGGAAGAGGAGTGATGGGAAGACAAGTGTAAAAAGCAATTTTTAAAAAATAATTATTTTGGATTGAGATTTTTTGTAAAATTCCATGTGAAGCTAGGTTTTCACGGCTTGAATTCAGTTTTAAAACCACTTTCCTAAGCTTTATTCCTTCCAGGCACCAAAAGCCTTGGGCAGGTGGCCAAATCAACTCAGTATGATCTCCCCCTGCTCAGATGGTAAAGCTGGGCATCTCTTTGTTTGTCTTTAAAGGTTATTTTTAAAAATTCAGACACTTGATTACAACTACAGGTTATCGACTAATAGTCAGCAACTGACCGTCAGTATCCATCTCTAAGTCTTCTAATAGCCTGCAGGACCATAAACCACCATAATTTCAGTCAAAGAATCTTTTAGATTCATCAGTTTACAAAATGGTACCACACGCATTGTGAAGATGGAAGATTGGCCATCACACCAAAAACCAAAAAAGCAAACCCACTGCCGTTGAGTAGATTCCAACTCATAACGACCTTATAGGATGGAGTAGAACTGCCCTATAGAGTTTCCAAGGAGCATCTGGCAGATTTGAACTGCCAGTCTCTTGGTTAGCAGCCACAGCACTTAACCACTGCACCCCCAGGGTTTCTGGCCAGGACACGGTGGGTAGAAATGCTCCTCACAGACCCTGTGTGGGTATGGGAAAAATACAGAGCATTTTTAAAGAGCATGTTTGTGCTTTCCCTAGTTATGAGTGGCAGACCCTTCCCTAAGATGTTTGCAGACCTGGTTATTAAGTTTGGATTATTACTTGGAACTAAAACTCCTAGATCACCAAGATAATTAAAGGCATTGAAGTTAAAATGGCAAGCTTCACAAATAATTAACATTTAACATAGTGATTTACACACAATGGGGGCCCATTAAGCATTTCATTGAAAGAATTTGTCCTGAAATAATATTCCAAAATTCAGAGCTATCTTTTATGGTTCCTCTTGGTGGATTTTGTTACCTTCTCTCCTCCACTTCTTTTTAAAGAATAGAAAACAAGTTTCAAATACAGCAACAGAAGTTATTTAAGCAGCACAGAGAGGTTATGTGAAAGTTGGGATTGGAGTTTCCAGGAGGGAACAAAAATAAACCTCTTGCCTGTGAACCTGTGAGTCTCATCACCAAAAAATGCTCAGCAGGGCATGACATGAGCAGGTGAAAATTAGAACTGTGCAAAAATGTTTGCTTGGAAAGTGAAACCAGTCAACTTTGGGCTTTCTGCCAAATTTAATTTCTGCCAGGATTTCTCCTGTTATTACATAGCTGCAGAAAGCAATTAGGAAAGTATTATAGCTAAAAAGTTCCAAATACCATTCAGGTGCCCATCACATTTCTGTCCAGAAGAAAATAACTAGCCTCCCAGCCTAGCAGGCCAGGGGCAGACAGAACACACACACACACACACACACACACACACACACGCACACACACACACTCTCACACACACAACACATACACCACTTTTCCTCGGAGGACCATTTAATCACATTCAGTATACTATTTGTTTTGCAGCATCCAGGAAGAAGACTCCAGTAGGTTTTCAGGGTATCCCAGCGCACTATTGAGCTGGAAGCCACCCAAGTAAAGCAGATGTAGCAGTTAGCAGCAAGCCTTCACTTCCATTTACCAGCAGTACAGGGCCTGAAGAAAATGTCATCAACCCATCAAGCCTGACACTTGGTTGCCATTACAGAGAGTATCACAGAAAGGAATTCAGAACGATGATGCTCTGCGACACTTGCTGCTTCATGTTTCACAAAATCTCAAGCCTAAGAGTGGAGTTGGTGACTGGCTTAGACTAGATGCAAATAACATGTGTCTATCATAACCTGTCTTCTCAAATGCACACATACACACATGTGCACACACACATACACACACTCAAATGCTGACCCACAGCCTATATAGTCTCCATAGCTCCATTCCCAGGCTTTTGTTTTTGTCTTTCCACATACTCCATGATAGGACTCATCTATGCATAAGGCATTTCAGCTCTCAGTTTCATGAATATTACACTCAATATACATCTCTAGTAACTATGTAAGCCCTAATCCTATATTGCCAACTCTTTTCAAATTCAACATGGTTTTAAAAAATATATATATTACCCACAAACTAGTTTCCACTTCCAAATTTTCTAGTTGTGTATTAGGATAAAGAACACCTGGGATTGTCAGGAATAATGGTGAATGTGATAAGAAGTCAATTAAAAGTGAATAAAGTGATTATTGGAAACCCTGGTGGTATAGTGGTTAAGGGCTACAGCTGCTAACCAAAGGGTTGGCAGTTCGAATCCTCCAGGCGTTCCTTGGAAACTCTATTGGGCAGTTCTACTCTGTCCTATAGGGTCGCTATGAGTCAGAATCAACTCGACAGCACTGGGTTTGGTTTTTTTGGTTTTTAAAGTGATTATTGAGTTTT
The DNA here is from genome assembly GCF_024166365.1 of Elephas maximus indicus. Classification (NCBI taxonomy): domain Eukaryota; kingdom Metazoa; phylum Chordata; class Mammalia; order Proboscidea; family Elephantidae; genus Elephas; species Elephas maximus. The sequence goes on along the minus strand of NC_064824.1, from coordinate 65,273,067 downwards.
AGCATCTGTTCAAAATTGTGAACCTTTAAATAAAACCAATTATGTATATCTTACGACTTGGCAGCCTGGGAAGGGAGCAAAACAGTGGATTATTGGAAAACTTTAAATAGGCTTTTGGTGATGTGGGACTAGCTCAGAAACTTGGGACAAATGAAGTAGGGGGTCAGTGGAAGCTTGTTGTTCAAGCTGACAGTGGGGCCCAGGCTGCACGGGCATTGGGTCTGGCATGGCTCCTCTAAGTCCTCAGATCTACCCCTGAAGCCTGAGCCAGGAGCTCTTAATACCAAACCTCCGGCCCTCTTGAAACTCTCTTGGCCTTAGTTTTGAAATGTAGGTCCTACCTAGGCTATTGCAGGCTCCACTCCTATCTTGTTCCTAGTGACTTTGTGATTTATTTTCCTATTTATAGCTTACTTTCATCTCTAGGGAAACCCTGGTGGCGTAGTGGTTAAGTGCTACTGCTGCTAACAAAAAGGTCGGCAGTTCAAATCCACCAGGCGCTCCTTGGAAACCCTGTGGGGCAGTTCTACTCTGTCTTATAGGGTCACTGTGAGTCAGAATTGACTTGACAGCAATGGGTTTTTGGTTTCATCTCTAGAACCTGAAACATTGCATCATATCACTGGTTCATAATCTTTTACTTTCTCTACAAATATTATTTGGATTCTTATTCACTTTGCTGCTTTAGTTTCCTTTGATAAACAGACCTGGCCCCATGATCTCATCTTTCAGTGTCTCCCTGCTGAGTGAGGCTCTCCTTCCATCCTTACTCAAACACTGGGTGGATCCAAGACACAGAGAGGCAAATAAACATGGAAGGGGTTGGTGAACAGGAAGACCTAAGGATGTGGAGGTTGTGCTGAGGATCAAGATCATTTTTAGTTAAGAAGAAAGAGTAACAGTGATCAGAGGGATTATTCTGAGAGTCCAAGAACTAGGTCAAAGTAATGAAAAGGTCCAAAATGTGGCTATGAGTCGCTCCATTAGAAAAGAGACTGGAGTCATTTGGATTGAGGTGGTTGAAGAATTCTGTTTCTTGAAGTAATGTGGATGTTGACAGCACCAAGGATAGCACAAAGAGTGTAAGTTTGAAGGGTTGCAATGATTATACTAGAAAGAGGACCCTTAATAGCTTTCTACTACTCCAGAGAGGACATTAATTTGAGCTGAAGAGTGCATGTCTCAAAGGTAAGAGTGTCTTTAACAGTGAAGTATTCTATTAAATCAGGTAGAAAATTTTCTAAGCAGGTTTGAGTGTGGTGCTATTTTGAACTTTTAGCATCTAGGATGATTTGGTGATTTATATTGTAATCTTGCTTTCTGGGAACATATTAATAATGGTTATTATGGTACACTGGCATCATATATCAAGTGAGAATAATAACAAAAGTTTATATAGCACTTACTATGTGCTTGGCACTATTGTCTAAATTACTTTACATATATAAACTTATTTAATCTTCAAAACTACCGTATGGAATAGGTACAATTAGTGTCTCCACTTTCAGATGAGGAAATGAGGCACAGATATTTGCCCAAGGTCAGTTTTAGTAGGTAAGTGTCAAAGTCAGAATTCAAACTCAGGCAGTCTGACTCTAAATCCTGTGATCTTACTTATTTGCCAGACAGCATTTCCTGATTTCCCAGTAAAGTGTTTCGGGTTTATTTGGAACTTCTGGTTCTAGAAAACAATGTTTTTGTGATTCTGGCAAACTGAGAACACTTCATATATTTTAAGGATGATTATAGTTTTTGGGTTAAAGAAGACATTCCCAGAGGTCTTTAATAGAAATGGGAAAAAAAGAAGAAGCAACAGGGGAAGGAAAGAAGAACAGCAGGAAGGAAGGAAGGAAGGAAAGTAGGGGGAAGAAAAGACATAGCATATCAACTGTGACTTTTTTTTTAATTTTAAGATTGATTAAAATGTAAAGATGGTATCAATAATGAGATTTTATATCTCAACTGCACTCTGGAACAATAATCTTGTAGAAAATGTTATGATTATTATTTAGCTCAACACTTCCTCAATACAAATGCTTACAAAATTCTGTCTTAGACTCTCAACAAATATTACACAAAGAGTAAAAAGAGGTGTTGTTATGGATGACATTATGGTTATTGGTTAGAATTTGAGGAATACCCATCCTTGAACAACACCCAAATGGACCGTGATAATATGAAACCAATGGAGAACAATATGGAAACACAGTAGCAACATACTTTATAAAAAAGAATATATACATATATTAAAGTCAGATGAAACACTCATGAACAAAGAGTTATCAGTATAATTGAAAGAAATGGTAATAACCTATCAAGAGAATTCAGAATAAGCAAGAAGCTGGGGTTGGTTGGGTTGAAATAGCAAAGTAAATTAAAAGGGTAAAAATTGAAGCTTGTGATAATTTATAGCTTCTACTAGAGAAGAAAAAAAAAAAATTTTTTTTTTTTTTTTTTTTACTAGAGGGTGGGGTATTACAGACTATAAACAGTAGTTTTGAGTTGACAACTGCAGTAGCTGAACTAGATCCTTTTGAGAAATAAAGGATTGTAACTTAAATACAAACACATTCCTTCCTTCCAGATTTCATTTCTCTGAAATTTTATAAGGTAGCAGCTGTTGTCCAGCTCTGAATAATAGATGGATGATGAATCCTGAAATTATTCCCATTCCAGAATGAGTCAGTGGCTGAAAGCAGGCATACACTAATAGAGTCATATTGCCCAAAATAAATGCTTTTGAGTCCTCCAGGTCTCAAAGGGCTAGCATGTTTTCTATTAAGAGGCCAGGGCTCAGAAATTCAGTTCCAACTGTGAGCACCCTGGAATGGTACAGAGGAAAGAAGGAGGTAATCAAGACTATTGCGTTGCCCATTGCTGCCACTTGCTCTTCCTCTGTGCACTGCTTGCCATATCCCCTGTGTTCTTATTAGAAACTGCTACTAGTCTTCCAACTTAGTAGGAGAACAGCTGGATTCATTATGTAGTGCTCAGGAAAATGGCTCTGGATCCAACAGAAGTGGTGGTAGTAAATTTTAAATTAAGCCTGTAGCTGGAAGTGGCAAACATTTGATAATGTGAACAAAATTTATTCTTTTTCCTTTCCCAGAATATCTAAGTTTGACTGACCCTTGAGTCCAAGTTCAAAAATTCCAACTTAGAGAGGCAAAATCAAAGGGAGATATTGAACTTTACAAAAGGATTTTTCATGGCTTCCCTTAGCCAAAAAACCAAACCTGTTGCCGTCCAGTCAATTCTGACTCACAGTGACCCTATAAGATGGAGTAGAACTGTCCCACAGGGTTTCCAAGGAGTGGCTGATGGATTCAAACTGCTGATCTTTTGGTTAGCAGCCTAGCTCTTAACCACTGTGCCACCAAGGCTCCTTAATTACTATAGTTGTTTAAACTTATTTGACAAAAAGTCTTACTGGTTAGATAATGTAAAGCTGAACTCTTATTATGACAGTGCTGACTAAAAATAAACAGAAAATCAACACCAACAAAGATATTGATAAAGCCACCCATGAAATTACGTAGTAATCAGAATAGAAATCTAATTCTATTTATCAAAATAATCTACACAGTTTTCAAAAACCCAGCTACTTTATGAGGTTTACATATATTTTATTTCCATGCAATTGCCTATGAATTAAAATTAAAATCACTGATTTTCAAACATTCTTGTACATTCAGTTCACATTTGTTGAACTTTGAATGGAAAGCAATGAGGACATGTTTTGAAACCACTATAATGCTGGACTCTGCTTTTAAAATTAATGGTGGCATGTAGATTTTTTAAATAGCTTTTCAATGTTGGTAACTACCAACATAGCAATACACATGCCAATATATTCAGACATTTGGATCTTTAACAGAGAAATTTCCAAAAATAAACTGTTTTGTATTAGATTTATTTTAAGTCATATGCGGGCCCGGAGCAACTTGGCAATTGTTTACTTTTGACAATCAGACATATCTAAACTTTTTGGTTCACCAGGCAACAAGGATACATCCTGCACACAATTAGAAAAAAATGCCGAGGACAAACACCGACTGGAAGACCTTTCAAAAAGAGCAGTGAAAAACCATAAACATCCTGTGACAAAAACTGGGGGAAGGGGAGGAGGCGAGGAACAGATCATCTAAGGAAGATGAACAAACTTAAATGCTTAGTAGAATTTAAAAATAAGCCCACTGTCATGTTTTGAGCTTTAACTGAATATGTGACTCAGGTCTCCTTTTCCACGATTTGTTCTTATTTTAAAAGAAACATGAAATGCAAAATAAATAAAAAGCAGCAAAATCTACCAAAAGAAAAAGGCTTTATTAATGTATGTGTTCAGATGTACCCCAGATCATGGCACGTGGGGCGGAGTTGATGTGGTAAAGATTTACAGACTGACATATAGCACTTTGACACATAAGTCGAGGGACTGAGGATCTAATTGCCTTTGCTTAACCCTCGTATGAGTTACAGCCCCCCCGGCCCCGCCACCTCCGTCTGAAAGCAAGGAGTGTTCCTATGAAAGCAAAATGGCAAAAAGCGAAGAAGCAATTACCTATAATATACAAGGGAAATTTTTTTTAGCGTTCCTAGACCTAAAAAATAACATACCAAATAACACATAAAACCCATATGAGCTCTCTTAGGCTTTTCTGATACTTTAGGACACATCTTGCTAATGGATGCACAAAATACATCCATATAAAGCTGGTAGACACAGTTCAGAGTTATGGTGGCTTGATGCTGAGTGTAGTTCCTGGGGAAGGAGCTTGACTACGCCACTCTCGCTGCTAGGGGTGCCTGCTGCCTCCTTAATGGCTCACTGCAAAACAAATGCTGAACACTATTTCCGATTTTTGCAAAAGGGAAAATCCTCTTTGGATTTCTTTCAGTTAATGAAAACAAATACTAATGCAGGTCTTTCGTGAAAGCAAAGTTGGCATAAAGCAAACTGTTCCTGGGCTTCAGTTTTCTTATCTAGAATTTAAAGGCATTAAACCAAATAGTCTGTGAGGTTCTTTGTGTTATCTATATAATAAATCCCTTTTTTCCTTAGCAACATTTTAAGAATTATAGCTACTCTACCAGGAACTTGGATTACCTACTGTGAGGTGGCAAAAACGCTTTGTCCTTGGCTAGTAACCAAAAGGTTGGCAGTTTGAATCCACGCAGTGGCATTCCATGGAAGGCCTGGTGATCTACTTCTGTTAAGAATACAGCAAATGAAAAGCCTGTGGAGCACAGTTGTACTCTGACACACATGGGGTTGCCATGAGTGTGAACCAATTGGAGAGCAACAGGAACTGTGCTTCTCCCTGACACATTATTTTTATGCCATCCCACAAAATGCCAAGAGTCATTAAGTATAGCTACATGGTTGTGTGGCATAAATAATTCATTAAATTTGGCGGTTTTCAATTGTTCCAGGAAAACAAAACCTTTGCTTTTTCTACTACCTAAATTTTTGTTGTTGTTGAACTGCCTGTCATTGTTCTTTGAACTCTTACTACTTACATTGTACAAATGAAAAAATTCTTAGGTTAGTAGACTTTGGAAATGATGGATTCCAATGATTTGGAAAATAAATAGCATGAAATTTTTACTACAGGGTTCATAGGCGGCTTTTCAAAGAAAAATAATATACACTGTGGTCATACCACACAGTCGTATAAAGACTGTACCTATAAGAAATGAATTAATGTTTTTAAAAAGCCATTATTGAATCAGAAAATTCAGAAGTTGCCCACCACTCTGCAAGGAATGAGCCTGTAATCTGAATGAGCAAGTGTTTGTTTCCGAAGCAGGAAAAACAAATTACAGTTCAATTAAATTTCAAAGTGTAACTTGAACACTTTCAAAGGAGGGGGAGGGAAGTAAATAAAAGGACATTATAATGTCAATTAATTCTGTTCCCCACAGATTGTTCAATCAAAAATCCAGAATTATACTGCCAAGCACTTATTAAGTGTCTATCCTGCTCTATAAATAACTGAATCTAGACATGACTCCTAGCTATCAAACGGCCCCTTACAAAATGGCCTTTTACTACCTAAAGGGTGTGTGTTTGTGTGTGAGTGAGAGAGAGAGAGAACAAGAGAGAGGAGAGAAAATACCACTGTCTAGTATTGAAAAAAAAAAAAAATTTTTTTTTTCTTTTTTTAGTATTGAGGTTACCAGGTGCATGCAACCTCCCATTACCTGGTTACCTGTCATAAGTAATAGTTTACAAAACAAATAAAAAAGAATATTCAATTGTGGTAAACATAAAGTGAGAGGCAGAATGCTGGAACTGAAAGAATAAGGGGTAACCATCAACTGGAAGGAGCCCTGGTGGCACAGTGGTTAAGAGCTCGGCTGCTAACCAAAAGGTCGGCAGGTGGAATCTACCAGCAGCTCTTTGGAAACCTTACTGGGCAGTTCTACTCTGTCCTATGGGGTCACTAGGAGTCAGAGTCGGCTTAACCACTACGGGTGTAACTGTAAGTTATCCAGTTGTTGTGGACTTTTTACCCAAAATAAGACAGGGGACCTTGACTAATGTTTTTACATGGACATTTTCTGAACTAAAGCCCCCTGTATTCGTTAAAAAATATCTCCTTTTATTTTTCAGGGCTGAAGCCCAACACTGGGATGAAAGCAGAAGCATTCAAGTCCAAAATCCAGACTACATTTTTCCCAAACAGCTGGCACCTTCCCATATTGCAGACATCTAAAATGCTGACTGACTTTTAAAAATGGATCTAGTTGTTAGTTTATACAGAGAAAACAAGAAAGAAAAAAATTTCAAAGATTAGGCAGAGTTGCAGAGAAACATTTAAGCATAGAATTCAGGACTTTCTAATTTCCGTTTTCCACTCAAAAGTAACACCTTCTGAAACTCAAAACAGGTGCTGTTTCATATTAAAATTCATGGCTTTGGATATAGCTGAGGTAAATATTTTACCCGTCCTTTGGCACCCTGCACATAAATTTTTTAAATAATTCAAACAACCTGCAGCTCATCAGTGACCAAATAGATCTCAGGTAAAAATAAAATATCTTTCAGTTCTGCACCAGCAGGCTAAATTTAAACCCTGTATTATGTAATCTTAAAGTGTCCTTGCTTTTAGTCAGTGTCTTAAGAGATTCTGTTATAACGTCTCTCCAAAATGACTTCAGGCTCTAATATCTAAACACTTAAGGCACAACAGGACCAAATTAAGGTGTTCACAGGCAATTGAAGACAGAAAAAGACCATTTGAAGCTGTGTAAAGGGCATGATACCTTTAAAGTAAAATCGGTCTTCTCTATTTAACTTTGTATTTACTGTAATAAGGGTTGGCAGATCCAAATGGCGGTGCTTTTCTTAATTCTGCAAAACATGTAAAGACCTGATTCCTTAATTCTTACTCCAGTAATACTCCCAGAGGAAATGAGACTATGGCTGGAGCAAGAAATACAAAATCAGACTAAGGTTTGGAGAGAGAATAGTTTTCATACATCACCCTGAGAAAACTGGAACGTCGAACATCATATAAACTCTTCTTTTCCCTCACCAAATTCTAAGAAACATGGTTTATATTTTCAAATATACTCACCAAATATATTATCCATTTATGCTCATAAAAGGCAAAGTAATTTTATTTTCAGTGAGTGGAAATGCAATTTTAACACGTGATTGTCAAGTTTGGATCATTCTTCTTTCATACTAAATACTAGTAATGCTAAATATTTTGCATAGATTAATATATGAAGCTCACAAAAGTTAATAATATCATGCAATGCTAAATATTGTCTTAAAGACAAAATACAATGAATATAGTCATTTATAACAACCACAATTTAACCTGTGGTCTTCTTCAATCTTAAGCAGCCAGCAACAGCATTTTATAATCTGTGAGACAAACACATATCAATGACTATACCACACATACCTTTTGTAATATTATTTCACCCCAAGTACGTAGAGGTGTCCTGTATCTTTACAGATCTTCACAGGCTAGTTTCCTCCCTTGTTTTATGTGCAGCAAATTTCCCAGTCCCCTGAAAGCAATCGGTGGAGTGGAGGCCGGCTCCACTGACGGTTCTATCAAGCAAGTAGATGGGACGGCTGAATTTATTTTAGCCCCATGTCTAAAGGATGCCACATGGCACCTATTTTTAGGAAGTGAGCTCTGTATAGGTGGGGCTTGAGTCAACCACTCTTTTCAGAAGTGTGTCTCTGAGGGCACCCTGCCTTGTAGTGCCCTCTCTAACGTATGCATGGTTCCAACATGTGTCCAGTCAATCAAACTCCCTTCTGCAGCCACAACCGTCAAGACAATTCTCAACCTTAAAATTTAACCAGCAGGAGGGAGTAGAAGCTGGGGTTAAAGTCTTTATATTACATGCATTTGTTTTAATAATTTTACTCCATGAAGAGTCAAGAATATGAAAATTGAGCATATAGAAAAGTTCCAATTTATTCTGGTGGAATAATTACAGGAAGAGGAAACCTTGTTTTTACTTCAAGAAATGTTCTTTGGTATGCAAAACATTAGTTTGCTTTGTGAGCCTTCATGTATAAAACAAAACACTACTGTAGTGTTTGTTTAAGTAAAGGAAGTTCTCTTGGTTAAAAACAAAAAAGGTGTTGTGGAGGGAAAAAGGGGTGAGAAAGCAGAGCACATTTCCTCTGTGATTCCTGGCCATTGATGTTAGCTTTAATCATTTGGCATGAGGAAGAGCAAGCGGAAAAAGGGAGCCACCTCACATGATCCTGAGAGAATCATGTTAAATGTCTTTTGCTGCCACCCTACTTACTCAGCACACCCTGCCAACCTGGCCTGTTAGAAATTAGGGGAACTGAACTAGAGTTAAGGAGCCCTGGTGGCTCAGTGGTTAAAGTGATTGACTGCTGCCAAAAGGTAAGCAGTTCGAAACCATCAGTAACTCCTGGGGAGAAAGATGAGGCTGTCGTAGAGATTTACAGCCTAGGAAACCCTACATGGTCCCTGAGTCAGAATGACTTGAAGGCAGTGGATTTTGGTTTCGGGGGGTGGCACAACGGTTGAGCATTTAGAGGCTAACCAATAGCTTGTAGCTTCAAACCCACCCAAGGCTCCACTGGAGAATGACCTGGAGATCTGCGCTAGTAAAGATTTCAAACCCACTGCCCTCAAGTAGATTTGGATTCATAGTGACCCTGTAAGAGAGAATAGAACTGATGCATAGGGTTTCCAAGACCATAAATCTTTGTGGAAGCAGACTGTCACATCTTTTTCCCTTGGAATTGCTGGTGGGTTCAAACCGCCTGTGTTTAGGTTAGCAGTGGAGCACTTAACCTCAAAGCAACTAGGGCTCCTTCCCATGGTGATTATAGCCTAGAAAACCCTATGGGGCAGTTCTACTCTGTCATATAGGGCCTCTATGAGTTGGAATTGACTCGATGGAACCCAACAACAAACTAGAATTACACTTAGTTCTATAATGCCAACAACTAAAACATTCTAAGTATAAAATATTCAGTTTTCCCTCTTTTTTCCTCTCATCTGTTAAATACCTAACATGGTGTTAAGTGTGTAACAAACTGGCCTCACAATGACGCTGAATAAAGAAAGAAGAAATTGACCTCTGTCTTAAGAAAATACCTAATATGACTACTTATTTCACACAAAAATGCTTACCATTAAGCTATTTATCATATTATTTACTGTTTAATATCAGTATCTACAGTAAATTTTTCCATATATAATGCTAGTTTCTATTAAAAATATGCCAAAAAATGATATTCCTTCAGATTAACTTTAAGACGAAGTTTCTGAAAGGGTACTCCTGCATGTTACTCTGGACTTTAGAGAGTCAAAGCTCAGTGTAGTCCAAATATTTAAAGCTGTGCTGTCCAGTGTGCTGTCTATTAGCCACATGTGGCCATGTGAATTTAAATTTCAAATGATTACAATTGAGTAACACTAAAAATACTGTTCTTCAGTTACAAAAGCCACTTTTCAAGTGCTCAACAGCCACATGTGTTTCCAAAACCAAAAAAAGCCGTAGCCGTTGAGTCCATTTATAGGACAGAGTAGAACTGCCCCATAGAGTTTCCAAGGAGCATCTAGGGGCTGCTGTATTAGAGAGCACAGATATAGAACATTCCCATCATTGCAAAAGGTTCTATTGGACAGTGCTGATTTAGAACACAGGATTTCAACATATCTTTGACACAAACACTAACTTAACTCTGGGCAAGTTTCATAAGTTTCCTAAACCTTATTTTATTCACCTATGACTAAGTAGGACTAAGTCTACCTGCTTTAAATGGTTGTGGAAGATTAAATGAGACAACGTATGTAAAATACTTAGTACTGGCTAAATCTAGAACGTGATCTTTACCTAATAAATTATTATTGTTATTACTATTATCACTTTGCCATGTACATAAAAAATGGGCTCTAGAACTAACATCACAGTAATTCAATCTGAGATAGGAGATTGATCCTGCAATATAAACACAATCAAGTGTATTGTTGTTTGTATATTCATAGCTGCTGATGATATTTATGGTGGTTTCATTGTTTTGAAATATTGTTATTTACTCGAATATCTGAGTTCTAGCTTCCTCGTCTTCTCCCCTAGTTAAACAATCCCTTGCTTTCCATTGTGGTGATAGGTAAGTTTCATTCAAGCTGGCTTTTCTTTAAACTTTCTGTTTTTGCTTTTCAGGAGGGTATTGTATTTGATATACCTTCCTCAAAAAAATTTTTTTTCCTCAAAATTATCTAAGCAAAAGAGCACCTGTTTATGTTACCAAAGAAAATACTTTAGTAAGTCACAGTAGGTGATAATAGTGTTTTGTTGTTGCTAGCTCCTAGAAAATTGGCCCCCAACTAATGGTGACCCATGTGTTACAGAATAGAACTGTTACGCAGGGTTTTCTTGGCTATAATCTTTACGGAAGCATACCCAGGACTTTTTTCTGCAGAGCCGCTGCATAGGTTTGAACTACCAATCTTTGGGTTAGCAAATGATCTCGAATCTCCTGTATTACTCAGGTGATAATATTAAAAATTATATATTACTTCCCAGGTAATCATAAGTCCAAAAATCATTTTTCACGTTTTCTTATTATAAATTTTTCAGTGTTTATGATTATAAGGAAACCCTGGTGGTGTAGTGGTTAAGTGCTACGGCTGCTAACCAAAAGGTTGGCAGTTCAAATCCACCAGGTGCTCCTTGGAAACTCTATGGGGCAGTTCTATTCGGTTCTCTAGGGTCGCTATGAGTTAGAATCAACTCGATGGCAGTGGATTTGGTTTGGTTTTGGGTTACGATTATAAATTGCTAAAATAAGAAAAAGGTGGGTAGAAAAGAAATTTTGGTGGAGCATTATAAAATAATTGGCAATTGATTAAGAGCCATATGTATCAGATTTATAGTAGCATGCATATATTAACTAACCTAAGGTCAAGTAATAATTTTCAGATATAGAACGAACTAGTTATCACACAATCATCTTGATTTATTCATTTTAGTCTGAAGGCAATCATAATATCAGCAACCAGGTTCTAACTACTCATTATTTCACTGAATTGTACTCTTCATTTAACAGCACTCTAATCATTACTCAATTTTCAATCGTTATGAAAATAAAATGGATGGATGGAGGGATGGATGGATGGATGGATGGATGGATGGATGGATGGATGGATGGATGGATGGATGGATGGATGGATGGATGGATGGATGGATGGATGGATGGAGGAATGACAGATTATACAGATAGAAAGATCAATAAAGTGATCCCTTACATTAAAAAATCTTGGAAAACTTGAACTGAAAATATCACTCCATATGTAATTTTTAAACCTAGTTTAAATTATATTCACAGTGCTTATATATTTCTAGCTACTGTATTTTTATACAAATAACACACATCATCTATGTTTGCCAACCATGCCCTCCTCTGGAAGGTATTTTCATAAACAACCTATGCTATTTTTTTTTTACAGTAACATGTAAAAAAATTGCCATAAAGCACTTTATTTGCATAAACATACAGTACTCAAACTTGTATTGCATTTATGTAAAACCTGTGTAAGACTTCTGCTTCTAGTTGTTTTTTTTCTGCTTCTAGTGGATGGAGTAATTAGCATCAGACTGAATACTCCCACTGAGAACTATTAGACAAACTGGACGGCACTGGGTTTTGGGTGGATCGATAATATAAGATAATATGAGAGATCAACCCATACAATGAGGACCAGAGGGAGTGCAATTGAGGAAATGCAAGAACCGTTCAGATGTTATCTGGGGAGATGAGGTAGTCCCTGGGGTTATTTGCCAACTCTGGGTACAGCTAGAGACTGAGAATTTAGGCTTGGCCCAGGAACAGCACTGTTGCTGGGGGGCAAAAGACCAGCAGAACTTTCAACAGTTACATGAGGCCAGAGTGACAAAATTGGAAAGTTGAGGGACCTCAAATTCTGTATTCTCCCCCAAGATAGTTGATAAGTTTCAAGAAATCACAGCACAGGAGGTTAAAAGGATAAGCCCATACTCAGAAAAATACAGCAGCATAGCCTACATTTTCATAATGATCTACTAGGAGGACCTATAACAGTTGAAAGCCCTGAAAGGAAAGGTGACTAGACACTAAAATAGTCTGCAACAACTGCTTTGTCCCTAGGGTTGCTTGAGAGTCAAGCTTAGCTAGAGGCTGAGAATTGTCTTGGCAGAGACATTTGGCTGCAACTGGGAGACAGAGATACGGGCAGAGATTTTGGCAGTCATACAAGCTGGGGGTGACAAAACTGGCAAGTTGAGCGGACTCAAACACAGCCAGGCTCCCCTTAGGGCATTTGCCAAATTCTGAAGCTTCACAGGATGTGAGACTAAATATCCAAACGAAAACCTCTGAAAAATAAAGCAGAAATTTCTGCAGTGTCTCAGTACTAAGGACAAATGGATCTGCCAGTTCTTCAATGGGACCCTATTTTAAGGTGGTCAGACCATCTGCCCTCACACTCTATCTGCTTAGCAGAGTAAAGGTTGAATTCTTCTGATAGAAGGTAACATCACCTGGAGCTTTTTCACTTCTGGTAACCATATGCTTGGCTTTCAGTTAAAAAAATTAATTGAAAACAGAAAAACAATAGAGAGAATCAATAAATCCAGAAGTTGGCTCTTTGAAAAGATTAACGAAATTGATAAACTTTTGGCTAGACCGACAAAGAGAAAAGAGACAAATAACGAAAATAAAAAATGAAAGAGATGACGTTACAACTGATCCTATAGAAATAAAGAGAATTATGACATAATTGCAGCTGGACTCTGTGAAGAAGAATGGGGCATCAAGATTAGGGGAAGACTCATTAAATCTGTGTTATGTTGATGACACAACCTTGCTTGCTGAAAGTGAAGAGAACTTGAAGCACTTACTGATGAAGATCAAAGACCACAGCCTTTAGTATGGATTACATCTCTACATAGAATTCTCACAACTGACCAATAAGCAACTAACGATAAACAGAGAAAAGGTTGAAGTTGTCAAGGATTTCATTTTACTTGGATCCACAGTCAATACCCATGGAAGCAGTAGTCAAGAAATCAAAAGACACATTGCATTGGGCAAATCTGCTGCAAAAGACCTCTTTAAATTGTTGAAAAGCAAAGATGTCACCTTGAAGACCAAGATGTGCCTGACCCAAGCCATGGTGTCTTCAACCACCTCATATGCATGGGAAAGCTGGACAATGAAAAGGAAGACCTAAGAAGGATTGACACCCTTGAATTGTGGTGTTGGCAAAGAATATTGACTATACCATGGACGGTCAAAGGAATGAAGAAATCTGTCTTGGAAGAAGTACAACCAGAATGCTCCTTGGAAGCAAGGATGGCGATAGTACATCTCACATACTTTGGACATGTTATCAGTCCCTAGAGAAGGACATGATGGTTGGTAAAGTACAAGGTCAGGGAAAAAGAGGAAGACCCTCAACGAGATGGATTGATACAGTGGCTGCAAAAATGAGCTCAAGCAAAACAACAATTGTGAGGATGGTGCAGGACTGGGCAGTGTTTTGTTCTGTTGTACATAGAGTGGTTATGCATCAGAACTGACTCAACAGCACCTAACATAACAACATTATGAACAACTGTATGGCAATGAGCTGGATAACCCAGATGAAATGGACATATTCTTAGAAGCAAACAATCTACCCAAACTGACTCAAGAGGAAATAGAAAGTCTCAAAAGACTTATAACAAGTGAAGACATTGAATTGGTGATCAAAAACCTCCCAACAAAAAATACCCTGGACCAGATGGCTTCATTGGGGAATTCTACCAAACATTTAGAGAATGTTTAACACCAAGGGATTTCCAAGGCTGTAATCTTTACAGAAGCAGGCTACTACATCTTTCTCCCAGGGAGCAGCTGGTGAGCTTGAAAAGATGGCCTTTTTCATTAGCAGCTGAGCACTTAATCACTGTGCCACCAGGGCTTCTTATGTACAAACTGGAACCATAAAATTTTAGAAGAAAATTTAGGGGCAATGCTGTCAAGCCTAGTTTTTAATAATGGATTATGCAATATAATAACAAAAGCACAAATAACAAAAGACAAAATAAATAAATGGGACCCCATAAAATTTTTAAAAAGCTTTTGTTCATCAAAAGACTTTATCAAAAAAGTGAAAAGATAAGCTACTGACTGGGAGAATATCTTCAGAATTTCTTATCATATATCTGATAAGAATCTAATAACCAAAATATATAAAAACTTCAACAGCTTAACAATATAAAGACAAATAACTGAATCATAAAAGACTTTAATTCACATTTCACCACAGAGGACATTCAAATGGCTACCAAACACATGAAAAGATGCTTAACATCATTAGTCATCGGAAAGATGCAAATCAAAACCACAATGAGATATGATTTTGATTTCACTATGATGGCTAAGGAGCCCTGGTAACACAATGGATAGGATCTTGGCTGCTAACTAAAGGTTGACAGTTTGAATCTACCAGCTGCTCCTTAGAAACCTTATGGAGCAGTTCTACTCTGCCCTATAGGGTCTCTGTGAGTCAGAATTGATTTGACAGCAACAAGTTTGGTTTAATTTTGGTAGGGTGGCTAAGATTAAAAGAAAGAAAGAAAGAAAACAACAAATGTTGGTGAGGATATGAGAAATGGGAAGAATCCTTATCCAATGCTGGTAGAAATGCAAAATGGTACAGCTGTTGTGAAAACCAGTGTTGTGGTTCCTCAAAGACTGAAAATAAAACCACTGTATGTGCCAACAATTCCACTCCTAGGTATATACCCAAAAGACTTGAAAGCAGAGACGCAAACAGAGACTTGTATACCAATATTCATTGCAGCACTATTCACAATAGCCAAAAGGTGGAAATAACCTAAATGCCCATCAACAGATGAATGGATAAACAAATGTGGTACATACATACATTGGAATACTACTCAGCCAGTAGGAGAAATGAAGTCTTGATACATGCTACAGTATGGAGGGAGCTTGAATAAGATATTATGCTGTGTAAACTAAGTCAGTCTCAAAAGGACAAATATTGTATGACCTCACTTATATAAAAAGACAAAAAAAAGGGCAAATGTATAGAGACCAAAGTTTATTAGTGGTTACCACAGCAGGAGAGATGGGGAAGAGGGGATTAGTTAACGGTGACAGAAATATCATACTGATTAAGGTAAAGTTGCATAGTCAATTATTATAATTGCTTTCATTATGTTGTATACTTATAAAAGTTGAACTGACAAAATTTGTGTGATAGATACATTTACTAAAACAAAAACAGACAAACAAGAAAGAATAACTGTTGAGGCTGCTTATGCACAAACAAAAATCTTGGGATTTGGTTCCTTGGTTTGAAGATTTAGGATCATAGTTTTATGGGACATCCCAGTTAATTGGCCTAGTAATGTGTTTAGTGCTTCTGTTCTACCTCCTAGTCTGTGGCTTACTGGCTGGTGTCTTAAAAGCTTGCAAGTGGCCATCCAAGGCACAGCAATTGGTTTCTATCCACTAGGAGCAACAGAGGAAGAAGAAGAGTTAGGAATAGGAGGAGGCTATGGATGGAATATGTGGCTAGTTGCCTCCATGAACAACTGCCTCCTTGGCCATGAGACCAGAAGAACTGAATGATACCTGTCTAGCATATACTGAACATTTCGAGCAAAGATTCCATAGAAAATTTCTGATCAAAAGGGAGAAAATACAAAACATAATTTTAAACTTTCATGGACTCTGGACTTTTTGAAGCATGGGGAATGGCTGAGGTCCTGAAACTATTGCCCTGAGATGAGACAATTTTTAAAACATAATCCAAAAATACCTCCTGAAGTCTTCTTAAAACAAAATAATAGTTTAGCTTAACTAGTAAAAAGTGTCTGCTTTGAGCATTACTTTCTTTTAGGAACTATTTATATGGAATGAAAGCAACTCATAAGTCTGGAAAGGAACCTTAGGGGCAGTGAGTTT
Organism: Elephas maximus indicus; assembly: GCF_024166365.1. Taxonomy (NCBI): domain Eukaryota; kingdom Metazoa; phylum Chordata; class Mammalia; order Proboscidea; family Elephantidae; genus Elephas; species Elephas maximus. The sequence goes on along the minus strand of NC_064824.1, from coordinate 65,256,587 downwards.
ATATTAACGGGGTAGGGGAGGAACGTCTCAGAAAAGGAGAGTGAGAATGATTGCCCAACTTGAAAAATGTAATCAATATCAATGAATCATACATACAGAAACAGTTGAATTGGTGTATGTATTGCTGCATATATTCTCAACACCAACAACAAAATAAAATAAAATTAATAAGTGATAGGTCTGTGAATAGACAGGACAAGACATTTTGACTGATAACCAAAAGGAAAACCGGAAAAGAAGCAGGTGTTGTATATACAGGCATTAGCAGAAAAAGGCATTAATAGATTCTTGGTAGACATAATTAAGAAAATATAGAAAAATATGTATAAAATAAACAAAAATATGGAGAGTTTCACAAGAAAATTAAAATAAGTAATAAGAATGAAATGGATGTTCAGGATTAAAAAGTACAGTAACAATTTTTTAACTCAATGGAAGGTTTAATAGCAGATTGGAAACAGCAAAAGATAAGATTAGTGGTATGGAAGACAAGTCAATAAGATATAAAAATCTCCAGTTTGCACATTTTATATTGAATCCCAAAAAGCGTTCACTAAATTTTCAGCAGCAATATCACACTACAGCTTACAGTTCATTGAAATTTTAGTGGTTTCTGAATAGATTACTGATAAGCCACATTTACACTCAGTTTGGGCCTAAATGAATGACGCTAGAGCCACCCCATTATTCCAGCTTGCTTCTGACATTGATGTGTGAATTTAGGGACACTTTTGAATTCACAGTCTTTGTAGATGATCTGGAAAACCTGAAATACAGTTTATCTGGATTAGCAGATTTCAAACTTTCCTGACCTTCTTTAGTACATCATCAGTCTTATTGTATTTATTCCCTTTACTACTTTTGCTGGTGCTGACATTTGTAGGCTGAAGACTAATCTTGACAGAAGATGTTGGCATCATCTAGGAATTAATTTGATTCACTTTCTTTTTCACTAATATTTAAACTTTCCAAGGAAAGCAGTAACACTTTCTTTTTCCTTTAATAATAATATTTACATTTTATAAAGGAAAGTGAGGATGAACAGTGTTAAATAACTTCTCTAAAGGCAAAGAGTTAATAATCAGGAAAAGTGAGATTTGGACTCAATTCTGCTGAGTCCACTGTGCTTGGATTTTTTTTTTTTTTTTTTTTTTTGGATATTAGTTATCCAAATTTAATAATTCTTAATCTAATAGTTTCATCTGTTGTTGTTGTTACGTGCCGTCGAGTCGGTTCCAACTCATAGTGACCGTATGCACAACAGAATGAAACACTGCCCGGTCCTAAGTCATCCTTACAATCATTGTTATGCTTGAGTTCATTGTTGCAGCCACTGTGTCAATCCACTTCGTTGAGGGCCTTCCTCTTTTCCGCTGACCCTATACTCTGCCAAGCATGATGTGCTTCTCCAGGGACTGATCCCTCCTGACAACATGTCCAAAGTATGTAAGACACAGTCTTGCAATCCTTGCCTCTGAGGAGCATTGTGGCTGTACTTCCTCCAAGACAAATTTGTTCGCTCTTTTGGCAGTCCATGGTATATTCAATATTCTTCGCCAACACCACAATTCAAAGGTGTCAATTCTTCGGTCTTCCTTATTCATTGTCCAGCTTTCACATGCATACGATGCGATTGAAAATACCATGGCTTGGGTCAGGTGCACCTTAGTCTTCAGGGTGACATCCTTGCTCTTCAACACTTTGAAGAGATCCTTTGCAGCAGATTTACCCGATGCAATGTGTCTTTTGATTTCCTGACTGCTGCTTCCATGGCTGTTGATTATGGATCCAAGTAAAATGAAATCCTTGACAACTTCAATCTTTTCTCCATTTATCATGATGTTGCTCATTGGTCCAGTTGTGAGAATTTTTGTTTTCTTTATGTTGAGGTGCAATCCATACCAAAGGCTTTGATCTTTGATCTTCATTAGTAAGTGCTTCAAGTCCTCTTCACTTTCAGCAAGCAAGGTTGTGTCATCTGCATAATGCAGGTTGTTAATGAGTCTTCCTGCAATCCTGATGCCCTATTCTTCACCATATAGTCCAGCTTCTCGGATTATTTGCTCAGCATACAGATTGAAGAGGTATGGTGAAAGAATACAACCCTGGTGCACACCTTTCCTGACTTTAAAGCAATCAGTGTCCCCTTGTTCTGTCCAAACAACTGCCTCTTGATCTATGTAAATGTTCCTCGTGAGCACAATTAAGTGTTCTGGAACTCCCATCCTTCGCAATATTATCCATAATTTGTTATGATCCACACAGTCAAACGCCTTTGCATAGTCAATAAAACACAGGTGAACATCCTTCTGGTATTCTCTGCTTTCAGCCAGGATCCATCTGACATCAGCAATGATATCCCTGGTTCCATGTCCTCTTCTGAAACCAGCCTGAATTTCTGGCAGTTCCCCATTGATATACTGCTGCAGCCGTTTTTGAATGATCTTCAGCAAAATTTTGCTTGCATGTGATATTAATGATATTGTTCTATAATTTCCACATTTGGTTGGATCACCTTTCTTGGGAATAGGCATAAATACGGATCTCTTCCAGTCAGTTGACCCAGAAGCTCTCTTCCATATTTCTTGGCATAGATGAATGAGCATCTCCAGCACTGCATTCATTTGTTGAAACATCTCAATTGATATTCCATCAATTCCTGGAGCCTAGTTTTTTGCCAATGCCTTCAGGGAATCTTGGACTTCTTCCTTCACTACCATTGGTTCCAGATCATATGCTACCTCTTGAAATGGTTGAATATCAACTAAATTCTTTTTGATATAATGACTCTGTGTATTCCTTCCATCTTCTTTGATGCTTCCTGCGTCGTTTAATATTTTCCCCCTTAGAATCCTTCACTATTGCAACTTGAGTCTTTAATTTTTTCTTCAGTTCTTTCAGCTTGAGAAACACCAAGCATGCTCTTCCCTTTTGCTTTTCTATCTCCAGTTCTTTGCACATATCGTTATAATACTTTACTTTGTCTTCTTGAGACGCCCTTTGAAATCTTCTGTTCAGTTCTTTTACTTCATGAATTCTTCCTTTTGCTTTAGCTGTTTGACATTCATGAGCAAGTTTCAGAGTCTCCTCTGACATTCATCTTGGTTTTTCTTTCTTTCCTGTTTTTCAATGACCTCTTGCTTTCTTCATGTATGATGTCCTTGATGTCACTCCACAACTCATCCAGCCTTCAGTCACTAGTGTTCAATGCGTCAAATCTATTCTTCACATGGTCTCTAAAATCAAGTGGGATATACTCCAGGTCATATTTTGGCTCTCATGGACCTGTTCTGATTTTCTTCAGTCTCCGCATGAACTTGCTTATGAGCAATTGATGGTCTTTTGCACAGTCGGCCCTTGGCCTTGTCCTGACTGATGAGAGTGAGCTTTTCCATCGTCTCTTTCCACAGATGTAGTCAATTTGATTTCTCGGTGTTCCATCTGGCAAGGTTCGTGGTTTATGTTGGTGAAAGGAGGTATTTGCAATGAAGAATTCGTTGGTCTTGCAAAATTCTATCATTTGCTCTCTGGCATTGTTTCTGCCACTAAGGTCATTTTTTCCAACTTCTGATCCTTCTTCTTTGTTTCCAACTTTTGCATTAAAATCGCCAGTAATTATCAATACATCTTGATTGTATGTTTGATCAATTTCAGACTGCAGTAGCTGATAAAAATCTTCTATTTCTTCATCTTTGGCCCTAGTGGTTGGTGCATAAATTTGAATAATAGTCATATTAACAGGTCTTCCTTGTAGGCATATGGATATTATCCTATCACTGACAATGTTGTACTTCAGGATAGATCTCAAAACATTCTTTTCGAAGATGAATGCAACACCATTCCTCTTCAAGTTGTCGTTCCCAGCATAGTAGCCTATATGATTGTCCGATTCAAAATGGCCAATACCAGTCCATTTCAGCTCACTAATGCCTAGGATATCGATGTTTATGTGATCCATTTCATTTTTGGCAATTTCTAATTTTCCTAGATTCATGCTTTGTACATTCCATGTTCCGATTATTAAAGGATGTTTGCAGCTGTTTCTTCTCATTTTGAGTCATGCCACATCAGCAAATGAAGGTCCTGAAAGCTTTACTCCATCCAGTTATTAAGGTCGACTCTACTTTGAGGAGGCAGCTATTCGCCAGTCATCTTTTCAGTGCCTTCCAACCTGGGGGCTCATCCTCCAGCACTATATCAGACAATGTTCCGCTGCTATTCATAAGGTCTTCACTGGCTAATACTTTTCAGAAGTAGACTGCTGGGTCCTTCTTCCTAGTCTGTCTTAGTCTGGAAGCTCAGCTGAAACCTGTCCTCCATGGGTGACCCCGCTAGTATCTGAATACCGGTGGCAAAGCTTCCAGCATCACAGTAACATGCAAGCCCCCACAGTACGACAAACTGACAGACACGTGGGGGATAGTTTTATCTAATAGATATTATTTGTACAGGGTGATTTACTTTAAAAGGGATCAACTCTTCCACATATTCAGGTGTGTTTTAGGCCTGCAACAGGTAGGGTCTGGAAAGGTATTTTCTGTGCATGGTAGTGAAGTGAACTATCAGAGAACATTCCAAACACAGGAAAAGTAGGACCTTTACATGAGGGACAACTAGATTTTCATTATCTGATATTCAATCCTTGGACCAATAGGCCCCATCTAAGATTTTTAGAATTGAAAAAAAAAAAAAAGTATATAAATAGTCAGGTTTTACATTATTAACTAGCACATGTGAAATATTAACCCACTAACCAGGATCTAACAATCTGGCATAATCCATTCATATGTCATGCAAGAGAATTAGGGTGTTAGTAACTGAATTGATGCTGAATTGATGCTAACTGTAATTTTCAGCTGTTCAAATTTAATTCCTTAGAAATTATGTCACAATACTAAGGAATTATGAAGGGTGTCTAACAAAAGAAAAATAGATATGAATAAGTCAGGCATATATGACTCATATTTAAATCATATCTCAGTAGTATGTAAGGAGACCATGTAATTTTATCATCCAATCCAGGGCACTTTTGAGAATGAAAGGAGCTCTATTAATAACTAGGCTAGCACTACAGCATAACCTAGGACTGTCCAAAGCAATCAAGGACTTGACTAATAAGCCAAAAGTGAACCCTCTTGACTCACAATTTGGTGTCCATACTCAGGTCTATTTCTAATGATCTGGCTCCCAACATTAAAAAAAAAAAGAAAGAAAGAAAATTTAAGAGCGCCTTGCTAGGTATTTCAGTGTGTGGATCATCCCTGTCCTTTCAATTCACTTTGAATTAGATATGTCCTAATAACAAAGTGTGAGATCAATGAACAAACTCTAGGGAATCTGTGAAATTTGATCCAGAAAAAAAGGTAAGTTGTAATTAAGGACATTACTGGTTAAAAATGGTGGAAGAGTAGACAATTCTCATAGAGTTATAACCGACTCCCAATTAAAACAGTGAAAAAGTGCACAAAATAGCATGAATTTAAAATAATGAGAGTGTGTGTGAGAAACAGAAAGAGAAGAAAATGAGGAAGAAGATGAAAAACAGGAAGAAGAGAAAGGAAAAGGAGGAAGAGGAGGAGGAGAAGATAGTCGATATTTGTTCTGAATTTTCAGTAGTGGTTTTCGTTGAGAGCAATGAATGTGAATCACGGCTCTGGATGACACACTACGTAGAGCATCCTCTGAAATAGAAGAGAACAAAGAGTTTCCCCAAATCATAAGGAAAGACTTTGACTCACCCCAGTCTCATGTGGCTATGACCAAAGCCAGATGGCCTTTCCCTGATTCCAAGTGAAAATCTTCTGCACCAACCAGAGCTACACTCCTGATTCATCACAGCCCCTACCCGTCTCATTATACATCATTGCATGCACCACATTTCTCAGGATAGAAATCTCTGGAAACACTTTAGAATGAGAGCTTGGTGAAGCTTTGCATAAATTTTCAGGCCTTGTACTATACAAAGGAAAGTTTAAACATCGTATCTGACAACATAAATATGGGCGTAGAGGTTTCAATCACAATTCAGCAGATTTTTACAGGTTCAGAATAAAAGATTGAACTGTAGTTAAGAATGAAAAAGGAAAAAAAAAAAAAAAAAGATGGGGGAATAATAGGATACAAGGTTTTAGTGATGGCAGAAAAAGAATAGGTCCCCGGATAGCAAGAATGGTTCGTGCTCCACTACCAACCTGAAGGTTTGTAGTTAAAAGCTACCCAGTGGCACTGTGGGAGAAAGACCAAGTGATCTGTTTCTGTAAACATTACAGCCAAGAAAATCCTATGGGGCATTTAGTTCTATTCTGTAACACATGGGATCACCATGAATTGGAATAGACTCAGTGACAACAGATTTTTTGTTTGTTTGTTTGTTTTTATCAGAAGGAAATGCCAGACCTGAATTTTCAACCCAATGAAAGTAAAATAAATAAATAAAGATATAGCAGGGGTCTTGTCATGAGGCATGGCAGAGTGATGGTTAAAGGAGCACTGGATTGATGATGCAAATTCATAACCAAAAACAAACAAAGAAAGCCCATTGCCATAGTGACACTACAGGACAGAGTAGAACTGTCCCATAAGGTTTTCTATAAGCAACAGGTGAATTTGAACTACAGACCTTTTAGTTAGCAGCCGATTGCTTAACTGCTGCTCCACCAGGGCTCCAAAATTAATAACATAGCTCTTAAAATTTCTTTATTTCTGAAAAGCTGAAAAAAACAGAATTTGTATTTTAATGAATTCAAAAAATGCAAGAGGAGAAGTTCCTATGAAACCAGAGCATTAGGTGTTATTAAGGAGAAAACAGGATGAAATGAAGAAATGGGGAAACTGAAGACAAAAATAGGTTGCAAAAAAAGCAAAACTCGATGAAAGAATTAAAACAGCATTTGAAATAGTAAAGGGCACATATGGAAAATTAAAAGCCAATCAATGAAGTGGAGAAAAATTTGAGAAATTCTTCTGTGATCCAGGCACAAAATCAAAGAGATGAAAGTGATGACCTAGATAATGATGGATACGAAGGACAGAGATATGATCAAAGAAACACAAGTGTTTCAGAAGAAGAAACAGAAAGACACCAAGGAAATAAATAATTAAATTTAAAAGAAAAGAAAAAAAATGTTTTTTAACTGAAGCAAGATCTGAGACGACAAAACCAAAGGCTTTCAAGACACCTGGATGTGCCCTTATAAATTTCTGAATTTGAAGAAAAAAAAAATAGTTGAATATGAAGAAAAGACAAGCTAGTCTCAGAGTTCTTTGCTAAGATATTATCTGCTATGATACAGTGCAATATTTGTACAAGGATTTCTAGTTTTATTTTTATGAGGGACATAGGTTTGAATGAAAAGTTCTATTTATATACAAGTGTCTGTTATTTATATAGGAAGAAAATAGAGCCATAATTTGCTGTATATAAAAAACATTCTCGGAAAAAGGAACAATGAAGATATCCTCACTGGAAAAGCAACTGAAATATATCTTTGAGTCAACAAAAGGTGATTCCAAATCACAAAAAAAAAAAATCAAGATCAGATAAATGGGAAATTTATTGTATAAAAAGGTTAATAGCTTGTATTAGAACCAAACAAATACTTTAAATGTAGTTATAAAATTGAATGTTAAAGCAGAAAATAGTCTTTGAAAACAAAACGTGTCTTGAAAAAGGTGTTGGTATTTATAACATATTACTTTATATTATATCTTAGTAATTATGTAACAGTTTGGGGTTCTAACCACAGATGAAAATAAATTCAATGACATCAAGTGTTGAGAGTTGGAAAAGTAGAGAAGTAAATTCCAATTTTTTTTTTTTTTGGAGTTTGATGAAATTATTCACTCACTCACTCATGCATTCGCTTATTAAGTCATCAAATATCTGTTGAGCCTCTATGTGTCAAGTGCTGTGCTAGACTCAGTGTTTACATGATAAACAAAACATCGACAGGTCCCAGCAAACTCACAAATGGTATAGAATGGGATAAATTTATTACAAAAAAAAAAAAAAATCAGTGGTGTGAGAAACAAATTAGCCATTTAATTTAAGTCATCAGGAAAAGCACCTTAAGGTGGTGACAAAATTTTGAATATCATCTAAAGAATAAATATTAAAAAAAAAAAGTAAGGAAAGGAATTTACTGAGCCAATATTGTGCACTAACCCCAACGATCATTACAGATTTCAAAGCTACGTTACTTAAAACACTGTGAAACTAGCAGAAAAACTAAATTGCTTGTATTGTAGTAAAAATAACCATCCTGTTTTTCAAAGAAGTGCTATTAAAGGTAACAAAGGGGAATAAATTTCCCAGGAAAGAGTGTTTGAAAACCAAAAGTGTAATTAGAAAAAATTATTTCGAAGATTAACCTGATATTTCACATCAAAATATATTCCAAGTTCAGTATTTAAAACTAAATGCAATAAATTCCTATCAAAATAGAGACATGTATTTTTTAAAGTAGTGTATATACTTATTGTAAATGTTTCACAAAGCATATGACTATGCATAAAATAAAGACTTTTTCTTAGCCCAGACACCTGGGTCTTCTAAGGGACAACTGCTCTTAAGTTTTTCATGTGTTGTTTCAAAAATATTCTCGGTATGTCTAAGAATTATAGACACAATGCTTCACACTTGCTTTTTTTTACTGAACAATGGTCTTACAAATCCATTTCTATCAGTATATATAAGATATAGATAATCTTCTTAATGGCTATATGGTATTTCATTGTCTAAATATCTCATATTCCATCTAGTTAGTCTTCTATTTGTGGTTGTTTAGGTGGTTTCCAGAATTTTGTTATAATGAACAATGACACGATAAATAACCTTGTACACAAGTGCTGTTGACATATTTTAGGGGCATGTGCCTTTTAACCACTGTGCCACCAGAGCTCCAATAAGCATGGTAGATATTATGAAATTTCTTCCCAAAGGGTGTCAGAAGAGACTCTGAGAGTTGCTCTTAAATGTCCAGTAGCTAAAGCAAAAGTAAGAAATGATGAGGTAAAGGAGCTGATCAGAAGATTTCAAAGGGTGGCTCCAGAAGACAAAGTATTATAATGAAATGAGCAAATACCTGGAGTTAGAAAACCAAAGGGAAAGAACACACCCAGCATTTCCCAAGCTGAAAAAACTGAAGAAAAAATTCAAGCCTTGAGTTGCAGTATTGAAGGATCCTAAGGGGAAAATATTAAACTTTTTTTTTTTTTTTTTTTTATGAAGGAAGCATCAAAAGAAGATGGAAGGAATACACAGAGTCACTATACCAAAAAGAATTGGTTGACATTCAATCATTTTCAGGAGATAGCATATGATCAGGAACTGATGGTACTGAAGGAAGAGGTACAAGCTGTACTAAAGGCATTAGTGAAAAATAAGGTTCCAGGAATTGACAGAATACCAACTGGAGAAATTTCAACAAACAGATGGAGCCCTGGAAGTGCTCACTCATCTATGCCAAGAAATTTGGAAGGCAGCTACCAGGCCAATTGACTATTCCCAAGAAAGATGATCCAACCAAATTCGAAAATTATCAAACAATGTCGTTAATAACACACGCAAGTAAAATTTTGCTGAAGATCTTTCAAAAGTGGCTGTAGCAGTACATTGACAGGGAACTGCCACAAATTTAAGCTGGATTCAGAAGAGGATGTGGAACCAGGGATATCATTGCTGATGTCAGATGGATTCTGGCTGAAACCAGGGAATACTAGGAAGATGTTTACCTGTATTTTATTGACTTTGCAAAGGCATTATACTCTGTGGATCATAACAAATTATGGATAACTTTGTGAAGAATAGGGATTCCAGAACACTTAATTGTGTGCTCGTAAGGAACCTATATAGATCAAGAGGCAGTCTTTTTAACAGAGTAAGGGGATACTGTATTGTTTAAAATCAGGAAAATGTGCAACAGGGTTGTTTCCTTTCACCATACTTAATCTGTATGCTGAGTAAATAATCCGAGAAGCTGGACTATATGAAGAAGAGCGGGGCATCTGGGTTGGAGGAAGACTCATTAACCTGAGATATGATATGCAGATGACACAACCTTGCTTGCTGAAAGTGAAGAGGACTTGAAGTACTTACTGATGAACATCAAAGACTATAGACTTCAGTAGGGACTGCACTTCAAGATAAAGAAAAGAAATACAACTGGACCAATGAGCAACATCGTGATAAATGGAGAAAAGATTGAAGTTGCACAGGATTTCATTTTACTTCGATCCACAATCAACAGCCATGGAAGACGCAATGAAGAAATCAAAAGATGCATTGCACTGGGCAAATCTGCTGCAAAAGTCCTCTTTAAAGTATTGAAAAAGCAAAGATGTCACCTTGAAGACTAAGGTGCACCTGACCAATGCCATGGTGTTTTCAATCACCTCATACGCATGTGAAAGCTGGAAAATGAATAAGGAAGACCAAAGAGGAATTGATGCCTTCGAATTGTGATGCTGGCAAAGAATATTGGATATACCGTGGACTGCCAGAAAAACGAACAAATCTGTCTTGGAAGAAGTACCACCAGAATGCTACTTAGAAGCAAGCATGGCGAGACTACTTCTCACATACTTTGGACGTTATGAGGAGGGATCAGTTCCTGGAGAAGAACATCATACTTGGTAAAGTACAGGATCAGCGAAAAACAGAAGACCCTCAAGGAGACGAGTTGACACAGTGGCTGCAAAATGAGCTCAAGCATAACGATTGTGAAGATGGTCTAAGCAGTGTTTCTGTTGTACATAGGGTCGCTATGAGTCATAACTGACTCGATGGCACTTAACAACAACAACATAAAATTGTGGTAACAAGACAGAATGATATTGGTGAAAGAGAAGACAAATAGATCAAAGTAACAGAACAGGGAGAGTCCAGAAATAGACCTACACGTTTATGGTCAAATTATTTAGACAGGAGCACCAAAGCAGTTCCATAGGGAAAAGAAATTCTTTTCAACAAATAGTGCTAGAAAAACTGGTTATATATGGGAAATAAAGAACCTTGGCTCCAACTTTATACCATAAACAAAAATTAATTCAAGGCGAATCATAGATTTAAATGTAAAACCAAAAGGCCTAATCCTTTACAAGAAAACATTGGAATATCTTTGCAACCCTAGGATATTAAAATATTTTATAGATGGAGTTATTTATTGACAATTTTACCTCCCTCTCCAAAAAACCCCAACATAACACTGTACATATCATTAGCTGTTCCTAGCATTGCGTATGTTAGAGAAGCCCTCAGTGCAGCTTTACTTTTGTTGCTTTGTGTATGAATGATCTTCTGCCCTGGATGTTTGTTGATTTTTACTCTTTATCCTAAAAAAAACTAGATCTTTAATATTATGTATTTAAAGAAGTAATTAAATAATGTATAATAATAACAATAATAACTTACAGATAAGAATTATCTATGTACCGGCTTCATTCTGATATCTATGCGCCAGGTACATTCTAAAAAAAAATTAAAAAAAATTTTTTTCTAAGCATATTAAAAATAACATATGAGAAACATATGATATACATCCTCTTTTATATGAAAATAAAGAGGCACAGGGACGTTTAGTATTTTCCCCAAAGTCCCAGAGTCAGAAATTGAATACAAACAATGTCAGATCCAACACTTTATAATCATGGGTAGACCACTTAATCTTGATTTCTTCCTTCTTTAGAAATAATTATATTTCTAAAGTATATTTTAAATAACTGCATTTATAGTATAAGAATAAAAATATGCGTTCTCAGAGTGATGTACAGGAAAATCACATCAGGTGGTAAAATGGTGATCATACAATGCAGGGAATCATGGTCTAGCCAGATCGACAGATATTTTGGAGGGACACAACTCAATCCATGACAATGCTCAAAAAATTTTGATTAGATAAATTTGATAATCTATCTAAATGTTTGTTATACACTAATGTGCCAATTATCAATCCATTTCTCTCAGCTCCAAATCTACCCTCTGTGCTAGTGTTTGTGAAACTGGGATATTTCTCCTTTTCCACCTGGAAAGATGTAAAACTTCACCAGTAGAAGACCCTCAAAGAACACTGGAGGGGGGGAACACTCTATTTATGAGTGTCTTCTTGGTTTCCGAATGTCTGCAACTCATGGTGGTTTGAAGCACATGGCATCTCCCCATAGTCAGACTCCTTGACACACCAGAGGGTAATTTTCCAGCAAATTTCCCAGTACAATCCTCAGCTAACTTCTCTGCCATCTGGTAGGGCACTGGGTCATGGTGGTGCCCTCTCCAATGAGATCTGGACCCAAACTGGGAGGACGGGACCCTTTTCCAGATTTGTTTTCTTTTCTTGGATGCTCTGCTTTAGGCCTAGAGGTAGTAGCTGCTCCCTATATTCTTTACCCCTTAGTAATCAATCCTTTGTTATTTCAATCCCATGTAAATGTTAATATTGCTTTATTTCAAACTTTTCCTGTGCAAATTACTGTGTGGTTTCTATTTCTTGATTGGAATCTTACCGACAAAAGTGCTTTGTGCAATAAAATGTAAATGGCCATTTCTTGGGGGTTGAATTTCCTGAATATGTATTTGGAGTTGACACATCCGGTCTCATATTTCCATTTTAATAATCACATATATATGCTGGGAATAATATCCCCCATCTAAAAGGAAAAATAGTAGATAACACAATGTTGATGAAAATGCTTTATATAGTGAAAGCTCTATAGGAATGTGAGTGATTACTATTAGCTGGTAAACTCAACGAGAATGGGGTCATCTCTGTTGTCATTCATGGGTAGGTACCCAGAGCCTTTAATAGGGCTTGGCATACTGTGGATGCTTGCCTTAGTCACCTCGTGCTGCTATAACAGAAATACTACAAGTGGATGGCTTTAACAAAGAGAAATTTATTCTCTCACAGTTTAGTTAGCTACAAGTCCAAATTCAGGATGTCAGCTCCAGGGGAAGGCTTTTTCTCTCTATTGGATCTGGAGGAAGGCTTTTGTTATCAGCCTTCCCTGATCAAGGAGCTTCTTCGTGCAGAGACCCTGGATCCAGAGGATGCACTATTCTCCTGGCTCTTGTTTCTTGGTGGTAGGAGGTCTCCATGTCTTTCTACTTGCCTCTCTTTTATATCTCAAAACAGATTGGCTTAAAACACAATCTAATCTTGTTAATTGAATCTTACTGTGATAACATAACTGCCACTAATCACATTTCATTAACATCATAGAGATAGGATTTACAACACATATGAAAATCACATCAGATGCCAAAGGTGGACAATCACGCAATACAGGGGATTATGGCCTAGCCAAACTGACAGATATTTTTGGGAGACACAATTCAATCCATGACAATGCTCAAAAAATTTTGATTTGATAAACATGTGAAACACATCTATATTATCTATTTTATATTCATTAAGTTTTTTTGAATTTCAAAACTGTTGCATAAATAAATTCATTCAACTTTTCTAAAGGTAAATATTATACTGTGAAAATATACTTAGCATCCTTCAACTTCATGCCCCAATTTTTTTTAGAAACATGCCTCAAACAGTTGTGAATAATGGAAAGTATGGAGAAAACCATGTAGCCTCAAAAATGAAAACTTTGATGTGATTTTTAGCTGTTTACAGGTTCATTTTGTAAGGATATACACTCTTCATAATCTGTGAATAAGCATATAATTGATGGTAGTTATTCTTTTGTTAGCTTTATGTATGACCTATGATTTATGAAGGTAAACTCTGTGTTACAGCATAACTAGATCACTGTTTAAAAGCATTTTGTAAGTGCATAAATAATTTCATATTTAATGTCCTTTCTTTTCAATAGAGAAGAGAAAGAGCTTTCATAGATTTTTGACACTTAATAGTCTCTCCTACAATATTTTAATCGAAAAGCCTAGATACATATCAGACTAAAGTGTGCTACTATGGTCAAGATGAAGCTGTGCTTTTCTTCCTGCAATAGCTCTCAGATACTTTTTTTTTTTTCATTCATCTATTGCAACATTTTTATAATAATCCCCAGCATTCTTGTCAAGAAACTTTATTGTTTTGTTTTCTAAGTGCATGAAATTAATAAAACCACACAAGTTGCTTTGATTATAAGGATGGGAAGTGTAAGGTAAGGATGCTGGATTTCCAACACTTTTTCTAAAAGTAATGAAAACCTACTTATTTTTTTCAAAGGTGTGTGTGTATGTGTGATGTTTCCAGAAAAAATGGAGATCAAGGATAACCTCCAAATTATCATACATATATACTTATATAATATAATATTTGTGTAGGTTTTACCCCTCTGCTTCATATAAATGAGGACCAACATCTATCCACTATAGGAAAGACTGGCTCAAAGATCTAGGGAAAACCAGTGAACACACTAGAATCAAATGCTATCCCAAACAAGAATAATAAATTTGTGGCCAACATGGCACTATAAACAGAAACACCACGCCATGCCTCCACTGCAAAGACCCAAAAAAACTAAGTAAAACAGAGACAAAGGTCAATCCTGGAACCCTAAGTATCAAATGAAGGAATAAAGTAATCAAGCACCAAATGGAATAAGAAAATGACAGAGAACAGAGAGCCAGGAGAGATGTGGAGTGGAGGTCCCCTATCAGATAATGCAGCACAGATTCACTATCTTGCACTCCTCAGCTGCCAAGAACAGAAGACAGGGAGACAGGAAGGCAGCTTCACGGAGCTCCCAGCAGGAGACAGAGTACCCAGTAACTAGCCATAAATGCTTTACCACCCCTCACCCTTCTTCCCCCTGTGCAACCGCTGCTGCTTTCCAGCAGGCCACAGTTGCTCCACCAGGCAGACGCTTGCTTCCTGCTGCTTGGGTTCTTCCCGCCCACACCAGCTGGCTCTTTTAGTGCCATTTTTGTTGTTGTTGTTGCCGTTATTGCTTTTTTTGGCTTCTTTTGGTTTCTTCTCTCACTCTCACCTTCTTCCTTACCTTTCTCTTGAAACCTAGCTCAGTCTGTGCCACCATGCTTGTGGGCTCCCTGTGGGCATTTTTTTTTTTTCTACTTTTTCCTTGTTGTTTTTCTTCATTTCTCATTTCTTTCTTTTTCTGTCTCCTGAATACCTGGTGCTGTGTGGCACCTATGCTCCATCTAGATGGGCTATGCAGTGCCACTCAGCTTGGGAGCCACTTCCTTGTTCCACACCTCAAGCCAGTTGGCTCCCTTGGTTTTTTTTTTTTTTTTCTTTCTTGTCTTGATTTCCTGTCTCTCTCTACCATCCTCTCCTTCTTTTTCCTAAATACCTGGTGCCATGTGACATCTCTGTTCCTTCTAGAAGGGCTGTGCAGTGCCATTCAGCTGGGGAGCCACTTTCCCAGTCTGTGCCACCATACCAGTGGGTTCTCATGGGGCATTTTTTTTTCTTTTTCTCTTCTTTTCTTTTCTTGTCTCCCTCTACCTTCCTTCCTTATCCTTCTCCTGAACACCTGGGTCTGTGTGCTGTCTATGCTCCTTCTTGTTGGGATGTGCAGCACTGATCAGTTGAGGATCTTCTTCCAGTGAGCTCCCCGGGGCATTTTCTTTCTTTCTTTCTTTCGGTTTCTTGTCTGTCTCTACCTTCCTTCCTTACCTTTCTCCTGAACACCTGGTGCCCTGTGCCATCTCTCCTTCTTCTTGATGGGCTGTGCAGTGCCTTCAGCCAGGGACCTGCTTCCAATGGGGTCCCTTGTGGCATTTTTTTTTTCTTCTTTTTTTTTCTTGGTTTCTTGTCTCCGTCTATCTTCTTTGCTTCTCTTCCTCTCAACAACCTGGAATCATTTTTGCTTGTTTGCTTCTTTTTCTTGGTTTCTCAACCCTCTTTACTTTCCTTCCGTTTCTTTCTCCCGACCACCTGGCTGCAAGCACATTTCTCTCTGTCTTTTTTAATGTAGTTTTTTTTTTTTTTTTTACCTCTCCATCCCTTCCTTCCTTTCTTCTGTTCACCTAGCTGTGTATGCCATATCTGCTCCTTCTTGATGGGCTGTGCCTCACTGCCCAGCTAGAAAGCCACCAGCACATGGCTCCCCTGGGTCTGCACCAATCCAATGGAAGGCTCCCTCAGTACTTTTTTTGGTTCCTGTTTCTCTCTCCTCTATTCTCCTTTCCCACACCCACTTAGCTCCACACATCACAATCTCCCCTCTCCCTCCTATGTATCTGCACTGTGCACTAAGCATTGCACCCCTGAGCAACATAGGCATGGTCCACTGGCACCTGCCCTGCACTGACCCTCAGCCCCACCCTGTCGGTCCTAGTATGTGCCACAAATGAA
Source organism: Elephas maximus indicus (assembly GCF_024166365.1). Classification (NCBI taxonomy): domain Eukaryota; kingdom Metazoa; phylum Chordata; class Mammalia; order Proboscidea; family Elephantidae; genus Elephas; species Elephas maximus. Next base: position 65,240,313 of record NC_064824.1, on the reverse strand, counting down.
CCATTCCAACCCCTCTCCCTCCACAGGACCTGCCCTGCTACACCATAGCTGAGCGACTGGCACTGCCTATTGGAAAAGGTGGTGAGAGGTATCGTGCCCACAGATGAGCAAATAAAAAAGAGCTCTCAGTCCACCTGCTTAGACATAACCAAATAAAACAAAAAATCAGGACAAAAGAAACAATCGATAAATGAATAATTACTGAATGTCCCAAAGATAGGAGACAATATCAAAACATAAAAACAGGACAGGATGGTTACAGTGGGCATCCAAAATAAAACACCAGATGACCTTCTGGTAGAAGAAAAGTTACTGGAATTACCTGATAGGGGATTCAAATCCCTAATATTCAGGTATATCCAAAAGTTGAAGGAAAAAGCAGACAAAAATGAGAAAGAATAGACAAAATCATGGAAAAGACAGACAAAACAATAGAAGAATTCAAGACAATAATACAGAAACAAAATGTCAAAATAAATTCACAACTAGAAATCATACAAAGACAATAATTAGAAATCCAAAAGATAAAAAACAAGATTTCAGAAATGGACAGGGTCATTGAAGTTTTGAGGAGCCAGTTCAATACAATGGAAGATAGGATCAAAGAAATTGAAGAAAAATATCTGGAAACCAGTTTGTTTGAGAAAAAATCACAGAAAAGAAGAAAAATGAAGAAACCCTGAGAACAACGCAGGATACAATCAAAAGCAAAAATTTGCAAGTGATTGGAGAGAAGCTTGAGAAAAATGAAAAGTCACATACAAAGGGGAAACAATAAGACTAATCTCTGATTATTTGGCAGAAACCACGCAGGCAAGAAGGCAATGGGATGACATATATAAAACCTTGAAGTAAAAAAGTTGCCAACCAAGAATAATACATCTTGCAAAACTCTCTCAGATACGATGATGAAATTAGGACATTTCCAGATCAACAGAAGTTAAGGGAATATGTAAAAACCAAATTAAACTTACAAGAATTATTAAAAGGAGTCCTTTGGTTAGAGAACAAACATCAGACTACAGCCTGAATCTATGACCCAAGGCCACATCAGCCATATACTAACCTAGGTAATGAACTCTCAAGGATAAATCAAAACTAAAAGATTAACAGCAGGGAACCAGAGAGAATATGCAAATGACAACAACATCAGAACAATAAAAGAGGGAATAAACAGTGTAGGTATAGAACTTTCAAATGGAGAGGAAAGCAAGAAGATATCAACTAATAAAAGACTGGTTCAAACTTAGGAAGATAAGGGTAAATTTCAAGGTAACCACAAAGTTAACAAGCTTCATCCAAATAGAGAAGAAAAACAAAGTCTCAGTAAACACAAAATCTACAAAACGAATGAAAAAAACAAAACAAAACAAAACAAAACACAAGGAACAGGAATTCAGCACAGAAGAGTAAGAGGAAAGAAGAAAACATAAGCACCACACACACAAAAAAAATCACTACAAAATAACTGCAATAAACCCACACCTATCATTAAGTACACTTACTGTAAATGGCCTAAACGCACCCATAAAGAAACAGGGAGTGACAGGATGGGAAAAAAAAAAAAAGAAGAAGATCCATCAATATGCTGTCTATAAGAGATACACTTTAGAAACAAAGACATAAGCATATTAAAAATCAAAGGATGGAAAAAAATATATCAAGCAGACAGCTACCAAAAGAAAGCAGGAGTGGCAATACAAAATCCACCATAAAACACAAAGGAAGGCATTATATAGTGATCAAATGGACAATCCGTCACGAAGATATAACTGTAATAAATACCTATGTACCCAATCGCGGGCTCCAAAATACATAAAACAAATTCTAATAGCACTGAAAAGAGAAATTGACAGTTCCACAATAATAGTAGGAGACTTCAACAAGCCACTCTCGGTAAAGGACAGGATCTCTAGAAAGAAACTCCACAAAAATACAGGAGATTTCTAAAGGTCACACTCAGGCAACTTAACCTCATAGACATATATAGAATACTCCATGCAATAGCAGCAAAGTACACGTTCTTTTCCAATGCACATGGAATGTTCTCTAGAAGAGACCATATCCTGGGCCATAAAGCAACCCTCAACAAAATCCAAAACATTGAGATAATGCAAAGTATCTTCTCTGACCACAATGCCATCAAAGTAGAAATTAACAGGGTGGGGAAGGAAAAAAAAAAATCAAATACACGGTAACTGAATAGTACCCTGCTTAGAAACCACTGGGTAATAGAAGAAATCAGAAATGGAATCAAACAATTCCTGGAATCAAACAAGAATGAAAATACATCATACCAAAACCTTTGGGACACAGCAAAGGCAGTGCTCAAAGGTCAATTTATAGCACTAGATGCACACATCAAAAATGAAGAAAGGGACAAAATGAAAACATTAGCTACGCAACTCAAATAAGTAGAAAGGGAACAGCAAAAGAAGTCCACAGCCACCAGAAGAAAGGAAATAATAAAGATCGGAGCAGAAATAAATGAAACAGACAACAGAAAACAACAGATTAGAATCAACAAAACCAAAAATTGTTTCTTTGAAAGGATCAACAAATAACTGGACCAACTGACAAAAGTAAAACAGGAGAGGATGCAAATAACTCAAATAAGAAATGAAATGGGGTATGTTACAACAGACATAACTAAAATAAAGAGGATCATAACAGAGTATTATGAAAAATTATACTCCAACAAATTTGAAAACCTAGAGGAAATGGACAAATTTCTAGAAACACACTACCTACCCAAACTAACGAACTGATGTTGAAAATCTGAATAGGCCCATAACAAGATATTGAAAAGGTAATAAAAAACTCCCAACAAAAAAAAAGCCCTGGCCTAGATGGCTTCACTGAAGAACTCTTCCAAACATTCAGAGAAGAGCTTACACCAGTACTACTCAAACTATTTCAGAACTTAGAAAAGGAAACGATACTTTCCAATTCAATCTATGACTCCATCATAACCCTGATACCAAAACTATGCAAAGGCACCACAAAAAGAATATCATAGACCAATATCTCTAATGAACATGGATTCAAAAATTCTCAACAAAATTCTAGTCAGTAGATTTCAGTATCATTTTAAAAAATAACATACCACAACCAAGTAGAATTCATAATAGGTATGCAAGGATGGGTCAACATTAGAAAATCAATCAACGTAATCCACTACATAAATAAAAAGAAAGAGTCTCATGATCTTCTCGACTGACACAGATTAGGCATTCAACAAAGTCCAACACCCATTCCTGATAAAAACTCACAATAAAATAAGTATAGAAGGAAAATTCTTCAACATAATAAAAGGCATCTATACAAAACCAACAGTCAACATCATTCTTAATGGAGAGAGGCTGAAAACATTCCCTTTGAGAACAGGAACAAGACAAGGATGCCCTTTATCACCACTCCTATTTAACATTGTGCTGGAAGTCCTAGCTAGAGATATAAGGCAAGAAAAAGAAATAAAGGGCATCCAAATTGGTAATGAAGGAGTAAAAATGCCCCTATTTGCAGATGATGTGATACTGTATGTAGAAAACCCAAAAGAAAGTTGCTGGAACTAATAGATTCAGCACAGTAGCAGGATATAAGATAAATACACACACACACACACAAAGTTGAATTCCTATACTCCAATAGAGAACAATGAAAAGGAAATCAAGAAAACAACACCTTTGTAATAGCCCCTAAAAAAATAAAATACTTAGGAATAAATCTAACCAGGGATATAAAAGACCCATACAAAGAGAACTACAAAACACTACTGCAAGAAAGCAAAAGAGATCTACGTAAATGGAAAAACATAACATGCTCATGGATAGGTAGACTCAACATTGCTAAAATGTCAATGCTACCCAAAGCAATCTACAAATGCAATGCAATCCTGATCCAAATACCAACAGCATTCTTCAAAGAGATGAAAAAACTAATCATTAACTTTATATGCAAAGGGAAAAGACCCCGGATAAGTAAAGCACTATTGAAGAAGAAGAATAAAGTAGGAGGAATCTCACTATCTGACCTCAGAACCTACTATACAGCTACGGTAGTCAAAACAGCCTGGTACTGGTACAAATACAGATACATTGAGCAATGGAACAGAATTGAGAACCCAGAGGTAAATCTATCCATCTATGATGACCTGATGGTGGGCAAGAGCCCAAAGTCCATAAAATGGGAAAAAGACAGTCTTTAACAAATGGTGCTGGCAAAACTGGATGTCCAACTGCAGAAAAATGAAATAGGACCCATACTTCACACCACACACAAAAAACTAATTAAGAAGAATCAAAGACCTAAACATAAAACAAAAACTACAAAAGATCATAGAGGAAAAATCAGGGTCAACACTAGAGGCCCTAATACATGGCATTAACAGGATACAAAACATAACTAACAATACACACACTCCGGAAGATAAGCTAGATAATGGAAAATCTTCTAAAAATTAAACACTTATGCTCATTAACAGACTTCACCAAAAGAGTAAAAAGACAACCTACAGACTAGAAAAATATTTTTGGCTATTACAAATTTAACAAAGTTCTAATCTCTAAAATCTGCAGGAAAATCCAACAGCTCTGCAACAAAAAAACAAATAATCCGATTAAAATATGGGCAAAAGAAATGGACAGACACTTCACCAAAGAAGACATTCAAGCAGCTAACAGACACATGTTGAAATGCTCATGACCACTAGCCATTAAAGAAATACAAATCAAAACCACAAAAGATACCATCTCACCTCGGCATTACTGGCATGAATCAAAAATACAGAAAATGTTGGAGAGGTTGTGGGAGATTGGAACTCTTATGCACTCCTGCTGGGAATGCAAAATTGTACAGCCATTTTGGAAAACGGTAGAAAACTAGAAACAGAAATACCATATGACCTAGAAATCCCATTGCTAGGAATATATCCCAGAGAAATAAGAGCTGTGACACATATAGACATATGCACACCCATGTTCACTGCAGCAATGTTCACAAGAGCAAAAAGATGGAAACATCCTAGATGCCCATCAACAGATGAATGGATAAACAAAAGATGGTACGTACACAAGATGGAATACTACACAATGATAAAGAACAAAATGAATCTGGGGAGCATCTCACAACATGGATGAATCTGGAGGGCTTTATGCTGAATGAAATAATCAGCACAAAAGGACAAATATTGTATGAGACCCCTACCGTAAAACTCATGAAAAGATTTAGACACAAAAAGAAACAATCTTTGATTGCTATGAGGAAGGGGAGGATGGGGAAGGAAAAATATTAAATAGACAATAGATAAGTGGTAACTTTGATGAAGGATAAGACAGTACACAATACTGGGGAAGCCAGCACTACTTGACCAAAACAAGGTCATGGAAGCTCCATAGATACATCCAAAATCTGTGAGAGGGCAAATTACTGGATTGAGTGCTGTGGGGGTCCCAGAGAACATCTAGCTCAATTGGCATAACAGAATTTATAAAGAAAATGTTCTACATTGTACTTTGGTGAGTAGTGTCTGGGGTCTTAAGAGCTTGTAAGCGGCCATCTAAGATACTCCATTGGTGTCACCCTGTCTGCAGCAGGGGAGAATGAAGAAAACAAAAGACATAAGGGAAAGATTAGTCCAAAGGACCACAACTACCACAGCTTCCATCGCACTGAATCCAGCACAACTAGATGGTGCCCAACTACCACCACTGACTGCTCTGACAGGGATCACAATAGACAGTCCTGGACAGAGCTGGAGAAAAATATAAAACACAATTCTAACTCATTAAAATAATAATAATGTGCAGAACAAAACAAAAGCACAGACTTATTGGCCTGACAGAGACTGGAGAAACCCTGAGAGTATGGCCCTCCGACACCCTTTTAGCTCAGTACTGGAGTCACTCCTGAGGTTCGCCCTTCAGCCAAAGATTGTTGTTGTTGTTGTTAGGTGCCATCAGGTTGGTTCTGACTCGTAGCAACCTTATGCACAACAGAACAAAACACTGCCTGGTCCTGAGCCATCCTTACAGTCGTTGTTATGCTTGAGCTCATTGTTGCAGCCACTGTGTCAATCCACCTCGTTAAGGGTCTTGCTCTTTTCCACTGACCCTGTACTCTGCCAAAGATTAGACAGGCCCATAAAACAAAATGAGACTAAATGGGCACACCAGCCCAGGAGCAAGGACTAGAAGGCAGGAGGCGACAGGAAAACTGGTTATGCGGAACCTAATGTCAAGGAGGGGAGAGTGTCGACATGTCACGGGGTTGGCAACCAATGTCACTAAACAATATGTGTATTAATTGTTTAATGAGAATATAGTTTTCTCTGTAAAACTTCGTCTAAAGTACGACAACAAAAGAATAATAAATTTAAGTCAAAAGCACATTTGAAGCGTATCCTTATTTTGGCAATCATAGATAGAGATAGATGGTAGATTAGATAGATGACAGATGATAGATAGATAGATAGATAGATAGATAGATAGATAGATAGATAGATGATAGATAGATAGATAGATAGATAGATAGATAGATAGATAGATAGATAGATAGATAGATAGATAGATAGATAGATAGATAGATAGATAGATAGACAGACAGATTAGACAGACAGATAGATAGATAGATGATAGACAGATAAAGCTTTCTGAAAGCTGAGAGGAATAGATTAGCAGTGCATAAGCCAAGAATGTTGGGCTCTCTCATGAGTCCACCACTTCTCTCAAGAATGTCATAAACTATTTCGCATGTCTACCCAGAATGCTTGTTTCCATGCTTTTAGTTCACTTAATGCATTTTGTTATTCTTGTTGGAAATTGCACAGCATAGTAAACATTTCTAAGTGATATTTGATTTGCTTCTATTGGGAACTGGGAAACTGTGTAAGAATGGTTTAAAATGGGTATTTTGAGACAATAAATTTTTAAAAAATTAAGCAAGAAGAAAATAGTCTAAAATAGGTGCAGTGGGGCTTGGAATACAGGAAAGTAAAAATAGTCAATTTTATTATCTTTGACATTTTAGCTGTGAAGTGTCTATTTTCTCATCCATTTTTACAGACTGACCAAGGAGCCGTTCCATTCATATTTGCTTCGATTGTCATTTCAAGTTGATTGATTGGTTTCTTCTACACTCATACTCATGCTCACCAGAGCCTGGTATATAATAGATGCTAAACTACTGCTAAGTGAGTGAGTTCAAACCAGAAGTTGCAACATTGGTACACGTGCACAATCAACTCCAACATATCATTTCCTTAAATGATTCTAGTGGGGGTGAGCAAGGCCCCCAGGATTCACCTGAGGGCTGCTTCCTTTGTCTTTTTTCCTATTTCTCTTTGTTTAAAGTGATTTTTCTCTAGTCTGAATTCTTGAAGTGCTTTTTGTTTGTGTTCTCGAATCTTATATTGTTAGTTATTTCTATGTTGATGGTCACTACCCAAATCTCAACACTTTGATCCCAATCCAGCCTGCTGGCTCCAGCCTTTCTCCAAACACACCATGGAATTGGTACAGATGAGCTGTGAAAATTAAGTAGAATTTCCCTTTGTAAATGAAAATCTAAGATACGTACAGTTTGCCATGTTAGGCCAGAGTGCCAAAGAATCATTGGGAAGTTTACTAACATGTACTGAAATTCAGAGAGTCATTCAATGAGATTAAGCTGCAGACATCTGAATTTTAGTAATCAGGCTAAGATTACACTTTGAAAATACTCTAGGCCAGACCATAAGACTTATGAGTTCAGGTAGGATGTCTTATGCATCCGTGCATGGCCAATGCCTAGAAAGAGGTCTGACACATAATCAGTGTTAACATCCTTTTTTAAAATGTAGATGTCTATGCTCCTTAGTGAATCCATTTTTCCCAATATCTGTCCTCTTTTATTAACCTTTTTCTGCTCCTTAATTCATTTCTATTACTTCTTATACTATTCCATGGCTTGGACTCCCTACAGATTCAGCCCATTAAAATATATATATATATATATATATATATACTTAAAAAAAAAAACATTTAATGAGAAGCTTCTCTAAGATCTTAACAACTTTCAGTATTACCTAAGCTCTCTGAAGTATTTATTATGAGCCAGTTGAAATTCAAACAATTTTTGCAAAACCTTATAGCTATTGAGACCTGCTATGGATTGGATTCTGACCTCCAAAAATATGTTTTGTAAATCCTAACCTCTATGCCTGTGGTTATAATCCCTTTTGGGAATGGGTTATCTTTGTTATATTAATGGGGTAGGATTAGTGTAGGGTGTATCTTGAGTCAATCTTTTTTCATATATAAAGGAGATTAAACGAGAAAGAGAGAGATAAAGAGAAGGACCTACTACCACCAAGGCAGAAGAGCAGGGAGCAGAGCACGTCCTTTGGACTCTGGGTGTCTGTACTGAAAACCTCCTAGGCCCAGGGCAAGACTGATGCCAGGCACATGGAGATTTTTCAAAACAAGTCAGGCCCAAGTTGTTGAAAGGAGACAAGGACCTACCCCTAGAATCGACAGAGAAAGAAAGCCTCCACTAGAGCCAGCACCCTGAATTCAGAATTCTAGCCTCCTAAACTGAAAGAGAATAAATTTCTGTTTGCTAAAACCACCCACTTGAGGTATTTCTATTACAGCAGCACTAGATAACTAAGGCAGGACCCAATCCAGATTGTTTAGCGATAAATGAACAAATATTGAAATCATCTTTTTGCGATCCTGTGGAAGAATCCACTGTTTTTCAAATTTTGAAGGGTTTCCTTTTTTTTCAATTTAAATTATATCGTAAATTATATGATAAATTGTGTTGTGACAAAAAATAGATTTACTTCAAGTTATATGATTTTATATTAACCTCTGCTAAAATACCTGTTTCACTAATATTTTATAAATTGTAGATATCTAAAAAACTTCCAACAAATTGAAAACAAATTGAAACAACCCTGATAAAGTCATTGCCATCAAGTTGATTTCAACTCATAGTGACCCTGCAACACAAAGTAGAACTGCCCCAGAGGGTTTCCTAGGCTGTAATCTTTAGGGGAGCAGATCACCAGGTCTTTTTTCCTGCAGAGTTCCTGGTGGATTCCAACTGCTGACCTTTCAGTTAGCAGCTGAGCACTTAAGCATTGTACTGCCAGTGGTATCTGAAAACATGGAATCAAACAACCAATGAAAAAGCAAGTTTTTCTGTCTAAATGATCATATTTTCATATATAGTCTCACTATATAAAAGATGTGACAGACAGAGAAAACCTACCCCTGGAAATGGCACCCTGAATTCAAACTTCTAGCCTCATACACTACGAGAGAATACATTTCTCTTTGTTAAAGCTATCCATTTGTGGTATTTCTGTTATAGCAGTGCTAGATGACTAAGACAATTATGAAAATCAAAATTTAGGGAAATTAAAATTCCGTAATAGCTTACTGTCTATTATATAATTAGGTCTCAACGTTCTGAGACCATCTTCACATAGGGCAGTATGTTGTCATTCAGGGGTGGGGAGTAAGAAATTGAAGCAATGAGTCATAGGTATTGTGAAGTGATGATAAAAAATAGACTTGGAGGTGGTGTTCTGATGTTTACGAAAAGCAACAGTCTTCCCTAGTCACTAGAGAATGATTACATATCCCTTAATAAAATGGAAACAATCTAGAATGTTAAGTGATGAAATATTAGACTAAATAAACTATTAACAGAATGAGTTTCCTGCTGTCCTTGCCAAGAGCTGATATTTTTTAAAAGATGATCTTCAAAAAAATGGAACTGCCTTTGGCTTTAGGCAATACAAAGTTATGCAGTATTCTTTAACAATATGTGAGACCCCCTGGCTAGGACTTTGTGTACCCTTCTAATTGAGTTCTTATATACTGTTTCATCAGTTTGGAAGTTGCATATGAAAAATCATAACGTTGACATGCAGAATTTATTCATAGAACGTTATTTTAGCCCCATGCCCTTATTTATAGATGTAGAAAAAGAGCCAAATATAGAAACATGTAGCTCTTTGTAGGTGTTCATTTCACCAAAAGAAACAATGGTTCATATGCTAGTATTGTTTTCATGTTTATTGTTAAGATTATATATACTGTATATTTTAAAAGACTGTGAAACTACATAAACTGGAAATAAGAAATTTTGTTTATGAGTTAAATATTTACAATTAATTTTTAATTAAAATGAGTTATTTATAATGTTAAATATTTATAACAAATTGTGTAGAGAAAAATACATGATTTTGCTACAAGTATTTGGCTTAAACCTTGAAAATAAAAATACGTTAAAAACTTTCAATACCTTGAAAGTTGAATTAAAAAAAAAAAGCCTTTAATAATTAGTTAATATACTTAATGGTTTTATTTTCATGCCCCATATCTGGGATTTCTAGAACTTACTTTTATCCTGAGAATGTCACTTTTACTATGATGAAATAATCAAATATATTACTTACCCAATTTGTAAACATTGTTAAAGAATGTCAATAAACATTTTTAATAAACTTCGAAAGCACAAAACCAAATCTTCCCTTTTCATGCAAACCATCCATCTTCACCTGGCAGATGAGTCTAATGAACCTCAGCCTGAATCATTTTATCCCCACCTTAGGGTCTGGCACCAGCTCATGGGAATATAAGGACATTTATTGAAATTAGCTGCTAAGTATCAAACATATGGAGCTGGCGTGATTTTCCCCAAATTCCTTACTTTTGATGCCACTCCATGACCTTGCTTGTTCTACTGACAAATTCCTTCCCTTCCTTCTCTCCCTCCCTCTCATATATCCTTCGTTTTCTTCTTGGTCAATCACCACTCATACCCCAAATCAGTTGAAAGAAACCAGCACTTCTGTTAAGCATCTCTGGGACCAAGGGACAGAAATAGTTGCTTCTTGTGTATCCTGCTGTAGAACATCTAGCTCTGTGGATATTTATGAATCTGCCTACTTTCCTAGACTATAGCCTACTCAGTGGTAGGGTCTGTGCCTTTGCACACTCTTCTCACCAAGTGCAAGCACAGAAGCATGTTCAGTGAAGGTTTGTTGAATTTACAGACATCGCTACTGTCCTTGCTCTGTGTGTCTGACACCAAAAACCAATTCTTTAGTAACTGAATTCTAGCTACTTCTCAGAAGATTCATACAGCTGGCTAATTTTTTCCTCCTCTTCCCTCCTTCTGTCCTCCATTTCTGCCTGTGCTTTTCTCTGTCTCTCTCTCTTCCTCCCTCTCTCTTTCCTTTCCTTACTTTTGTTTCCTTCTTTGCATTCATTCAAAATCATTGTCTCAAAGTAGTGAGTTTCCTGAGCCATGCTCTAATCCTTAGTCACTGGATTTTCTAACTCTTAAATGTAGTCTTGCTAGGGTTGCATCACCAATGGCCGTCATTAAACTTCTCTGGTGTGGACCTACCACATTCTTGAACCTCTACCATTGCTTTTATTTTGAAACAGTGAAAACCATATGAGCCATGCCAACCTGCATAGATACATGGAATGATAAACCCTGAGCTGTGAGGTTCTTGTGTTTCAATTTTGTACTGACGTTTTAATTTATTAGGTAACAAACTTATTAGGTAACACAGTCCCCATGTACCTGACCCTAGAATAACCAATTCCTGGTTTGGCTCCATGTTTGGGCTCCAAGTCTCCAGCCAGCCCCATGATTCAGCTGGAAATCCTTACCCTCTGCTCTCCTGTTTGAACCTGTCTTCCAGAGACCAGAACAGAGCAATACCCAAACGCAGAACACACAGAATAAGGAACAAGGGGAAGAGCAGTTCCGTACACTTGCATAGGTGACAATGGTAGGTATAATGATTTTACTGCCTTTTGTCTTTCTTCTGTCCTCTTATCACTCTAATGATGGGACCTAGGATCTCCCAGTGATGATTCTACCTCAAATCTTACTGGATATGTTTGTCTTTAACACATCAAAAATCTGACTTCGTGTACTTACTTTTAAAAATGAAGAAAAAAATTTCTTCAAGTCTTTGCTTAAATGTCAACCTTTCTATGTGGCCACTCCGTTTAGAATCATTAAGCCTCTACTATTCCCCATCCTCTCTATCTGGCTCTACATTTCTATAGCACTTAGCACATTCTGTTATACAATATAATTTCCTACTTCATTATTTTTGTATATGATCTGTTTCCTCCTGATAGAATATAACTTCACAGGGCAGGGTTTTCTTTGACTGTTTTATTCACTGATGTTTCAAACCACCTAGAATAGCATCTGGCTTATTCTAGACACTCAGTAAATATTTGCTGAATGAATGAATAAATGAACGGACAAATTAAAATTGCATATTAAAAATATTCTCCAGAAATAGATATGTTTCTGACATTCCACCATCAGAATATTTTAAAATAATATTCATTTCTTTACAATTTCAAGAAAGAATGAATGATTTTAAAGGGGGGTATTTATTCTCTTTCTTTGATGACATCATGTTTTAAAATTAAATATTACCATGCACAACTGAAAATGAGTTCCTGGGATCTTGATTATTAATCTATGGCAATTTTCCAGCATTCCAAGGTGCTGATTCATAGTTACTCTGTGAACGACCTCATGAATAGACCTTTCATTACATATTCCTCAGAATAGCCAACTCCCAGCTGCCCCCAACCCCCCACCCCACACTGGGCTTATGATTTAACTCCGGAATTTGTTTTGACTCACTGACTATAATAGCGACTAGAAGGAACATCCAGGAGTCATTGAGAAACTCCAGATGAAACCCAGTTTGAGAAAGAGCAAAACAAAATAAAATAAAAGAAACAAAAAAACACCAGAAAGGTCTAAACTGGGTAAATAGATAAATCAGAGATGATTTCTATATAACAAAAGAGTTTTCCACTTTACAAAAGGCCTCACTGTTAGGATTGTTTTAAACGGTGATTTACAGACAATATTTTTCCTAACAAAATATGTCCTGTGTGAGTGAGCTGATCTTTAGTTTTAATCCATCTTGGAGTGCTGATAAAGTCTCCATCCTCCTGATAAACACAGTTCCTAAAAGTGACTCTGAGTTTTAATCTTACCCAAGGAGGCGGTTTTCTTCTCTTTTAATTCCCAGATCATATTGAATCATATACCTACCATAAAACGTTAAAATAACGTTGTTGTTTTATAGAAAGAGATTGTCTGGGGCATGAATAAGGGATGAATAAGTAAGGACGTATACCTGGACTCTTGGGTCCACAATTGTGTATCCAGATGCCAGATCTAGATGCCTGTTCTCTCATTACAGAGAACAAATCAGTTGGAGCAGAACAAATGGCGCTGATGGTCTGTTGGTGCTGCTCTGGGACTAAATGTCTGATTTATTTATAAGTTTTTAAATGAAGCTCTTATTAAAGGAATAGTGCTTTTAATTTTAAAATATCCTGTTAGTCCATTTCATTTAACTTTGTTGACCTTAGGTATTTAGAGAATGTTTTGCTTCCTGACCTGAGAGGATTCAAAGTCCTAAGACAATTAAGCTGCAGAAAAGGTGTTACAGAAAAAATACATAGCCTCACGGTAGATATTTCTTTTTCTTTAATAAAACCATTGTTTTTTAGCATGTCAGAAAGTGAATGTAGGTGAAAATTAATTTTTTTTTTTATCACTAGAAGATAATATAGAGGAGATACTATAGAGAAGAGATAGTTTTGCTAGCTCTTGAAGGCAATCTTTTTAATATTGGATTATTGACATTTATTTATTTTGCTAACATGAATTTGCTCCCCACTTATCCACACGTATTGTAATAAAGGTGAATTTGCAGGTAAAGGATAACTTAAAATTAATAACTGGAACATATAGATCATTTCCTATGGGAAGTGCTGTGCTGTCCAATACAGTAACTGTTTAAATTTAAATTAATTAAAATAAAAAGTTCCTCAGTCACACTAACCACTTTTCAAGTGCTTAATAGTAACATGTGGCAAATAGCTACAATTTAGGACAGCACAGATGTAGAATGCCCCCATTACTGCAGAAAGTTCTATTGGGCAGTGTTACTCTAAAAAAGTCTGATTTTAAATGAAAAATAAGATGTGTAAATAATAGTCACTTAGGTACACACAAATACACCTACTCTTCACTTATTGTCTGTCTCGTTATCCAACATTTCATATTTATGACAATAGTAAAAAATCTACTATCCAACAATTTTGCACATTAACAACATACATCTGGCAGTAACAAATGACACAGTGCCCAGCAAGAGTAACACTGGCTATGGTGGTTTAGGTTCTCTGTCAACTTTTCTGGCCCATGATTCTCAGTGGTTTGGCAGTTATGTAATGATGTAATTTGGTAGTTATGTAATAATGTAGTCATCCTCCATGTTGTGATCTGATGTGCTCATCCTCCGTTTTCATATAATGCCAATTTTCATGAAATGACCTGGTCTTTGGAATCTAACCATGTTGATAAGCGAGGAGTGGGTGTACATATACTGCACATATGTTAATGTTTTAGAAACCTGAATAACTAGAAGGATCCCACCACTTAAAGAGGAACAAAATATTTGAAGAACAGAATCTTCAGCTTGTTTTGTAAAATCCATCAAAGGAGAAGAAAGGCCACTATAAAAACAAAGAATTAATTTAACTTTAATGAGCAGAATAAAAAGAGAAATACGGCAAGTAATTTCCAAGGTTTATTACAAAAGCTTTGAAAGAGTGACTTTGAATGTATATTTTATCTGTTAGCATTTTACATGATAATGACTTGAAGATTAAAATTCTGTTTTAGAGAATTAAAGTGAAAAACAAGGTAATTGTCATTCCCAAGCAATATAAACTTGCTGAACAGCACCCAATCACCTATGCTATTTGAAGCATCCCTTAATCCAGAGGTTTTCAGCAGAAAAAGTAGATCTTTTATTTCACATATACATAGATCACACATCAGTACCTGAAACTCCCACTATTGAATCCACTGTATTTGTTTTATCTAAAGCAAATTCCAAAAAGTCAGATTTTTATATTATTACCCTGACTTTTTTCTGTTGTACCTATTGCATTACCAAATTTGTCAAATTATGGATTTCTCATGTTTGACTTTGTTAGCAGACCCCTCAAATGAGAGGTGGTTAGGCTGAGCTTGCAGTAATGGGTTAATCTGCTCTGTCTACGAGAGGGTGAGGGGAGAGGGGCAAAATTGTGATTGTTCTCGGAAAATGTTTTCATGCAAGCTGCCCTTATCCTTGGAAGATAGGTAGAACAATTTCCACAAAATACTTGGGCAGACTATAGAATATCTGTAGATTAACTGTAATGTGACTTATGGTTACTGTTTCCTTAAATTTTCATGTATAAATAGTTTTCCTCAACTCTTGTACTTTGAAGCATTTAGCAATTTTTCTTCATGCTCCCTGATTGCAGTTGCTCTATTCCTCAATAAAACTCATTTCTTTTCTTTCCCTAACTGAGAAAGAATTTTTTTCTTTGACATTTCTGGTGTCAGAATAGTGGAATTTTGAAGGTGCATTCTCTTTTGCAGTTCCCAAGGCATCAAGGACTGGGCTTCAGTAACAGCAGAGTGGTTTGTGCTTTCTAATACCACACAGGTCTTGGGGGCTGCCTGTCTTAGTTATCTAGTGCTGCTATAACAGAAATATCACAAACGGATGGCTTTAACAAACAGAAATTTATTTTCCCACAGTTTAGTAGGCTAGAAATTCCAATTCAGGGTGTCAGCTCTAGGGGAAGTCTTTCTTTTTGTGTAGCTCTGGAGAAAGGTCCTTGTCATCAATCTTCCTGTGGCCTAGGGGCTTCTCCATGCAGGAACCCCAGGTCCAAGGGATCCACTCTCATCCTGGAATTGCTTTCTTGACGGTTTGAGGTCTTCCACGCCCTGTTTGCTTCATTTTCGTTTTATCTCTTGTAAGATAAAAGGTGACGCAGGCCACATCCCAGGGAAACTCCCTTTACATTGGATCAGAGATGTGACCTGAGCGACGGTGTAACATCCCACCCTGATCCTCTTTAATCACAGGCAGAGATTATGCTTTATAACACACAAGAAAATCACAAAATGGAGAACAACCACACAATACTGGGAATTGGCCTAACCAAGTTGACACATATTTTTCAGGGACACAATTTAATTCATGACATTACACTCTTTGGCGCCACAAAATTCATGTCCTTGCCACAGGTAAAACATATTCATCCCATCATATTATAGCAAAAGTATTAAATCAACTCCAAGTCCAAAATTCAAAAATTCCTCTTCATCTGTGAAATCTAGACTACAAGTTATCTGCTTCCAAAGTACAATGGCAGAACAGGCACAAGCTAGACATTTCCATTACAAACAGAAGAAATTGTAGGGAAAGTAGGCATAACAGGCACCAAGCAAGTTAACAGAACATATTATATTAGCCCCCAAAGCTTTGAAAATAATTCTCTCTTCTCTGAGGCCATTTACACAATAGTCTTGCCCTCCAGACTCTAGGTATTGACCACATTGCCTGGATTCTGAGTGGAGGCCCCTCAGCCCTGTGCTTCGGCCCTGGGCTTCAGCCCTGCCTCCCAGGCCCACTGGGATGGCAACTCTGCTCCCTTGGTTTTATGCACTCCATTCTCCTACTTCATCTGAGTGGTGACTCCACCCTTAGAAACACCAAAGGCCATGGATCCACACTTTGAAACCCCAGAGGTCCTGGCCAAACCTTTTGAGACTGAGGCAGCTCAGCTTCCTGTGTTCCTTGGCCTCTCAGCCCTCAGGCCTCACACCTGCATCTGCCCTGCTGGGTCAAGTGTTCCAAAGCCTAGTAGCTTCACTGATAAGTGCCTGGAGGCACCCCACTCCACCAGGAAGCCCCTTGCACACAGGCACTCAGTTCTCTCACTCCATGGATCAGCTCCAGCAATGTCTGGCACTGGCCTCCTGGTTCTGCTGCCACCAGTCCGTTGCTGCTGCTAGTCATCTTCTACTGTTTCTCACCATCTGTGGCTTCTCCAGTGTTAACAGTTCTCCTCACCTCCTTCTGAGTCTTCCATCCATTCACAGTTTCAAAACTGCTTCCACATTTTAGGCATCTGTTAAAGCAGCACCCCATTGCTGGTACCAAATTCTGTCTTTGTCATCTGATGCTGTTATAACAGAAATACCACAAGTGGATGGCTTTAATGAAGATAAATTTATTTCCTCATTGTGTAGTAAGCTAGAAGTCCAAATTCAGGGTGTTAGCTCCAGGTGAAAGCTGTCTCTGTTGGCTCTGGAGGAAGGTCTTTGTCATGAACTGAATTATGCCCCCCAAAAATGTATGTATCACTTGGTCTGGGTCATGATTCCTGGTATTGTGTGATTTCCCTATATGTTGTAAATACTGCCTGTATGATGTTAATGAGGAAGGATAGGAAGTAGTTGTGTTAGTGAGGTGAACTCAACTTATAAGACTGGATTGTGTCTTGAGACAATCTCTTGAGGTATAAAAGATAGAAGCAGGCAGAGAGACAGAGGGACCTCATACAACCAAGAAAGCAGCACCAGGAGCAGAGAGCTTCCTTTGGACACAGAGTCCTTGTGCCTGAGAAGCTCCTCAACCTGGGGAAGCCTTCCTCCAGAGCCCACTGAGAAAGAAAACCTTTCCCTGGAGCCAACACCCTGAATTTGGATTTGTAACCTATTAGACTGTGAGAGAATAAATTTCTCTTTGTTAAAGCCATCTACTTGTGGTATTTCTGTTATAGCAGTACTAGATGACTAAGACAGTCCTTGTCATCAATCTTCCCCTTTAAGAGCTTCTCCACGCAAAAACTCCGGATACAAAGAATGCGCTCTCCTCCTGGCACTGCTTTCTTGGTGATATGAGACCCCAACTCTTTGCTTGCTTCCCTTTCTTTTTATCTCTTGTAAGATAAAAGGTGGTATAGGCCACACCCCAGGGAAGCTCCCTTTACATTGGACCAGGGATGTGACCTGAGCAAGGGTGT
Organism: Elephas maximus indicus; assembly: GCF_024166365.1. Lineage (NCBI taxonomy): Eukaryota > Metazoa > Chordata > Mammalia > Proboscidea > Elephantidae > Elephas > Elephas maximus. Next base: position 65,222,380 of record NC_064824.1, on the reverse strand, counting down.
TACCTCTCACCCTAATCCTCTTTAACCACAGCCAGAGGTTATGATTTATAACACATAGGAAAATCACAAAATGTAGGACACAATACTGGGAATCATGGCCTAACCAAGTTGACAATTCAATCCATGACACTGCCTAAGGTAAATAAGCTCTCAAACTGAGCTCTCCTTTTTTGTGTTGAAGTTTTTTTGTTGAACTTATTTTCTTTATTCCTAGGATTTGTTTCTTTGTACTTGCAAGTTTGTTTCACTATCTACTGGGCACAAGGGAAATGCCACTTCGAAGGGCACAACTTTGGAGCCACCTTTGGGAACTCCTGCCCACTACACCAACATTTTGGCCCCTTAACATGATCTTTTCTGTCTGGCTGGTGTTATCTCACCAAAAATAATTTGGAAAATCAGTAGCCACTTCTGATCTCTCTAATTTGGTTTTTCTACTCAGTAAATTGGAAAACTGAGGCTCCTGTATTAAGCCATCACAGTGGGATGCTTATTATAATTGGTATTTAGAGGTCTCAAAAAGACACCAGGATAGCAAAATTGCTTCTCTGCAAGACACAGTTTCTAAATTGGCTAAACAAAATAAGGATCTGCAATGCCAAAACTCAGCCTCTGCTGCTTCTGCTCTAGTGCTGGCTCCTACTTCTTTGTATCCTTCTCTGCCTTCCTGTTCTCCCGAACTACTTTTCTTTCCAAAAATCCCTGTCAAGAAACCTTTGCCTAAAATGCCTTTTAAAATATCCCTTTCGGATGCCAAGGAATTTTCTCACATTGCCTTTGTCCCCTCGACTGCAACATAGATAGGGACTTCTCCAAGTTGCTCCAAGACCTTTATAAATTTGCTGAGAAATTTAAATCGTGGTTAGAAGCTGAATGGAAAAATCCCAATGAAAATTTATTTTAGACATGGGAAAAACAGCCACTGAATTAATGGAAGACTCCCTAACAATGGGCAAAAAATTGCTATCAGCCCTTCCAAGAGCCTTTCCCTCCATTAATTTACTGGACAAAAATTCACTCCAGCAAACAAAATAAAGATGAAAGTGTATACAAGTATAGACCTGGCTGTTCCAAAGGTTTTCTGAACATTCTGGGATTTCTGTGAATACTCTGTTTTCATATCTGGTCTTGAGCCTGAAATTTCAGCCTTGGCAAAAAGACACAAATTAGACTGGGAAATAGTTCCTGTTGTTCAACCAACTAATTTGGTTTATAAGCTTTCCCAGACTCTTGAGGCTGGGAAGACCTCTAAAGCAAATAAACTAATGGCCCTCCAGCTGGAAAAATTGCATTCTCCCAGTCAAAAGAAAAACTTCCGACCTTCCTTGTCACTATTGTAAAAACCTGGCCATTGGAAGAAAGAATGTTACAAACTGAAAAATAAATGAAAGCCTCTCCCACAAGACATATTTCCACCTCCTGATTTAGGATGAAGGGACACTGGGGATAATTTAGGGTTTTTTCCTATGGTAGCACTCCATTCATGGGGAGAAATTACTATGTACATCAGTGGAGAACCTTGTAAATTCCTAACTGATACCAGAACAACCCTGTCTGCCATCAACCCCGCTTGCTTACAAAAGCCCCTTGCCCAGAGTACAAAAACTTTGAAAGCAGTGGAGATTTCTAACAAAAAGAAACATTAATTCCCTCTCAATCCATCCCAATATCTATTGGCCCTATTGAAGATTTATATCCCTTTTTGCTCAGCCCTGATATCCTTGTTAATCTACTAAGAAGAGATATTTTGTCTAAATAGAATTGTCATTTACAATGTAATGAGAAAGGGGAAATATTATTGAACCTGCCTGATATTCCAAAATCAGCAGATGCAGGTTTAGAATTGGATTATATTCAGAAGGAAGAGGCCATTTGTTGCATGCAAGCACTTGTTATGCTCCTTCAAAATTCTACTCAACCTAACCCTCTCCCTTCTGATATTTTCTTCCTAATTCCTGAAACATTGTGGACCACTACATCTACAGATGTTGGCCAAGTTTTGTCAGGTGAACCAATCAAAATTCAACCTCTGCCAAAAATACTCCAGCATCTGCTTAAATAAGAGGTAAAAGGACTTTCTCCTATCGTTCAAGATTTCCTTCTAAAAGGCTAATTTTTCCTTGTACCAGCCCTTGTGATACTCCTGTTCTTCCAGTAAAGAAACAAACAAACAAAAAATAGGGGTTGGATATTTGTTCAATATTTATGTGCCATCAACTGCTTTGTGAAACCTAGGTTTCAAAAAGTTCTTATTCCTCTTTTATGACTTTCCAATGTCCTTTCAGGTGCAACTTATTTTATGGTTGTAGATCTTTGTGGTGCATTTTTTAGTATTCCCATGCACTCTGAAAGCCAATATTTGTTTGCCTTTACTTGGGAAAATCAGCAATTTATTTGTACTGTAATGCCCTGAGATTTTACTGAATCTCCTACCTACTTTTCTCAAATGTTTCATGCTTACTTGTAGCCTTTACAATTTGCAAATAAGTCTACTTGGCTTCAATACTGTGATGATTTATCATTCTGCTCAACCCCCCAGCAAGCCTGCCTTAAAAATAATATAGTTCTGTTAAAACATCTGGCTGCCAGAGGACATAAGGTTTCTAAACGAAAATTACAGCTACCTCAACTTTCTGTTAAATATTTGTGCCACCTAATTTCTGCAGAAGGCATTTTTATTGATTCTAAACAAAAACAAGCTTTTTTTATTTTCTCTATACTTGGAATCAAGAAAAAACTGCAAGGCTTTCTGGGATTCTGCAGTTATTGTTGAGCCTGGACTCCTAGTTTTTCTTTATTGTCTCAACCCTTATGTGAACATTTGGAACTTTCTGAGCCAGATTCATTCCAGCTTGTACCAGAAGATCAAGAAGCCACAGTTAAATTGAAGGAGGCTTTGATGAATAAATCAGCTTTGGGCTTTCCTAATTACAACCTAGATTTTTCTTTATTTGTGTATGAGGTATCTGGAAATGTTCTGGGTGTCCTCACACAAAACTAGGGGGACAGCAGTGATCTGTGGGTTATTACAGTCTGAAACTCGACTCTGTAGCCAGAGGATATCCTCCCTGCCTTAGTGCTGTGGCAGCTACTGCCAAATTAGTGGAGGCCACTGCAGATGTAGTATTAGGAAACTTTTTAGATGTTGATGTAACCCATGCTGTGGCTGCTTTACTTAATTCTGCTTTGACCCAACATGTTTTGCCAGCAAGCTCATTTCCTATAATGCTCTCTTCCTGGCTGCATCCAACAACAGTCTGCATTCTGTGGCTTGTTTAAATCCAGCCATTCTTCTTCCCATACCAGGTGAAAGCAGTTATCCTGACCATAATTTTTAGATTTGACTGAACAACTTCTGGCTTCCTGAAAAGACTTAAAGGAGACCCCTTTGACTAACCCTGATTTAGTTTTGTTTGTTGATGGTTCCTCTCTGAAACTTGATCCTGCTAGCCCTTGCTATCAAGCTGTCATGCTGTTACAACTTCTTAAAAGTCAGGCTCTCCCTGAAGCCACTTCAGCCCAAAAAACTGAACTAATTGCTCTCACTAGAGCCTGTAGGATTGTTTCTGTAAAGCCCATGAATATTTTTTGTATTAATTTTTATTTTATTTTATGGATTCTCAGTATTGTTTTGGAGTTATTCATGATTTTGGTATATTATGGAAACAGAGAGAGCCCTTAACCATTTCTGGAAGTGCTATACAAAATGGAGCTTTAGTAGCAGACCTCTTGGATGCTTTATTGCTCCTCTCTGAAATAGCTATAATAAAAACACAAGTATAGCAGTCAAAAAGTATATCCCAGACTGAGGAGATTAGTGGGAATAATCCTGATGCTATAGCCAAACAGGCTGCCTCCCAGGCTATTTCTGCACTTATGATAAACAAAGTAAAGGATTCTCCAGATTTACCTATTGATAACTCCAATCTTCATAGCCTCACCTTAGAAAAACTATTGAAACATCAACAGCTGACCTACACAGATGAAATTGAGATATGGAAAAATGCAGTCTGTTATTAGGATCCTGCCTCTAAATTATGGATGGGGCCTAGTAAGAAAACTGTTTTACTGACTGTTTACATGTTCCCATGTTATGGACCTTACATTGAAGGCTCCCATATAGGATGAGATAAAATGATTGAGGTACTAAAAATATATTGGTGGGGAAAATTTTTTGAGCCTGCCGAACATGTTGCCACCCATTATCCTGTTTGTTCTCTCTGTAATCCCAGAATACACCACAAGCTCCCACCAAGACAATACCCTTTACCCTCTGGGTCCACATTTGAGTGGTAGCTAGATTTTATTCAACTCCCACCTTGAAAGGGTTATAAATATGTACTAGTAATGATTTGTAGTTTCTCACATTGGGTCAAAGCTTTCCCCTGCTGTCATGCTACTGCCTCCTTTGTAGCAAAAAAGAAATCCTCAGAAACATTATTCCCACCTGGGGAGGACCAAGACCTTTTTGCAGTGACCAGGGAACTCATTTTTCTAGCCAGGTTATCCAAGAACTATGCCAAAATTTCCCCATTTATCAAAGATTACGTTATCCTATCACCCTCAATCTTCTGGACTGGTGGAAAGAACAAATGGAATCATAAAAACCCAATTGGCAAAACTTTGTAATGTCTTAAATTTGTCTTGAACTAAAGTTCTTCCCTTAGTTCTTTTGAACCTGAGGTTCAAGCCATTTAGATCTCATAAACTTACCCTCTGTAAAACAGTTATTGGAAGGTCCATGGCCCTCCCTTATGTTGCTTATACCGACTCCAATATAGTTGAACTAGGCTTATTACAGTATTGTCAATATTTAATTCAGTACCAGAAGGATTATTTTTCACAGCTTAAAGAAGCTTTTGACAATCAGAAACCAGAATCCCAAAATCTGTCTAACATGGCTCCAGGAAATTATGTGTATTGGAAGAGACATCAACTAAAAGACTCCTTAGAGCACCATAGGAAGGGGTCATGTTTAGTCCTCATTACTAATGCATACGCTCCTAAGTTAAAAGGAGTCAAGCCCTGGATCTATCTCTACCAGTTTAAGTGAGCTAAAGTAGCTTTCTGGGCTAGTCAGCCCTCTGGGGACTTAAAAATCACATTTAAGTGATCCAGTGGCTAGAAGCAGATGACATCCATGTGAGGCAGGCAGCTAATTCCAAGATCACAGAACAAGACTCTGCAAGTTACTGAAATTTGTGGACTTTATTAATTATAGCTATTCTTATGCTTTTAGTTTTATTATATACTTGTGATATTGTTTCTTGGTGGCTTTATTAATCATGAAGATTTGTTTAGCTTTTATTTTTCTATCTTTGATAAATTTTTCTAACACTTGGAGAGAAAATGCCTTGTTAGATTAGCCCAATCAGTAGCTAGTATTGGCAGTTTGACTGAATGCTGGATCTGTCATTTTTCCACACAAACTGCATGAAAATTTGGATCCACTGGCTTCTCCTATACTGAATTATAGTTTTGTACCCCCTACTACCATTATTTTTAACATCATTTTTAAACTAGTCATATGTGTTAGACTATAGCATCCTCCTGGGTTGTTAGCCCAACCTCAAGTACCCTGTTTTAATTTAATCCAGATTGATGATGGGGCTATACAGAATTGCTCCATACAAAGAAACATTTTATTTATGAACAATATCTTGAATAATCCCTGAGTCCAGTTTAGAAGGCCTGGGAGCCTTATGATCTTACTACCTTTGTCATGAAAGATATGAAACTGCTTAACTAAAACAGATTTGAGCGAATTATTGTCCCTCCCCCTTGCACTAAGCTCTGGAACCCACTAAGATGGGATGATTATCAATCTGTAATAATTCTTTAACAGAAACTTGGCTTGAACGAGTTAGTCAATCCATTCTATTGCCCGCAATTACACCAAAAGGAAAATGATTCATGCTTCTTATAGGTATGTATTTTTATATGGGAGATCAAATTGCTCCACAGTGAAAGAACTATACCCAGTTAACCAATCTCATGCTTGGACACTATCTTGTTTGAATTGCTGGAACATGGCAGGCCAATGTACGTTAGGCTTTCTGGGGATTCCTCTAGAAGTCCAGTCCTATGATGACAGTAGATACTGGGCTGATGATTTGAAAATTCTTGCTCACTATGAAAGAGATCCAGACCTTTTGAAATGAGTGGACTGAATGAAACACAAAAATTCTATAGCTGAAAAACCTGGATTATGATGGACATTTCTATGAGCCTTTCTACCCTGGTTTGGTGTCCTTCAGCTTGAAAAGTCCACTTGCAATTTGTCTGCCACTATGGCTCAAATTGTTGATAATACTCAGATGAAATGACAACACAATAAAAATCTTTGAGCTCCTTCACTAGAGTTATATTAGATAATAGAATAGCTTTTAACTTCATTTTAGCTCAACATGGTGAAGTTTGTGCCAGTGCTAATACCGTTTTCTGTGCCTGGGTAAATACCTCAGGAGAAACAGATTAAGATATTAAGAAGATCCACCAAAAGGCTACTCCGTTGCATTCAACACTGCCTATGCCTGATTCTCTCTTTTTCAACATTTTTAGCTGGTTGCCCAATAATATTGGTTCTTGGTTATGTTCAATATTTCAAACTGGAATAATTCTTTTGATTATTATATTAGTTATTATAGGACTAGTCAAATGCTTTATGAAATGCTTCCTTAATGTTTGTAATCAGGATAGAACTCCTCTAATTAAGCAAAGAATCATGTATTTTGAAGAAACTTATGCTCAGCAACATTCAATCTTTTGCCTCTTTCCTTGTATCTCTCTGGGATGCTGCATATTAATGCTTATCATTTGGATTCAGCCTGAAACTATTCCTCAAATGTGGCATTATTTGCTATAGCAACCCTGACAAGTCAACTCACCCTGTAGATGAGAATTTTTACCTTGGCAAGATGAAGATGATAATCCCCATAGGGCAAAATCCCTTGAGGAAGAGCAGGTAAAAGTCCTTGCAGAAGAGAGGTAACTGTTATTGTGAGTGATGTGATCAGTGCTCCCTGGTGGAGTCTTGATCAAAAAGGAGGCTATGTTAGCAGATCCTAAAATGAGAAGCATTCAGTCTGAGCTCCCAGTAATGGATTAATCTGCTCTGCCTATGAGGGAGTGAGAGAGAAAGGGGACAAAACTGTGACTGTTCTTAGAAAGAATGTTTTTGTGCAAACTGCCCTTGTTCTGCAAATGATAGGCAGGACCATTTTCACACCATACCTTCAAAGACTGGCTCCTGCACGTCTGTAGATTAACTGTTATATGACATGGGGTTACCATTTCCTTAAATTTTCATGTATAAATGGTTTCCCTCAACTCCTGTACTTCAAAGCATTTAGCATTTTTGCTTCATGCTCTCAGATTTCAGTTGCTGTGTTCCTCAATAAAACACATTTATTTTCTATTCCTGAGTATGATTTTTGTTCTTTGACAACATTTAAGTTCAAGTGAGCAAAGTCTTCTTAGAATGACTGGAACAACTAACTACTACATTCCAATGAAAAAGTGAATGGATTACATCAACAGGCATGTGGATGCAAGGTGCTTTATTTGACACCAATATGTAGGTGAGAAAGTAGAACAAACAAAATTAAGGGTGGTAAGAACAATTTAACACAGCCTGGCAATAGATAATCAGGTATAGAAAGGAAGGCTGGTGGAATCAGAGAGTCTTTCTGTACTGCACTGGACCAGTGCTTGAGGATAGGAAAAAAAAAAAAAAAAACCTAATCCAATGGCAGGGTAGGTCCTGAGCCTTGGAATGGATTCATCAGTTTCCATTGGTTAACATTATGCAGGACATAATGTAGTTACATTTTAATTCTCTATTATGAGTTTCCTTTTCTTTCTTTTTTAAATTTTTTTTTAAGTCATCTGTTTAGTTTAAAGCTATAAATAATTACTGCCTTCAAGTATGAATCACTTGTGGCTATTTAAGATGCTTAAGTAGTATATGAGGTCATTGCAGTCACTCAGATATTCAAATAAACTGACATCTTTCAGTTATCACACTTTATTCAGACACACCTGTTTATCTTCTTAAAATAAATTCTATATCTTTGCAGCAGGACAGCAATATCAGGACATTCTTCTTTAGCTGGGTGGAATATATGTATGTATGTTATGGTTTGGGGTTTATGTTATCGTGTGTGTGTGTGTGTGTGTATAGCCTGTCAGTTAAGGATGACTTATAACTGTTTTACTACAAGTAGAAATTTTGAGCGCCATGGGAAGAATTAAAAGAATTCTATAATGAAAGAAGTTTATTTTAATGGTGGATTTAGTGTTCTTTTGCTATACAAAAAATAAAATAAAATGTCTCTATGCTCATCCTTAGTGTAATTTTTGCTACCCTATGCTTTTAAGTTTAGCGTTAAACATTTTCAAGTTACCTTGAAATTTAAATCTGAGGTCACTTTTAAATTAGCATATGTTGATGCTAAATAATGATTACTCTCCATAATATCTTTTCTAAGCTGGTAAAATAAAGAGGTTTTTGAAGCTATTGTATGAAAACACAGGATGAGGAGATGTAATGATCTATAACTCCTATTAATTTACTGACCTCATTTTTGCCTCCCTATGCTAAGATTTCCACAGTCTAGCATCACATAATGGATTCTCTAAAGCGTCTCTTTTTTGGTCTCTATTAGTCGGCAATGGGTTTTGGGCTAGTCTAGTTCTTTTGCCATCAGCCAAGTGCACATGAATTTTAATCACAGGCCAGAGATATGTGAAGTAAATTCTTCAAGACCTATGCTAATCATATTAGTATATCAATGGGGCAAACTAAAATGAATTGAAAATGAAAAACAATTTACATGTATTTAGAAACTCATGCCCAGTCTTTCCTTAGCAAACTCCCCTTTACTCTTCTCACACCCAACTCCTACTCCAATATCCCAAATGAAATAATCAGAACAGACTAAACTATACAGAAATTATGCTGAGGTCCAGTCTTTATGCTGAGGTCCAGTCTTTACCGTTTCAGAGTATTGTTTCTGAAACTTTAATGTGCGTAGTCATTATCTGCAGATCTTGTTAAAATGCAGATTCTGATTTCAATAAAAGGGCCAGATTCCGCATTTCTGACAAGCTTCCTGGTGGTTTTGATGCTTTGATCCAATTATTCAGACTTTGAGTACCAAAGTTTTAAAGAAGAGTAACATCTGCTTTCCCCAACTGGGAACCGTCATGCGTCTTAGATTATACCAGATTGTTAATATTGACTGCAACTTGACAGTTAAGTATATATATTCATAATGACATCCTAAAAATTGTAGCAATTATGATTTTTAGGAAACATCATACATATTATAACATGCACTACTTGAATAAAATGGAAAAATCCAAATTGTGCCTAATCAGAAATGATAAATGATTGATATCTGCATTTTTCAATACATCATTTATATTTTGCATTTCTGTCATTGTTGAAAATTACATTAATGGTGAAATTTCTAATATATGAGCTATTAACTTTTTAATGACATTTGTAAAACATTAATTGAATTTATGAGGTTCCCCCCAAAATATGACACTGTTATGTCACATTTTATTCCAAATTCATTAAGCACATTTAGTTTAATTGTCTGAAAGATGCTGAAGGCACTAAATTTTTTTTTTTTTTTTTGCCACTGACAGACTCATATATTTCATCCTTTTACTACCCAGAGAGAAAGAGAGACAAATATCTTTTCCTTTCTTTTTTCATAAAAGTCAGATGATTGTCAAATATATAGTTTCAAAAGGCCCATGATGAAAATGCTTGGTTGAACTGGCTTATAATCAATTAATTTTTTTTTTTAGTTTTTAAAGTCATAGATATAGAAGCATTTCATATACTTCTGTTTTTTCTGAATTGTGTTTCCTGAGTTGTATGCTGTCAATGTTTCCTAATAATTTTAAACAAAACCATCATTTTGTTTATTAACCATTCATGTTGTACAAAGAATGATCCCAAGAAATCACAGCAAAATGTTATGCTAACCTTCAAAGATATGACTGTGACCACTTTCAGATGACATCTTGTCAAGAGATATTTCCTTGCCTTTCTTGTCTGAATCTTTCACAATATCGTTGGACTGATTCCCAGGGTGACTCTTAAATGTTGGTGAACACAAATTTCGCTCAATTTCCACTTCCTGTTAGAAGACATGAAAGGGAAGTGTGTTAAAAGCTATCGGTGGAAAACAGATGTGATTTCTCAGGGAGTTTACAAGGCAGGCGTGTGAGAGGAAGGAGGTTTCTATCATGAGTGATGTCGTCCAATGTGCTTCGGGTTAAATTTTGATAACTTGGCCGAGAACCGCAAGCACATATCTGACGTTTAGTTTACTTTTCCACCACTGGTTCCACTTCTGAATTAGTTTTTTCTTTCATGTGGCATTTTTTTTCTCTTCATAAAGAGAGAAAGTAGAAATAAGGGTCACAATGCAACATAACATATGTTAATAGATGCAACTTCCAGGCCTGAGAAATACTGATGAAGGAATTTCAGAAAATAGCAGCATATCAACATTACATGCTTAAGACAGAAAGAATGAGTTTTTTTGTTTTGTTTTGTTTTAAGTCGTGTTCCCCTTACAGTGATGCTTTTAAAATTATATCCAAAACCGGTTGCCTGCAGGTCGATTCTGACTCAGGGACCGGATAGGACAAAGTAGAAATGCCCATAGGGTTTCCAAAGAGCAGCTGATGGATTTGAACTGCCAACCTTATTTGGTCAGCAGCTGAGCTCTTAATCACTGCGCCACCAGGGCTCTGATAGAGCTCCCAAATTACAAACCAGTTCAGCCACCATACAATAAAAATGGTTTGTCTATTCATAAGGATTATGAAATGACTTCTTTTGGATGGTAATTTAAAAGTGGAGAAATAGACTCTCAAAGAAAAGTATAAAGACTTCAGAGATAGAGAATCTAGTGTTCCTCATTTGATAGATCAATAATATAATCCAATAAAACAAAGCAAGTCAATAAGGCTGAATGTTTTGAATAAAAAATTGTAAAAGTAAGTAAATGACCCAAGACATCTTGAGGAAAAAAAAGCTTATTTAAAAAAAAAATCAAGTAATGTGTTGGAAATATTTTCAATAGCTACTCAGAAGGCTTAGATTTCTGAACATGAGGCTGTATTTTCTAAACAGCAGCCCTTCTAACAATGATGTGATGAATTGCTCTTCACTTTTGTTACATTTTGAATACACCGGCATGAGAGGGCCAAGTGTGAGAAAGAGCTAAAAGCTCTAAAACATTTCATACAGTAGATACATATTCTATGTCTGCTATGGTTGGAAAAGCCAGGCTTTTAGAAAAAAAAACTCGGTAGCATGCTTTCTAATTTGCACACCTATTAAATGTAAATAATTGATATCTCTTTAATCACCTCATCTTTAAATACTCCAAGAATCTTGATGGTGTATACTATCTTCATTATTGTCTCCTTGAACTGGGACTAGAAACATATACAGCAGAAAAATAGAGGAAGTCTCCATTTTTTCAGGGCATTATTTCTAACATACATGTTTCCAACTATTATCAAAACCCCAAAGGTTCATAACATGTAGTGATATTTCATTTCGCTCGACGCAAATTCCAAACATATGGGTGTGAGCTCCTTAGCTAGCTTCTAGCTAACCATCTGCATCCACGTGTCACTTCACTCTGGTGTCCTTTTCCACTGTCTTGTTGTACAGGACTGCAGTGTATTTGATGCAGTATGTCTGTTTTTATTTGGTCAGTTTAATCCAACTGCTAACATTTAAAATAACTAAAAAGAAGGTGCCTAAAAAAGTGGCGGTTCTTTTTCAGAATATTTATGTTTTGATAAATCAAAGGGTGGAATGCTGAACAGTCATGGATTCAGACTGATGTAGTGAAAGAATAATCTTTAAGTGTCATAGAAAAACATGGAAATGTGATTTTGTGAACCTGTTTAAGCAACCATTTCAGCTAGTGATGACATTGTAATTTATATTACACTGGAATTATCAATGTGGGATTCACAGGGGATCCATACACAAATATAATGGGCCTATTTCCAACACGTGATCAGTAGACCAAGTCCTTCCGAGGCAAGTTCCTCAGTTCTCTGACAACGGACAAGCAAGGGAATATTGCAGAGAAGTTAAATAATTTCTTAGGTAAGGTTGAATTGAGCTGTCTTCAATCAAAGCAGTAATCTGCCTTAATCTCTTTTCATCTTTTTTATACACTGTGTTTTTATAAAATATTTACTTTGAGTAAAAATTTACAGGCTAAAATAAATGAACAAAACACTGGTTTAGAGGAAAAATGCAGCTCTTGATAACGAGAGACTTGGATTCAAGTTTTCCCTTGGCTACTAATTAGCTGTGCCACTTGGCTCGAATCATTCGACATTCTGAGAAATAACTTTTTTCACGTTATGTGAAGAGATTTGGTCACTAAATATCCAAACTTTAACAACTAGCCATTTGTAGTGCAGTTTTATCTGAAATGTAATAGACAAATTATTCGCCTTTTGTAATTTCCAGTCTGATGAAAGAGACAAATTTTAGTCAAACACACAAGGCAATGTACATTTGCATTATTTACACAGTTTTACAGAAAGGAGAGATCTATGAAGCCATGAGTGTCTAACAACAGTGGGGGTTAATCTAGTGAGGAAGGTCATGCAAAAGTTCCCCAAGGAAAAGATCTTCAGCTTATTTTTGAAGGATGAACAAGGCTTAACAAGATGAAGAAACTTTCAAATTGAGAGAAAAACATGTGCAATCTCCTGTGCTGGGAAGAAAAACAGTGACTAGAAATGTGACTGGAGCAAAGAAGTTGCATGAGAACATGGTGCTGGATGACCTGCAAAGGTAGGTAGAGGGTAGATCTTTAAGGACCTGGAGGGCCATATTAACTATTCTGTTCTTAGCAAAATGTGAAGTTATTGAAGGGTTTTAAGTAAGCACGTGTGTGTGTGTGCACCTGCACACATACGCACGTGAGACATAATCACTTCTGTAGTGTTAAAAGCTCAGCCTACCACTTGAGCAGAATTTCCAACCTCAGGACCATTGACATTTTGGACCAGATGATTCTGTGTTGTGGAGGAGCCTGTCCTGTGCATTGTAGGACATTTATCAGATACCATTAGATACCAATATCTGCCGCCTAGATACCAGTAGCACTGCCCCTAGTTATGACAATTAAATGTCTCCAGACATTGTCAAATCTTTCATGGTGAACAAATTCACCCAAAGTGAGAGCCACTGCTTAAGAGTAGGCTAGATTGGAGCGAGGTCAAAATATATGAGGATGGTCACTTAGGAGCCTATTGTAGTAGTCCAGACAAGCAATGATGATCTTGGATACAAACCAAAAAAACCAAACCCACTGCTGTTGATTCCAACCCGTAGTGACCCTATAGGACAGAGTGTAACTGCCCTATAGGGTTTCCAAGGAATAGCTGGTAGATTTGAACTTCTGGCCTTTAGGTTAGCAGCCAAGCTCTTAACCACTGTGCCACCAGGGCTCCAATTTGAAAGCTATTTAGTGTATAAAACTGACAAGAATAGGTAATGAATTAAATTTGAGTCTTGAGAGAGAGAGAGATCAAGGACAGTTTTTATTTTCCATTCTGTTGGTCCCATTGAATGGACTGTGGTACCATTAAATATCAGAGAGCCAGAACAAGACTCATTTGGGAAAGAAGATCTTGAATTGCCTACCAAGATACCCAAAAGGCAGTTGGATACTTGGCTCTAGAACTAAAAGGAAACTCTGAACTGAACAAATAACCTGTGAGTCATCTGCCTTGTAGTGGTAATTAATTGAAACAATAGATGTGGGTGAACTTGCTCAGTCAGAGAGTATGTAGGCTGTGATGAAGAGCAGGTCCAGAACCAAACCTTGAAAAATGCCAACATTTAATGCTAAGGTAAAGGAGAAACAGAACACATGAAGAAGGAGCAAAATCAGAAAGGAAGAATATTTTTAACTACACTGAACTCTTGTTGAGGGTATATATTAAAAAAAAGAATTAAAATATTCTTTGAATTCAACAACATGAGTATAGACTGTTTATCCACATTGTTTTGGTGAAAGTACAATTACTGGAAGGCAAACTGAAGTGGGTGAAGCAGTGATCAGGACACCAGGACATAGTGAGTATAGATAATTCCTTGGAAAGTTTTCTGGTAAAGTATAAGAGGAGAGAAGATAGAGCAATAACTTGAGATGTAGGGTTTTTTTTTTTTTTTTTTTTAAATTGTTTTAAATGGAGAGACTTGCATATACTGGAACACACATGGGAAGGATTTACTGAGATGGAGTGGTTCACTGTACAGAAGAGAGAGTAACTGATGTAAAATTCCTGAGAGGGGTAAGAGAAAGGTTCCTAAAGCCCAGATGAAGACACAACCCAAAGACAGGAGAATGGGAAGTGTCTCTGTTATAACTGAGGGGAAGGGATTAAATTAATGTAGATATAGATAATTGGTGTGTTTTGTATCTTAAAGTTAAGAACATCCTAGTCTTAGGTCATCTGTTTTCTCTAGTAGGATGCAAGGTCTCATGAAAGTAGTAGTAGAAGGAGAACCGTTAGGCATCTAAGGGAATGGGGAAAGATTAATTACTGTGGAGAATGAGGGAGTGAGATGATCAAAGAGAGATGACCGTGGCTGTATAGATTGGGGGATTTATTTGAGGTAGGTAATATTAAATTTACAGGGCATCCAATTTCAGACATTGTATGAAATTTTCCACAGTTCTATTTTAGGCAATGAGAAAGTGGATAGCTACTTCAGTCAGAGAAAGGTTTTCTAAGAGGAAAAAAAAGAAAAGAAAAAGCATTTTATAGGGTTGGCTAAGTTGTGGTGAGGGGACACCATAGAATCTAAGATGGATTAAAGGGGATGGAGGGAAAGGTGGGTTGGAAGACTGAAAGGGATCAGTAGACCGAAGGTCCTGGCAAGTTTAAAGAACAACTGGAGTGTGAACAGTTGGCAAAGCAAGAAGGAAGGAAAGAGAAAAGACATTAATGTTTGTTTTAGTGTTTTGAGAATCAGAGTACAGGTTTCAGGATCCAGGTGTGACTAGGAACTAGGGGCTAAATTGAAATATATGAGAAAGTCATTAAACAGGAGGATCTCAGAGGCCACAACGGTGTCCTGGGATAATGAAAGGGCTTGGGAGGCAGAGAAAGACTGTAAATTAAGTGTCAACATCTCTGGTAAACCAAGGAACCTTAATTGAACTTTAATAAATGGCAGTGATGAAAGGGGCAAGGGTGGTAGATCTAATTGTTGTGAACCTCGGATGAACTGGGTTTTAAAAAGAAAGTGAAAAAAGAGTGGTCAAGATGAACAGTGGTCTCCAGATTCATGAGGTGGATTCAGAAACGATGGTGTTTCCAGAGGAGAGCCTAGTTTTCATTAAGACAAGAAGATGGAGGAAGCATTTGAGGAAGAGGTTGAGGGCACAGAAGAGGTTACTGACCAGAGAGGGCAGTTCCAGAGACACCAGTGGAAGCTCTGCCTTAAACAACATCAAATAAATAAGATCTCCTTCAATGTAATGTAGAGAAAACTTAAGTTTAAAACATAATGAGATTATTTCTCATTGAAATTTACGTACATTTCTTCTTTAACAGAATATGTAACTATTATCTTATAAGATAAAAATAATATACATATATATTTAAAATGTGAGAATGGTAAAGCTGGCCTTTAATCAAAACCAAACATCTATTCAAAAAGACTTCATAAAGATACAGAATCACCTAAGATGCTCAAAAAGTGCATTGCCTCTCTGCTTTATAGCTTTTCCTCTCAGGGGGGATTCGTGAGTGAAGATGTCACCAAGGGAAAAAAAATAAAAAAGACGAGGATGGACTGATAAAATGTTTGGGCTTCGGTGTATTTAAAATACTGAGCTAGCTCTTATACACTCCCAGGCTCAGTGGGTTCTTTCAGTGGCGTCACTGGCATTGGTGTCACCCAGTGTGGTAACTCATGGTGTCACCACCCCCCACATGCTAATTACCACAATATTGTAGCTAAAACACCAGAAAATTTGACAAAATCAGCAACTATAAAACCCCCTGGCAGCAATGAAAACAACAGCACGTGTTTGTGGCATATGCAGGTGAAACCACGTGATTCGAAGCATCATTGTAATTTGGTAATAATGACAGCTCTGACGCACCAGCACATTAGAAGTTTCAAAAACTAATTAGCATAGAGTTTTAGCCTTGTAGGTATATTGATACGTGTAAACTAGGCATACAAAAATTTGTTGTTGTTGTTATAACTAATTACAGAGATTTTTTTTTTTGTGTAAAAAATAATAAGCTTCTGCTGAAACAATGCCAACAATTTTATAGACAGCCATTTTGGTATCACCCCTCTGACAGTGTCACCAGGTGCAGTCTGCACCCCCTTCATTCCCCTAGTGATGCCACTGGATTCTTGCGGTTAGATAAAGTACTGAAATACATAACATAAAGAAATTTTATACAGGTACAAAGGCAAAGCCAGAAAGAAAGGAAAATTAAGAAAATACAAGACAGAAGAAAAGAAACATCCTCATAACAAATTCTGCTATTTTGAGGAAAAAGGGGAACTGTAGTCATGGCTTAGTTTTGTCATCTGTGTTCAACAAATTACTCCTGCTCATTCATGCCTTTATGTTTTTATAGTCACTTTCCCTAGTCCCTTCCCTGGAAAAAAAAAAAAAAAAATTTTTTTTTTTTTTTTAAGGCTTAATTCTTCCCACTGTGTGTTAAAAATGTCTCTGCCCTTATAACCTGGCTCAGTGCAACTTCTTCTATAAAGTCCTTTCAAACATTCTGTTCTATCCTCATCTTTCATTCATTCAAAAACATTTTTGGACATTTGAGTATTTGTCAAGCACTGTTTGAGGCCCTGTGAATACAACAATGGTTAAGATGAAGGTTGGGTCCTCAAGAAGTCATAGTTTAGTGGCAAGGAAAGATACAGGAATTGAGCATTATAACACAAAAGATAGTATGTAATAGTAAAGAAAACTATAGAGCATCCTGGACACACAGAGGGAGTATCCCTGGAAGGTGTGGTCAGGGAAAGCTTCCTGAAGAAGGTCGTCAGAGCTGAATCATGGGTGGGGCTTCAACTCAACTCTGTAGGTAACAAGAGTCCTAGGAAGTGAATTAAAGAGGGTGACAAGATTAGATTTATATTTTAGTCAGATATTTCTGTGAGCTGTGTGAAAAAGTAAATACTAACAGAATGAGATGGCAACATCTTATACAGTGAGGAGTTTATTAAATTTTCTGTGACAGAAAATGCCTACACTAGAATGATGAGAAAAAGAGTGGAGAAAAGGGAACACCTTTAAAAATGTTCAGGCATGTAATTTGTAATTCTTAGGATAAGGGTAGTGGAAGAGAAGAAGTCTGGGATAACTCCTAGATACTCTAGTTTGGGTGGCTCTATGAAATCATTAAAACGGGATGAGTCCTCTCCCCAAACTGATCAGTGTATCAGAGAGGTGAAGGCCAGTCTTGGTTCCCCTTCTGGACACACTGCAAAGAGCTAGATGATGTAGATGAATCCTGAAGGACCACAAGCATATGTCAAGTCCCCAGTTTGGGGGCAACACCCCTTTGGATAGAAGTCACCAAGTGATCCCCACAAGCATACACACTCTGTTTTTCTTAACATGCACAGTGAAACAGTGAAAGTCAACCTGCCCTTTTTAATGGAAACATTAATAAGGATTTATCTTGTTTTAAAAATGATGCCTAGTTTTCACTTTTTGAGGGGAGGATGATGAATTGTTTTTGACAGGTTGAATTTGAGTTTCCTATGAGACGTCTGGGCAAAGAATTCCAGCAGGCAGCTAGTTACCTGAAACTAAAGGAGAGTGCTAGAGTGAAAGATTTAGGACTCATTAACAAGAAAGTGATAGTTAAAACAGTAAGAATGGATTAAATTACCCAAGTAGGGTATGTAGATTAAGTGCAGGCAGCTGAGGAAAGAACTTCATTGGCATTTAAGAAAAGTCAAAGGGAGAGTGTCTGATGAGGGCAGTAGAGAAGGGGGAGTCAGAAGTCAGGCCGCTAACAGTCTACCCGGGGCCTTTGTGTGAATTAGAACAAATGCCTCTTCCTCAAGACGCTTGAGTGCAACTGTCAGAAAGTTGTCCTAATATACTGATTTTATTAGAACAGCACTGTCATCTGCTGGGAAATTTTCATAATAAATATAAAACTTTACCTCATTTATCACGCACACACCTTTCCCTCTGGCGTATCCCCTTGTACAGTATACAACCTGTACAACTGTATGTGGCTTCCAGAATCAGCCAAGGAAGAGTCCAAAGTTATCAAAGCCAAGGAAGTAGGGCATTTCAAATGCAGCAGGGAGTTTAGAAAAAAGTAATAAAAAATATTCTTGGTTTGGACAATTAGGAGGTGGCCTAGGTAGAAGGCAGTTGGTTTAGAGAGGACTGATAATGAGGCGAAAGACACAGTGTTATGAATTACTGTCTTGAGACATTTGAATACCAACAATAATAACAATAGCTAGAGTCTGAATATTCATTATGCTCCATGTATTACATGTATTATACTCCCATAATTTTTATTTCAGCACTAAGAGAAGTGCTATTATCCCCATATTACAGATGATGAAACTGAGGCACACAGGAAGGGGAAGGGTTAAGGGCACAGGTTCAGAAGATGAAGGTGTAGATGTATATATGTAGACAGGCAGGGAGTTGGAGGGAGATGATGCTGTGACCCTCCATGGTCTTTCTCATCTCTGAAGGGAGTCATGATTTATTATGTGAGCAGGGGCAGGGTAGTTTCCCCCAGAAGACCCTATCTGAATTCAGAAGGCTAGAGTCCAATGTCAGGCTCTTCCATTTAATAAACATTACCTTGGCTAACTCACGACATCTCTGAGCCTGTTTCCTCATTGGAAAAATCAAGACAACCAATGTCTGCCCTTATTATTTTTATAGAACTTTTATAAACATTGCATGAGACAAAATAGGTGAAAGCGCTTTGCAAATTATTAAGTCTGAGCAGCCTCAGAATTAAGCACTAAAACATTTGAACGTTTGAGGCTGTGATTGCCTTGCATGAGTTAGTTTGATTTCTGTGCCAGAATGTGCAAGCCTTGGGAAGTGCTACCCTGGCTTTTATCTACCTTGTTGTTGTTAGTTGCTTGCAAGTCAATCCCAACTCATGGCAGTCCCATGTGTAAAGGGTAGAACTGCTCCTTAGGGATCTCTTGGTTGTAACTGTAACAGAAGCAGACTGCCAAGACTTTGCTTCTGTGGTACTGCTGGATGGGATCAAATTACCAGTCACCACCAAACCATTTGTGCCACTTAGGGAGCCTATGGTTGGGACTGTGTGTCAGTTTGGCTGGGTCATGATTCTCAGGGTTTTGGCAGTTGTATAATGTTGTGATCACTTTCCTGTTGAGGTTTGATATGTGATCACCCCCACGATGAAATCTGCTGAGTGGTACCGGCGGGGGTCGGGCATGTGGCCGCCCACCTCCCCCTCAGCCTTGATCTCCCCACCTTCCACAACCTACTTCCTTCCTGCTCCCCTTGCAAAAGTTGTTGGCTTGTTCTGGATCCAGCAGCTGGCTCTTGTCTGACCTCTGGTTCTTGAGACTTGAGCTAGCAGCTTACCTGTCCATCTTAGGATTCACAGATCTTCACGGCCTACGAACAAGAGTCCTGCTTCCCAATTTGCCTATCTTGGGTTCACCAGCCCCTGCAGCTGAGTCACTCAGGAGGAACCTTGTGGTCTTTCCTGCTGACCTTGGGGATTCCTCGACCATCACATACTGTGAGTGGGATCACTGCTCTACAACCTGCTCATCTTGGGTTCACCAGCATCTGCAGCTCCATGAATTGGGAAAAGGCTCTATCTTGGTCCAACAACTTGGGATGTTTCAACCCTACAATCATGTGAGCTATTTCCTTAATATAAATCTATCTATGTGTATTTATATGCATTACTGGTTTTGCTTCTCTAGCGAACCCAGCCTAAGACAGATGTCATCTAGCCAATTTTCAATTCACAGCAACCCCATGTGACAGAGCAGAGCCACCCTATAGGATTTTCTAGGCTGTAATCTTTACGGGAGTGATTGCCACGTCTTTCTCCTGTGGAGCTGGTAGGTGGGTTTGAACTGCCAACCTTTTTGTAAACTGCCAAGTGATTAATCATTGTGTCACCAGGGCTCTTTATATATATACCTACTCCTCACTTATCGACATAGGTTCCAAAGACCAAGTTGTTATGTGAAAATTGGTGTTATGTGAAAATGGAGAATGACCACATTAGATCACAAAATGAAGGATGATTACATCATTACATGACTGCCAATAACAACATTATATAACTGTCAAATTACATCATTACATAACTGCCAAACCACAGATTCCTCATAGGACAGAACTGCCCAAAAGCCCTGTTGTCATCAAGTAGATTCTGACTCATAGTGACCTGATTGGTCAGAGTAGAACTGCCCTGTAGGGTTTTCTAGATTGTGATCTTCATGACAGCAGACTACCGAGTCTTTCTCCTGCAAAACTGTGGGGTATGTTCAAACTGCCAACCTTTCAGTAAACTGCCAAGTGCCTAACCATTGCACCACCAGGGCTCTTTATATATACCTTGCGAACCAAAAAACTCATTGCCATTGGGTCAATTTTGATTCATAGCAACCCCATAGGACAAAGTAGAACTGTCCCGTTGGTTGTAAATCTTTACAGAAACAGGCTGTCACGTCTTTCTCCTGTGGAGTGCCTGGTGGGTTCGAACGACTGACCTTTTGGTTAGCAGTCATGTGCTTAACCACTGTGTTACCATGATTCCTTATCTAACTTACATACTTATAAATAACCGCCCCCCCCCCCAAAGATTAGCTCTGCGGCTTCCATATAGAAAGCATAGCACATTTCCTTTTATTTCCCTCATTGTACTAAAAAAAAAAAAAAAAAGAAAAATCACCACTGGGAAGGTAGGATGGGTATTGTTTACAAGGTAAATATTCCTTCTGGTTTGACCTGCACAGATGGCATTTAATTGCTTATCATTGGTAAGTATATTTCCTGTAAGAGTCACAGTGGACCAATATTTCTTCAGAGCTACCTGTAAGCAAAGCATTTTGACAGTTTTGAGTTACCTTCCATAGATTTTAAATTGGTAACTCTAATAATTCACAAATTAAATAACATATTAAGTATAAAAAAAAAGTATAGTATCTGTTTAATACTTTGAAAAGCCTACCCCCTAAAGCACAAAGCTAAATCTCACCTTACTTGGCAGGGCGAGAGAGTGATGAGGTCAAATGCTGCTGATGAAAGGCACCTATCCCATTACAACCACGCTGCATGAGGACCCTTTCTGCATCTAGCAGGTCGTATTTTCCAAAGATGGCTACAATAGCACCCATCATCCGCATGCTCATCTCCAATGTGATCTAGCCACTCCCCTGTCGAGAAGTAACGTCTACTTGTCCACCTCCTTGAATCAAGGTAAGCATTGTGACAACTTTGATCAGTGAATACAGCAGAAGTGACACTTGGCCAGTCTGAGCTTAGTGCCTCACTGACCTGGAAGACTTTCCTTCCTGCTTTCTGAGAGTCTGCTATCATGTAAGAAGTAGGATTATACCTGAGGTCAAGGTAGAATGAGAAACTCAGTCCAACTGAAGAGGCGCTGGAGGATGAGACACCAGAGAGAGGGAGAGAGAGAAATAGAGGGAGAAAAGCGAGAGGGAGACGCGAGAGAGGAGAAAGGAATCACAGGAGCCCAAGGTGCCAGGATATTCAAGTAAAGAACCTTGCAGCTTTTATGCAGGTCTCTTCGAATGCTTGCCTTTGAGTTGCTGCTCTCAGGAGCCGTACACCATGCTTTGAGACGCTCAAACCCTTTGGAAAGACCAATTGTAGGTACCCTGTTCTATAGCCCCAAGTGATCTCCTGGGCCATAGGAGCATCAGCAGCCTGCAGTGTGAATGTCCTGCCCCACAGAGCCTCCAGATAACTGTAGTCCCAGCTCGCATTAGACTGCAACTGCATGGGAGACTCTAAGATATGCTCAGCTGAGTTGAGTCAACCCACAGAACCAGGGGAAATAACACATTTTTGTCTTAAGTCACCAAATTTTGGGGTAGTTTTTTTTGTTGTTGTTGTTATGCAGTAATAAATAACCAGAAGATATTATTCACACTCACTTTATCTCCTATTGTCCAACTTCTCTGACCCTCATTTTTCTACGCAGAAATATAAAAACTGAAGAAAAAGAAATATAAGTTTGTTCAAGTCATAATGCTTAGCATTTCTTGAGTGTTACTTTGTATCAAGTGCTCTGCTCAACATGCATCCTTTTCATTTAAACCTTTTAACAATACTGTGAGGTAATTGCCAATATTAACCCTATCTTATAGTGAAGAAACTAAGATTAGAGAGCTTAAGTCACCTGCCCAAGGCTACACAGTCAGAAAGCGGTCAACCTAGGTCTCAAGTGTTGGTCTTTCAGATTCTAACCTGGTATTTTTAACTGCTACATCATCCTGCTTCCCCAGTATACTTTATCAGTCCCAGAACCTGAATTAGTACAGGTTAGAACAAGATGATAAGCACAGTATCAACTCCTTAATGGCTATGAATGGAGCCTGGGTGGCACAGGTGGTTTGCAATCTGCTGCTAACCTAAACGCTCCAAGGAACAGAGTCCTGGCGAACTGCTTCCATAAAGAAAACCGTAGGGAGCAGTACTAACACACAGGGTCACTATGAGTTGGAATGGGCTCAAAGGCAATGGGTTTAGTTTTGGTTAATGGCTATGAACATGTCTTATTCCTCCATATAATTTTCATAGCATTGTGTCTTATATACTGCAGGCACTTAATAAATGTTGAGCTGAATTTCCAAAATCTCATGACATTTTACATTCACATAGAATGTAGGAAAAGAAGCAAGAAATATAGACAAGCAGAGTAATTTGACTCAGGGAAATTTTAATGATTGTCATAACATTATCACATCCTACTGTGTGTCTCACTCATCCAGAAGGGCAAAAAGAAACCATCAGGCTTGCTTCTGCATTTATCCACACTTGATAAAGAACATAGGTGTTGTGTTTGCAACTGGGTTAACTGGGCTACTGGTTTTCCAGTAACTTCTCAGTAACTTGGCACTGTAGAGGGACAGCACTTGGTGTCTCTTGAATCATCTCTGCACTTTCGCCCTCTCCACATGTTTGTCTTAAAAAGCACCGCCTCATGTCCCACTAGCATGTTTTTCTATAGGAACTTTAACCTTCTTTTCACATAAGGCTCAAGTGTCACTTGCTTTGGAAAGCTTTCTCCAAATGTCCCAGCTAGAAGTAATCAAAGAGCTACTACAGTATTTGCAGCTCCCTTGCTTTTTTTTTTTTTATTATTATTCTGTGCTACAGTTTAGTCATTTCTGACACACTTGTTTCCCCCAGTACACTGTTAGCTCATTGAGGGTAGGGGCCTTTCTAGCCTCTGTGGACTCTAACACACTGACTTCCTTGAACATTGCAGAAACTTACTAAATGCTTGTTGAATTGACTCAAGTGTTTTGTGTTACATTCACATTCAGAAAACAAACAAAAAATAATACAGCCTAGAAATGTCCAAAGTTAGTGAGAAACGTCTCATAGAGCAAAAAGGCCACACATAAAAAGAATAGGGTAACTCCCATGAGGAAAAGAAGAAAACAAAACTTATATCTGTGTGAAGGACAAACAAAACTTGACTGCCAATAGTTTTTAAATTTCCCTTTAGATAGAACTCTGTGCCTACATCTCCCTAAAAATCCAGTCCAAAATGATTTTATCATCATTTTTTAAACTTTAACCCTAAAAAAATCCACAATACATGTGAAAAATTATTGTGCATAAGCAAGAAAATAGGCATTCTTTCTAGAATGATATAATTTCTTTTTTTTTTAATTGATCATCAGTTATGATGTTGCTATCATTTTTTTTCCAGAATAGGCTTATATTTTAAATAGTGAAATGGAAGTTCTCATTTTCTAGAGTAGAAAATGTTATCAGTAATTTTTACAATTTCCAAATTGTTTCTGTCAACCCTTATTGATTGTGTGCCTATAAAGCCAATGGCGCCCACGCCCACTCCTGTGGGCAATCTTCTCCCAAGTTCCGCAGTTGCCTGTTCTGCTCCCTTGCCCGCAGACAGCACGTCTACACACATTAACTCATTTCAATTACTAACTTTAGATTTAGGGGAGCAAGAATATACCTTGTCATTGGATATAGCTATTAAAATGAGCAAGTTCCTCAGTAGCTTTAAAAAGAATAGATTTAACGTGTTGTGTCTCTGGAGCCAGACAGAGAACTCCTTACTAACTGCTGTTGACTCTGTTCCATTCCTTTAGAATGAATTAAATAGATCAGCTGTCAAAGCAGTTCTGTACTCACAATTTTTTAAATTTTTATATTTACCTTACCATGTTTACTCTGCATTGGGGTAAGGTTCACATGTAATACAAGATACATAAGCCCTAAATTCTGAGACAAAGCCACAAGCTAAAAGTTTTGTAGCTGTCTTATCTCCTCCTGAACAAAATGAGATACATCTTGGAAATGCTGAACTTTTCATATATGTTCCCATCATGACTCTCCTTGCATTCCACTCAATTTTATAAAAAGCTGACGGATTTTTAGGTCCTCAGGTGAAATGAATGCAGGCCTTATCTGGCCCTTAACAAACCAACACAAATTAAGGCACAAAGTCCCATAGAAGTTCCTGGCATTAAGACCTAAAGCAAAAAATTATAAATGCAAAATTAGCATTGACCTTCAAGGTTATCCTCTTTATATTTTGTTTCATATTATATTTTAATTTTTTCCCCCACTTAATTCCAGATTCACCACTAAAGGGCCATCTCTACCTTGAATTCAGTCCCATAACCATATAAAGACTTCCTGATATTTCATCACCCTGGAACATTATCCCTAAACCTGAGATGTGCACTAAACTTCTCCCAAATCTTCCTTCTTCAAAATAACTGAAATGAATGATAAGGTCCTCAAGGACTGAGGCTGTCTTCTCCATTTTTACCTTCCCCCATTAGTGCTCTATATCAGGCTAGAAATGAAGAAGGCAGGCACTAAAAAATGCTCTCAAAATAAGAGTCTACATTATATACATTACTATATTATAAAATAATTTGATAGATATATTCATTCAAAGGGGGCCTTTTCATTCTAACTGGGGCTCATGAGTAGCCATGTGGTTATGATTTTCAGGAGAACTTAGCCACAGGGAACTTGGGTCTACCCATAGGCAGAATCAGGTCCCTTTAGATGACACTGTGATCAGCCAGACAGGGCAGACAGACAACAATGCCACACAAGCTTCACATCAGGGGTCCGAAACAATGTCACTCTTAGCTATGGGGCCTGAAAGAAGGCTTACAACCTGTCCAACACCTGTTATTTCTTTGAAGAATAAGCTTGTTCATCTTTTTCTCTTCTAAAATGTCCAAATGGATACAAAATAATTTGACTCATATTTACCACCTGGGTGCAAAACCCTGTTGTTGCTAGGTGCCATCGAGTTGGTTCTGACTCATAGTGACCCCACATGCAACAGAACTAAACACTGTCTAGTCCTGCACCATCCTCACAATCATTGTTATGCTTGAGCCCATTCTTGCAGCCACTGTGTCAAGTCATCTCATTGAGGCTCTTCCTCATTTTCACTGACCCTCTACTTTACCAAGCATGATGTCCTTCTCCAGGGAGTAGTCCTTCCTGATAGCATATCCGAAGTACACTAGATGAAGTTTCGCCATCCTCGCTTCTAAGGAGCATTCTGGCTGTACTTCTTCCAAGAAAGACTTGTTCATTCTTCTGGCAGTCCATGGTACATTCAATATTCTTTGTCAACACCATAAGTCAAAGGCATCAATTCTTCTTCAGTCTTCCTTATTCATTATCCAGCTTTTGCGTTGCGTATCAGGCAACTGTAAATATCACGGCTTGGGTCAGGCATATCTTAGTCCTCAAAGTGACATCTTCCCTTTTCAACACTTGAAAGAGGTCTTTTGCATCAGATTTGCCCCATGCAACACGTCACTTGATTTCCTGATCACTGCCCCCATGGGCATTGATTGTGGACTCAGGTAAAATGAAATCCTTGACAACTTCAGTCTTTTCTCATTTATCATGATGCAGTTTATTAGTCCAGTAGTGAGGATTTTTGTTTTCTTTATGTTGAGGTGCAAACCATACTGAAGGCTGTAGTATTTGATCTTCATCAGTAAGTGCTTCAAGTCCTCTTCACTTTCAGCATGCAAGGCTGTGTCATCTCCAATCCTGATGCCCCATGCTTCTTCATATAGTCCAGATTCTCAGATTATTTGCTCAGCATACAGGTTGGATAAGTATGATAAAAGGATACAACATTGAAACACACTATTCCTGATTCTAGACCACATAGTATCCCCTGCTTCTGTTTGAATGACTCCCTCTTGGTCTATGTACAGGTTCCGCCTGAGCACAATTAAGTATTCTACAATTCCCATTCTTCACAAAGTTATCCTTAATTTTTTCATGATCCACACAGTCAAATGTCTTAGCGGATTCAATAAAATGCAGGTAAACATCTTTCGGGCATTCTCTGCAAAACCCTGTACTATATCATATAATATTATTAACTAAATACTATCATTTCTATTTTAAGTCACATATCTGTTAGTTTGTCATACTGCAGTGGCTTGTGCATTGTTATAAGGCTGGAATCTATGCCACCAGGATTTCGAATACTAGCAAGGTCACCCATAGTGAACAGGTTTCAGTGGAGCTTTCAGACTGAGATAGACTGGGAAGAAAGGCCTTATCACCTACTTCCAAAAATTGGTCAATGAAAACCCTGTGGATCATAGCAGTATATCGTCCAATATAACGCTGGAAGATGAGCCCCCTGTGTTAGAAGGCACAGTGGCTTCACTAACGGACTTGAGGGTGTGAACAATTGTGAAGATGATGCAAGATAAGAAAATATTTTGTTCTAACTGGGTCATCATGAGCCTGAGCCAACTTGAGGGCAACTGACCACCACCAGCAGTGCCCCTGTTTTATGAGTGGGGGAAATTCGGCATGGAGAAGTTACAATTCTAGTCCTGGTTCAGTTTTTAGGGTCCAAAATTAAAATCCAGAAGTCCAACTTTTAAAAGAAATCATGCATATGTGAGTGAACCATCACGTAAGATTCTCTGATTCAGGTCTTATAGGCATGTTTCCTACTTTGTTTAGATTAACTGCTCTCATTTGGAAGCTGAGCATGAACACGGCTGTTTTGCTGTTTGCTACTGACCTAACAGAAAGAGTGCTGTGAAATTGAAAGAAATATGTTTTTAAGTTCACTGGGGTTCCCCATGTGCAAAAACAAAACATGTTGCTATTTGGGCTTTGAGTGGAGAGCAGAGCGTTGTATCCCTTTGTTTCTCACCTCCTTCAAGGCCTTGTTGGTTTGACTTGCTGTGTGCCTAAGAAAGCCTGTGGCATTTTATGCTCAGGGAGCACTGAACACAAATTCCCCATGAGATGCAGATTTATACTGCTACAAACATTTATTTTCATACTGGCACCACATTTAGGCAGTTAATTTTCCACAGAAAGCAGAAATATTGCCTTCCTTGATTTCTCAGTCAAGAATAAAATTCTGCCTCTTGCTCCAGTCACTTTCATTTTCTTAAATAGGGCCCTAAAGTATTGTATGATTATCTTTATTAGTTGGAGACTATATCCAGTCTTAAAAGAATTCTAATGAAATGAAAACTTCTATTAAAATATTTTAACTAGTTTCAATTGACCGTATTACTGGCAATGGGAAAATCCTTGACGGCTAAACCTTTTAAAGCTAATCTGCTTTAACACATTTTCGAACTGATGGACCATTTGAGATACAGATGTTAGCATGCAAAGTGTTTCTCTATTTTTCACTTTTTTTAAAAATTAAATTTCCCCTTAACTTCTTGAGAATAAGATAACCCAACAACATTCCCTACAGCTACATGGATGAGCTAAAAAAGCCAAATAAAACACATTTCTATGTGCGAACTAGCATATTAAAAATTATGCAAAAAAATAAAGTTAAGAAAATATATATTTACATGGGAGTTGACGTAACAATGCTCAGAGTAAATCAATTATGTTTACTGAAGATGCACAGTTATTGACAAATAGAACATTTTGCATAATGGTGTTGAGCTGGAATGACATGGTGGAAAGTGGCTGGCAGCTAATCATGATACAAAAACCAAACCCGGTGCCACTGAGTCGATTACAACTAATGGCAACTCTACTTGTTATAGAGTAGTACTGCTCCATGTGGTTTTCTGGGATGTAATCTTTAATCATAGGGTCACTATGAGTCGTAATCGACTCGACGGCACTGGGTTTGGTTTTGTTTTCGTTTCATCTTTAAGGAAGCAGACAGCCAGGTCTTTCTTCCATGGTGGTGCTGGGTGGGTTCAAACTGCCAATCTTCAGGCTAGTAGGTAAGTGTAAATGGCTAGCAGCACTAAAAAAAAAAATTTTTTTATGAGTTTAAACCCCAATTTTGTAGCTTTCTAGCTTAATAAACTTGAGCCAGTTATTTAGTCTCTAATGAGCTCTATTTTGTCATCTGTAAAATCATAATAGTGACCTACTTTGGAGTCAATGCTAAATATGATATTTGGTAGAATAGGCATTCGATACCTGGTAGATATTTCAATGCACAACTTTAACAATCATCACTGGAATGCTACGAACAAAACTGGGTTTTCCAAACTAAAACAAACACTTAAGATGCCTCACATAATGCATTTGATTTCTGGCTGGGAATGTTCTTTCAAGACAATAAACCAAGTATTTGGCAAAATGTGAACCTCGTAAGGTGTTGATACACATAGCCATGTGCTAATTATGCTGTGTTGAGATTTTCTTAAGAGCCTGGGATACATACTCTTACAAAGCCTCTGGCTGTCCGTATTTTATAGAAGACCATCTTCTAATGATAAAAAAAGGATGGGCTTTTGTCTTATCTCTTCTGAGCTACAGGACCTTGAATATATCATAAACTTCCCTCACCTCAGTTACTTTATCAGGAGTTGAGCATAGTAATAATACATACTTACTGTAAAAAAAAAAAAATAGAAAAATTATTTAAAGCAATGCCTATACAAATGCCTTGGATTCGGGTGAGCTATCATTCAGAGTTAGAATTATTATGAATCAAGAGGTAGAAATGTTGAGACTCATGAAGGTATTGCACAGTCTAGCACAGTAATTTGCTGTTCCTAAAGGATGTAACTTATAGTGACACTGTAGTACAGAGAAGAACTTCTCCGTAGGGTTTCCAAGGCTGTAAATCTTTAAGAAAACAGACTATGGAGCCACTGGTGGGTTTGAACCACCAACCTTTTGGTTAGCAGCCAAATGTTTAACCACTACGTCACCAGGGCCACACTATAGGGTCATTATAAGTCAGAACCAACTCAATGACAATGGGTTTGTTTTTTCTGGTTTAAGGGAGATAATGCTCAACACCACAGAGGACCAGATGGCAAAGAAAACTTATTCAAGCCCTCCCCTCCTTGGGGACTCTGCTCTCTGTTAGAAATAATGCGGAGCTCTAGGAAACCAGATATGTCCCCCAAGAGAATAATTTCATGGAGTGGCACTGAGGAATCACAGAAAGGACCTCATCTTTTCTAAAGCTTTTCCTGAGAGATCCCCTATTTCTGCATTACAGGACTATACATGGTCAAAAAATCCACAGGAAGCAGCCCCACTGTGACTGAGGTAAATCCTTTCAAAGGCTCAGTGAAAGCATACTAGCACTCTGTGATTTCTCATCCTGTAGAAACTCATTTTATAAATCCCCATGAACAACCGAACAAGCTATTTTAAATATAGTAGCACAGAAGGGAAGCCTCTAAGTGGATTATCCATATAACATCTTTATGATGTTAAAAGGGAAAAAGTGCTCTTATAGGCCAATTAGATCAGCAGTTTGCATGTGTGACAGAGTGATGTTTAACATTTGCAGCAATGAGGGAGAGAAGCAGAAACAAAATCGTCCTATAAATAAACTACTGAACTTTAGCACGTGCCATCTTAAAGAATTTTCAATCTTCTTAATGCTGAAACTGTGTGCTGTGAATTGTAATTATGTCCATACCCTTTGGAACAGTTGTGGACACCATAAGCATAACCCATGTACTCACTGAGCAAACATTATTGAGCATCTATCAAATGCTAATAACTGCCAAATACTGAAATTTTGCAAAGATGAACAATCAAGGGATTGTCCTTCAAGAGCTCGCAGTCTGGTAGAAGCACCTCCAGGTTCCTGCAGTGGTTCTCAGAGGCTGTTGAGTAGTGAGGTTGTGTTCAATTACTGAACTCTGAGTGATTTACATATACTCTCTTTTAGCTCTGTTTCATGGTGATCCCTGTAGTATTTGATTCTTTTTTGCTTGCATTTCAAAGCATTATCTTAATTGAGAAATGGGTGCAGGCTCAACCACTACTGCAGAAAACCGTGGTTGTACTCAAGGGTGTATGTTACTCCAGTGACTCTCATATGTCCAATGACTCTGTCTCATATGTGGAGCTACTTAGTCTCAGAGCAAAGGGTTGCAGTAATCATTTGGTCAGTAGAAACTTTGCTATAAAACTGGCCATCTTTAAAAATTCACATTTGGTAAATGAGAGAGTACCTGAAAAGCTAAAGTAAAGAGGGTGATTCCCAGAGCCCAGTGCTGATATCACTGCTAAAATCCTAAGGAAACCAAATGTTTAATTTAACCATTATTTCTTTTCATGCATATGTGGAAATCATAAAGGAAGAGAGGTGAATCTATTCAACCCAATTCAGATATTAACTAAATTTAAAGGAATTGCACTGCTTTCTGAGTTGTTTCTCATAACTAGATGAAGTGGGACAGGCAGGAATTATTTTTTTCTTCCAAATTTATTAACTTAATTGAATCTGCCACCCTTACTCCTTTTCTATAGACCAAGGGGTGTACTCTTTGTGTCTCAGGCTAATTCTGTCACCCATGCTCTGGTTGCTCCCCCCCACCCTGCATTGGTTCTCATCTCTGGCTTTGCTGGGGTCCCATCTTGCACTAATTAAATTGGCATCCCCCGGTGTGGAACTGGGGTTTAAGTACTTTTAAAACTTTCCCATCTGATTCCAATATGCAATTAGGTAGGAACACTGCTCTCTTGCCTTCTTTGGTACCTTATTCTAGTTATCCAGCTTCTCTAATACACTGAATCAGAAAAAATATCCATAACATGGAAAAAAGGCAAAAGAGGTGAGTGACACCTCCTTTCAATATCATGCAGGAGCTACACCACAAAGGATTGCCTCAGGGAATGTACTTATTCACTCCATTGTTTACTACTGACCAGAAATCCAAAGTCCAAGACTTAGTGAAGACACAGATTAAAGTGTAGGTGTTTGTCTTCCAGAGACACACGTAATTTCTGACTGGCTAACAGGCCCAGCAATTTATAGCTTGTTGGACAGTAACCAGTTTTATACCTAACCAAGTAATCTTATCCTAAGATTTATTTGTTATATTGCCAATAAATATTTTAGCTTCTCAGATACTACAGGAACTGGTCATAATATCACATTTTTCCCCTCATTAATTAATGAGTTAAATGACATCATTGACTTTGTATTTGCCTGAGAGTTATGATTTTATCTTTTTGAAAATTATATTTAAAATTCTTTTAACTTCTTTTCACTTTCCAGCTTCTTCCCAAAGATCATTCCAAGATACAAGTGTTTATCTAGTATTAAACATTAAATAACAAAAGTGAAATCTTTCAAGAGCTCACTATCTTCCTCCTCCTCTTCAAAAACACTTAAAAGAATTGACTTCTGCCACTATCTCCACTTCATTACTTCCCATTTACTCCTCAAGAAACCCAGACAGGAGTTTGCTTTCACTGATTCACTGATACTGATCTTACCAAGGTGTCAATCTCATCAATGGCCTCCTTGCTACCTAAATCAACATACACGTCTTAGTCTTTAATTCACTTAATATTAATAAATTGTTTCCTTTCCTGGGCTTTTATGACACTACCCTGTCTTGATTTTCCTCCTCTTTGGTTACTCTTTGGCTGATTTTTTTTTTTTTTTTCTTGTTCTGTCAGAGTCCTCTCCCTCTCTTGCTACATATAAAAAAAATCTGTTGCTGTCAAGTTGATTCTGACTCATAGCGACCCTATAGGACAGAGTAGAACTGGCCCCAGAGGGTTTCCACGAAGCACCTGGTGGATTCGACCTGCTGACCTTTCAGTTATTAGCCAAGCTCTTAAGCACTGTTCCACCAGGGTTTCCTTGTTGCATATATTCCCTACATAATCTCATCCTTGTAAATTACATCTGTATATTTATAACTCCCAAATCTATGTCTCAAATCCAGACTCTGGCTTCTAAATTTCAGGAATGCATAGGGTAGAATATTAAATAGGGTTTTTCTGTTGTCTCAGAATTTTGACCAGAATCCCAAAGCTGAGAACAAAGAGTATAAGAAATAACACATCATAAAGAAAGATGTCAGACTATTTATGTGGAACTCATAAGGGGTAATGCAAAAACAACTTGTCCACCAAACCTTATCTCATGACACACCTAAAGGGAACTAAGAAGAAATCAGGAATTGAATGATAGAAAATTGGAAGACAGGAATTCTTTGGAGAAAGTCATCAGGATAATATGTATTATAAAACCACTCACATGAGGAGGAAGGTGTTGCTTCTCTTCCCATTTCAAGCCATATGAGGAAGTCTACAATTTAATCAACTTAGCTAGGCACGTGTTGAACTTCTGAGGATCACAGAACCATGTGATGCTAAGGTATAGAACAGAGTTTAGAGAGATTTTTGGGAGAAGCTGATGGTGGTATTCCCTGGGGTTTTCACAAAAAGGGACTTGTAACTGAGCGTTGCCTGAAGGGATCTGAAGGCAAGAGGTTCTATAGTGAATACAAGCTTGGTGTCCACTGAAGGAAAGATGAAAATGGATGGTTTTTCCTGTGGACTCAAGGAAGGTTGTTCTTGAATCATCTTTAAACGGACCCTGTCCCAAAGAGCTATCTGCCAGGAATTAGTTATTCAAAT
The DNA here is from genome assembly GCF_024166365.1 of Elephas maximus indicus. Lineage (NCBI taxonomy): Eukaryota > Metazoa > Chordata > Mammalia > Proboscidea > Elephantidae > Elephas > Elephas maximus. The sequence continues at coordinate 65,189,192 of NC_064824.1, read as the reverse complement.
AAAAAGAGCCTGGAATATACGACCAGATGTAGAAGCTGATTGTGTGCATGTGCACATGGGTGTGTGTGTGGGGGGGGTAGGGAATGGAGTCATAGGTGGTCAACCAGAGCTGTTATTTCCAGTGCTAGGGAATGAGACGCCAAAGGAACAGGAAGGGTCCAAGAAACAGAAAAAAAAAAAACACTACCCCATGAAACATAGAATCAGCATTTGATTATTTGCCTTGCTCAGAGGTCACAAATACTGAATTACAAATGTGTCAGTCAAATAATAACATTTTTGCCCTTATTTTTATTTAATTCCCCTTTATCGCAACTCAAATCATGTCCAGGTTCATTTTCTAACCCTAGACAATTCATAGTCCTAGATAAGAAGCGACAGGGCTTGTCTCATTTTGGAAAATAAATTGTACATTTTCTGTTGTACATTAAATCAAAAATTCTTTTAAGCAAAGGCCACTTTTCCAGTTTGTTAGATTAATATCCACTATTCTTCTGTAAAACATGCTAACCGATAGCCATGTCACAATGAATCCTCACAGTTAATTGGCTGTTCTCTGGAACACCTAATTCTTCTGCTGATACAAGTTTAAATTGTACGCTTTTCAGGAGGATGTTGTGTCTATTTCCAAGTTACCTATGTCAGTTATCCTTGTAGCTGTGATTATGTAATTTAGTTAAATATTATACCAACTGATACAGATGAAAGGCAATTCTTTGTATGCTTTGGATAGATTCAATTATGATGGAAAATAAATTTCTAACTGAATAAGTCATAAGCAAGATAATTACAAAAGAATGGGAGAAATTATTATATAAATCCTAAAAGGATTTTTTTTTAAGTTTTTATTGTACCTTTAAGAAACCAAGAAAAACCCTGGTGGCGTAATGGTTAAGTGCTACAGCTGCTAACTAAGAGGTCGGCAGTTCAATTCCACCAGGTGCTCCTTGGAAACTCTATGGGGCAGTTCTACTCTGTCCTATAGGGTTGCTATAAGTCAGAATTGACTCGATGGCAGTGGAGTTTTTTTTGGTTTTAAGAAACCAAAAGTGATTCTCATGAGGATGTTGTGTAATAATGACTATGATGTAAAACAAATCTGTAGATTTTGGAGACTTAAGAGCCAATACACAAACCATTATCACACACACACAGACATACAAGCAAGCACACAGAGAAATCAAAAGTGAAACTCATATGATGTATTACGGGATTGGTTCATGAAGAAATCACAGCATAACTCAAAGCAGTGCATCTATATACAAAGAAATGGTCTCATATTAAAAAAGCAGCGAATGGATTTACATTAATATGTTTGGGGTTGGAATGAAAAATTTAAAGCGTTTGTGATGATTCTGACACATGGTCACAAATGATTTGGCATTCCTTCCATTAGAACGTAAGATCTCTGCCCCCATCCCCTTGAATCTAGGTGAGCTTGTGACTGCTTATTGACTGCTTATTATTGACAAATATCAATGGAATATAGTGGAATTGATCTTATATAACTTCTTATAAAAGGCCACGCAGCTTTTCTTTTCCTCAGTGGAATATTTGCTTTTGGAGCCCTGAGCTTGGTCACCATGTAGAAGTTTATCTACACTGAGGCCACCATGTTGCGAGGAAGCCCAGCACCAACGTGGAGGCCATATGCATACTCTCTGGTAGACAGTTTCAGCTAAGCCCAGCTTTTAAGTCAACCAAGCCTATGTGCTGAACATGTGAGTAGACTTTCCAGATGATTCCAACCTTGAATCATTTGAATCACCCCAAGTCATCCCAGCTGTATCTTCAGACATTGTGGAGCAGCAACAAGCCATGCTCAAATGCCTGATTTATAGAATCTGTGAGAATAAAATGGTTGTTTTTTTTTTAAATTATACTAAGTTTTTGTAGTGATTTATTATGAAATGAGATAACCAGAATATTATAGGTTGTTTTTATATTTCTTTGCATAAACCAACTTTTTCTATCAGCTAACAAACTACCATCCTGAGCTTATGCTATGAGAAATCTTCTACTATTGAACTGTAGGTGAAAGAATTTTTGGAATCACATTTTTGGAATGAAGAGTATTTTTGCACAAGTGAATATATATCTAGGTTTGTGTACTGGACCTGGCAATTTACTTCTAAAAAAAAAAATTGGCCAGAAAAACCTTACGAATATCAGTGAAACACTGTTGATGTAGTGCCAGAAGATGAACCCCTCAACTGGGATGCACGCAAAACATGACTGGTGAAAAGCCTCCTCAAAGTAGAGCCAATCTTAATGATATAGCTAGAGTAACTAAATCTTCCGGGGCATTCATTTGCTGATGTGGCATGCTTCAAAATGAGAAAAAAGCAGCTGCAAACATCCATTAATAATTGGAATTTGGAATGCACAAAGTACGAATATAGGAAAATTGGAAGTCGTCTAAAATGAAATGGAACACATAAAGATCGATATCCTAGGCATTAGTGAAATGCACTGGTATTGGCCATTTTGAATCAGACAATCATATGGTCTACTATGCCAGGAATGACAAATTGAAGAGGAATGGCATCACATTCATCATCAAAAATAACATTTCAAGATCTATCCTGAAGTATAACACTAATAGTGATAGAATAATATCCATGCTTTTATAAGGAAGAACAGTCAATATGACTATTATTCAAATTTACACACCAAATACTAAGGCCAAAGATGAGGAATTTGAAGATTTTTTACTAACTTCTGCAGTCTGAAATCAATTTACCATGCAATCAAGGTGCATTGATAAATATTGGTGATTGGAATGCAAAAGTCAGAAACAAAGAAGGATCTGTAGCTGGAAAATATGGCCTGGGTTATAGAAATGACACTGGAAACCACATGATGGAATTCTGCAAGACCAATGAGTTCTTCATTGAAAATACTTTTTTTAGCAACATAAACGGTGACTATACACGTGGACCTTGCCAGATAGAAAACACAAAAATCACATCAACTACATCTGTGGAAAGAGACAATTAAAAACTCAATATCATCAGTCTGAACAAGATCAGAGGCTGATTGTGGAACAGACTATCAATTGCTTATGTGCAAGTACAAGTAGAATCTGAAGAAAATTAAATCAAGTCCATGAGAACCAAAGCATGAACTTAAGCATATCCCACCTGAATTTAGAGACCGTCTCAAGAACAGATCTGATGCGTTGAACACTAATGACCGAAGATCAGATGAGTTGTGGAATGACATCATACATGAAGAAAGCAAAAGGTCATTAAAAAGACAGGAAAGGAAGAAACGACCAAAAAGAATTTCAGAATAGGTTCTGAAACTTGTTCTTGAATGTAGAGTAGCTAAGGCAAAATGAAGAAATGATGAAGTAAAAGAGCTGAACAGAAGATTTCAAAGTGCAGCTAGAGAAGACAAAGTATTCTAATGAAATGTGCAAAGACCTGGAGTTAGAAAACCAAAAGGGAAGAATATACTTGATATTAAACTGAAAGAACTGAAGAAAAAAATTCAAGCCTTGAGTTGTAATATTGAAGGATCCTATGAGGAAAATATTGAACGGCACAGGAAGGAATAAACAGAGTTGCTGTACCAAAAAGAATTGGTGGATGCTCAACCATTTCCAGAGGTAGCATATGATCAAGAACCGATGGTACTGAAGGAAGAAGTCCAAGCTGCACAGAAGGCATTGGTGAAAAACAAGGCTTCAAGAATTGACTGAATACCCCTTTCAGCAAATGGATGCAATACTGGAAGCACTCACTCGTCTATGCCAGGAAATTTGGAAGACAGCTACCTGGCCAATAGACTGGAAGAGATTCATTTTTATGCCCATTCCGAAGAAAGGTGAGCCAACAGAACGCAGAAATTATCAAACAATATCATTGATAGATAACTCAACAGTTGTTGCAGAAGTACCTTCACAGGGAACTGCTAGAAATTCAAGCCAGATTCAGGAAAGGACGTGGAATAAGGGATGTCATTGCTGATGTCAGATGGACATTGGCTGGAAGCAGAGAATACCAGAATGATGTTTATCTGTATTTGATTTATTGATTTTGAAAAGGCATTCGACAGTGTGGATCATAACAAATTTTGGATAACACTGCAAAAAATGGGAATTTCAGAACAAGTAATTGTGCTCAATTGGTATATAGGCCAAGAGACAGTTGTTTGAACAGAAAAAGGGGATACTGTGTGGTTTAAAATCAGGAAATGCGTGTATCTGGGTTGTATTGTTTTACCATACTTATTCAATCTGTATGCTGTACAAAGAAGCCAAGAAGCTGGACTATATAAAGAAAAACAAGGCATCAGGATTGGAGGAAGACTAATTAACAACCACAATATAAAGATGACAAGTTCTCTTGCTAAAAGCTAAGAGAACTTGAAGCGCTTACTGATGAAGATCAAAGACTACAGCTTTTGGTATGGATTCCACCTTAACATAAAGAAAATAGAAATCCTTACGACTGGACCGATGAGCAATTTCATGATAAATAAAGACAATATCAAAGTTTTCAAGGATTTAATTTTACTTAGATTCACAATCAACACCCATGGAAGCAGCAGGCAAGAAATCAAATGATGCATTGCATTGGGCAAATCTGCTGCAAAAGACCTCTTTACTATGTTAAAAACAAAAGATGTAACTCTGGGGACTTAGGTATGCCTGACCCAAGCCATGGTATTTTCAATTGCCTCATATGCATTCGAAACCTTTACAAGGAATAAGGAAGACCAAAGAAGAATTGCTGGATCTGAGTTATGGTGTTTGCAAAGAATATTGAATATACCATCATTGTAGAAGAATGAACAAATCTCTCTTGGAAGAGAGGAAGGGAAGACTTCATCTCCTGTACTTTGGACATTTATCAGAAGGGGCCAATCCCCTGGAGGAGGACATCATGCTTGGTAAAGTAGAGGGCCAGTGAAAAAGAAGACCTCATCAAGATGGATTGAGACAGTGACTCTAACAATAGGCTCAAACGGCAATGATTGTGAGAATGGCGCAGGACTGGGCAGTGTTTTTTCTGTCGTACATAGGGTTGCTGAATGGGAACCGACTAGATGGCACATAAAAGCAACAACAAATTGATATTTTTGCATGTGTGTGCATCTGTCTGTCACAAGCATTTTGCCCCTCTCTTCTTGTAGCAATAAATCTTACCCTTTCAACTACAAGATGGACATGTAACCTAGGCTATCCTAATTGTACTAGTGTTCTTGCCCTACTTCTTTTGCTTAGGGATGAGAACATTACCCAAATGTAATAATCAGAATCCATCCTTAGTATTCATATATGTACTCTTTCTGTTTTGCATACTAAGATGAGATATGTTGAGCCTGAAGTCACCAGAAGCCATGTTTTCTATCACACAGAGGAAGATGTATATGCAATAACATAATGAAACATAACTAAATAGATAGAAGCAGAGCCAATACCTAAAGTAAGAAGGAGAATAAGAGTGAAAATGAAACAGAGAGAAAGAGAGAATAAGAAAGCAGAACATGCTATTTGAGCACCTTGAAACTACTGTTTTACCTGACTGAAGAACACTGTGACATTCTCATAGAACTATATGAATATATGACTTCTCCACAAAACTATATACACCCCAATAAATTCCTTTTATTGCTGAAAAAAAAGAAGCTAAGTTAAATTGAATTCTTGTCATTTGTAATAAAAATTATTTACTAATAATCCTCAATTTGGTTTACCTGGGTATGTTTTGGAAATGGCAGTGATGATGTCTCTAATTCACGATGTACTTTTCTGGCTGTAATCGACCTGCCTATAACTCTCTGTTCAAGAAACACAATTAGCCTGTTATCTGACTATTGGCCCAAAACAAAAGAAATCCCCTGACTCAATAAAACTCACAGCCATAGAGTCAATTCTAACTCAGAGCAACCCTATGGGAAAGAGTAGAACTGCCCCACAGAGTTTCCAAGAAACACCTGGTGGATTCAAATGGCCAGCTTTTTGGTTAGCAGCTGTAGCTCTTAACCACTACACCACCAGGGTTTCCAAACCAATTGCCATCAAGTCAATTCTGACTCATAGCGACACTATATGACAGAGTAGAACTGCCCCACAGAGCTCCCAAGGAGCACCTGGTGGATTTGAACACCCAACTTTTGGTTAACAGCTGTAGTGCTTAACCACTAAGCCACCAGGGTTTCCCATGACTCAGTGGAAGCCCATGTATAGACTGGGCAGAAACCCAGCATGAACCAGGATAAAAGGCATTGCACAATAAAAGTGATTGAATCTTAGAAAGACTGTTCAGAATATCTATCTCCTTCTAGGATTCAGAATAGAGAACAAAAAGAAGTTTTGCTCATTAGTAAAGAGAAAAGCAAAAACAAACAAACGAAACAGTGAGAGAGACGGACTGATGCCATGAAAGATGGCTATGTAGGCCATGAGACATAAAGATACTCAGAATAGCCTGTACTTGAAATTATTTCAGATTCAGATGTCTGCAGTCTCCATTTGCCTGGTGATTTCTGAGTAAGCCTTTTTCTTTTTCACCCAAACAGCTTATTAAAATATAGAGTGACAGATGACTAAGAAAATATGTAAATATAGGTATGAGCTTTCAGGATCTATAAGTCATAACTTGACCAAATATACTGTCTAGGTTTTAAAGCTCAGTATAGTATATAGTGAAATAATACGGCATAGTGACTGAGAACCTTAATTCTAGAGTTAGTCTGCCCAGTTCCACTTCTTATTAGCTATGTGACCTTGAGCATTCAACTTATCCTTTTTCAGCCTCCATCTCTTCATCTATAAATTAAGCAAAGCAATCGTATTTATTTCATGGAATTGTTGTGTGGATACATTGAAATAGTCCATGGAAAGCATTTACTAATGTTCCTAGCCCATAATAAATGTTACTTTTGATGCTATTATTGTATTAAGAAAATTATTTGTATGGTTTTCCTTAGAGTAAGTGCAGGTAAGTTCTGAGAGATGTGAGAGCAATCGCTAAGTGTAACCGTAGTAAGTGTAGTTTGGGCCTTATATTCTTAAACCTAACTTAATGCCTTCCACATCCAGGAAAATAGAGTGGACATATGCTTCCCTATTTAATCCACTAAGTACAGTGGAACACCCTGGATGTTATATACAAAATAAATGTGAGAAGATTCTGCCTAGAGAACTAAAACCACTGACACAAACAGATATAACAGATATATGCACACCTATGGTCATTGCCACATTATTCACAGTAGCAAAAGATGGAAACAACCCACCTGCCCATCAACAAATGAATGTACAAACTGTGGTACATGCACACAAGTGAATACTATACAGCCATAAAGAATAATGATGAGTTCTCAAAATATACTATGACATGGACGAATCTGGAGGATGTTATGCTGAGTGAAATAAGTCAATCACAAAAGGACGAATACTGTATGATCTCATTATTATAAAAAGACAAGAAGAGGTATATATACAGAAAGTAATATTCTTTGGTAGTTACCAGGGATGAGATGGAGAGGGAGGGGGAATCACTTTCTACATAGTAGACACTTGTTAGTTTTGGTGATGCGTGAGGCAACACAGAATAAGGGTGAAGTCAGGACAACTTGTCTAAGATAAAAGATAACACTAAGAAGTACACAAGAATAAGGGGGCAGTTTTGGTAAAAACCACAGCATATACAATTTTGCCACAGTAATAACATTGCTGATGTCAGATGGATCTTGGCTGAAAGAAGAGAGTACCAGAAAGATTTTTACCTGTGTTTTATTGACTATGCAAAGGCATTCAATTGTGTGGATCATAACAAATTATGGACAACATTGCAAAGAATGGAAATTCCAGAACACATAATTGTGCTCAAGAAGAAGCTGTACATAGGCTAAGAGGCAGTCGTTCACACAGAACAAGGGGATACTGCATGGTCCAAAATCAGAAAAGGTGTGTGTCAAGGTTGTATCCTTTCACCAGAGTTATTCAATCTGTATGCTCAGCAAATAAGCCAAGAAACTGGACTATATGAAGAAGGATGTGGCATCAGAATTGGAGGAAGACTCATTAACAACCTGCATATTAGGATGACACAATCTTACTCACTGAAAGTTATGAGGACTTCAAGCACTTATTGTTGAAGATCAAAGACTACATAGCCTTCAGTATGGATTACACCTCAAAAAAAAAAAAAAATCCTTACAACTGGACCAATAAGCAACAACATGATAAATGGAGAAAAGACTGAAATTGTCAAGGATTTCATTTTATTTGAATCCACAATCAACACTCATGAAAGTAGGTGTCAAGAAATCAAATGATGCATTGCATCAGGCAAATCTGGTGCAAAAGACCTCTTTAAAGTGTAAAATGCAAAGGTGTCACTTTAAGGACTAAGGTACGCTTGACCCAAACCATGGTATTTTCAATCACCTCATATGCATGTGAAAGCTGGACAATGAATAAGGAAGACCTAAGAAGAATTGATGCCTTTGAATTATGGTGCTGGCAAAGAATATTGAATGTACCGTGGACTGCCAAAAGAACAAACAAGTCTGTCTTGGGAGAAGTACATTGAGAATGCTCCTTAGAACCAAGTATGGTGAGACTTCATCTCACATACTTTGGGTATGTTATTAGGAGGGAACAGTTCCTGGAGAAGGACATCATGCTTGGTAAAGTAGAGCATCATGGCAAAAGAGGAAGACCTTCAATGAGATGGATTGACACAGTGGCTGCAACAATGGGACCAAGCATAACAATAATTGTGAGAATGGCACAGGACCAGGCAGTGTTTCATTCTGTTGTATATAAGGTCACCATGAGTGGGAACCAACTTGACAACACATAACAACAACAATTAAAAATGAAAAAATGTATGTGTGGTTACATAGTGTCTTAAGCTGGGTTCTCTAGAGAAGTAACACCAGTGAAGCATCTATATCTATACGTATGTGTATATATACACATATATATATATGTATATGCATATATATGTGTATATATACAGAGAGACAGAGAGAGAGATTTATATCAAGGAAATGGCTCACACGATTGTAGAGGCTGGTACATCCTAAGTCTGTGGGTCAGACTGGAAGCTTCTCCTCACTTACATAGCTGCAGGACCTGGTGAACCCAAGACTGGCAGGTCAGACAACAGGCCTCTGGCTCACAGGCTGAGGAGGTCATGCATCCTAGACTTGATGCTGAAGAAGCCAGAAACCCAGAAATGCCCACAGGCACAGACCAAAAAAAACTAAAACAAAAATGATAAAAACAAACAAACAAACAAAAGCTCATAGCTTGCTCTCTCAAGCCAAAGATTTAAACGGAACCTATTAAGTCAGAAAGCTTTTAGACAATAATCACTCTACCTGACAAACACTATAGAAAAACCGAAGTTCCATCCTCACTAGGAAAGTCCAAGTGGAGAGTGTAGATTTCCACCCTTGCCATGTTGTAACAAGGTGCCTCAACTCCCCTGCTGGCTGGAGTCAGAGAAGACCAATTATTGAGCTGGGTCGTTATTAACCCCAGGTAGTAACAAACCTCCCCAGTCCATCAGTGTCAGTGGAGACCATGGGGAGAGGAGAGACTTCCACCACTCTGCAGTAACTTGGTGCCCTTCCCCCTCCCTGCTAGGGCAACGTCTGCAGAGAACTAGTGGTGAGCTGAAACCTTCACCACCACCCAGAAATAACGAGTCCAACCCAATCTCTGAGGTGTCAGTGGAGTTCACATGCGGAGATGTATGAGGCGTTCTTTTTCCTTTCAACCTGGGTGGAATTTTGAGCTGGGACTCTCACTTACACCCAGCCACAGTGAGGAGCCCCTCCACTTCGTGTCAACAAACCCCAAGTGAGGAACCTAGATTTCTATTCCCACTTTTCAGTAATGAGGCAGCAGCATCACTCCCCCTGGCCTTTCTCATGTCAGAGAACTGTCAGAGGAATTCAGATAAAACAGAAGATTTCGATAAGGTCTGGATCTTATAACATAATACACAAAATGTCAAGATTTCAAGTGATAATCATCATACAAAAAATCAGAAAATTAATTCATTCTGAATGAAAAAACATCTTCAATAAATGCTAACACTGAGATGACAGAATGTTAGAATTATCTGCCAAAAATTTTCCAGTAGCAATCATAAAAATTTCTCAATAAGCATATATGAACACACTTGAAATATGAAGAAATAAAAAGTTTCTGTAAAATAATAGAAGATATAGGAGCCAAAAGGAGATTTTAGAATGCTAAATAAATGAAAACTCAGTGGATGGACCCAACAACAGAATGGAGAGGATAGAGGAAAATATTCAGTAAATTTGAAAACAGAATTAGGGAAATTATCCAATCCAAGCAACAGAGAGAAAATAGACTGAAAAATAAAAATGAAAAAAGTCACAGAGATCAGAAGGACAACCAAAAAATATATAAAATTTGTGGCAACAAATTCCCAGAAGGAAGGAAGGAAGGAAGAAGGTGGGGTTTGAAGAAATAATGTTTGAAAATGATTCCAATTTGTCAAAAGACATAAATTTATAGATTAAAGAAGATGAGTGAATCTCAAACATTATAACTAAAATAAACCCATATTCATAATGTACAAGAGATACTCAGGTAAGACTAACAATAGATTTCTCATCAGAAACCATGGAGGCTAGATGGAATGACATATTTGAAGTACTGGCAGAAAAAACAGAAACTATCAACCAAGAATTGTGTATCTGGCAAAACTATCCTTCAAAACTAAAGGAAAAATTAAGACAATCCCAGATAAAATCTCAGCAAGTTCATTACCAGCAGACATGTCCCACAAGAAATGCTCAAGGGAGTCCTTCAGGTTGAAATGAAAAGACACTGGGCAAGAATTCAAAGATCCCTGGAGATCTCCAATAAGGGTAATTGCATAGGTAAATGCAAAAACCAGTATTATTTCATTTTTGGCTTTTAACTCCACTTTTTATTTCCTATGTGATTTAAAAGACAAATACAAAAAATAACTATAAAGTTGTATTAACAGGGACCCTAGGTATTAAGATGTAATTTGTGACAGCAACAAAAGCAACATGGGTGGGGGGGAGTGGAGCTTTATAGGAGTAAAGTTTTTTTGTTTGCTATTGAAGTTATCAATTCAAACTAGATTGTTATAAATTTAGGATGTTACTAATGGGGAAGGCATTTTCCTTTAGAATGATGGAAATGTTTGGAAGTAGATAGAGGTGGTAATTGCACAATATTGTGAATGTGCTAAATGTCACTGAATTATTCACTTTAAAATGGTTGATTTTATGTTATGGGAAGTTCACCTCAAAAAATTATTCAAAAAAATTAAGTTAAAAAAACAGTTGAAAATATTTCTAAAAGGCTGGGAAATGTCCCTAAGTTCAGGCAATAAAGCACAAATATTTGCTTATGGTCATTACTTTATTCGTTTAATTTTACATTAGAAACAATTTTAAGTACCTTAGTTGTTTCATGTATTGAAAGCAGAAAATGAGAATTTGTGAGTGTACGTAAATGAAAATTGAGGCTAACCTGCAAAGATAATGATTATTTTGGGGAATGGGATCAAATAGCTATGTGGTGTTGATGGAAGTGCTAGGGAATTTGTAATTCTTCTTCTATATATGCTGGTATTTTTAAACCTTTTACTAGAGTGTGTTTATTTTTATATTTATTTTAAAAAGTGTAAAATCGAAAAAAAAACATGAAAAATACTCAGATACATTCTATTGCAAAATATAAGAGCATATGTTGAGATTTTTCCAACGAAGTAAAAATACTAAAACCCTCATGAGAAAAACCAAGAAAAGACAGGCAATAATTTCTTGTTAAGGAGAAACAATCATAGATGAGTGTCAGCTAATATCAGCTGGTGTGCCGGTAGCTTAGTTTTGATTCTCACACAAAGCCTGAGAGAATAGTTACAAGAGAAATTCTAAAGGAGCCCTAACAATAGACGAAACGTGCGAGGACTCACGGAGTGACTGCTGACTCCTTTTTCCACCAGTAAAAATACAGATTAGTGTAGAAAAACAAATCTCTGATGCTAGTAACAATGCAAGCAACTTAGTAGAGCCTGGTGATAAGAGCAGCTATATTTAAAATCAGCTTTTTTTTATAGTCTGCTGTTGAGATTTTAGGGTTTTTTTTTTCCCCCCGCATATAAAGACAAGCCACGAACACGAGTTTTTACAAAGGTGGGCAAGGGCGTAGCAGCTAGTGTTTGACTCCATTCAGCTAAAATGTTTTCTGACAAATACATTTCTGTATTTTTTAACTACTTTATGAAAGGTTTCTGTAGAACCAAAATATAAGAAGTAATCTGTTTATCTACTCTGTAATAATAAACATCTGGTTAAATAACAGCTTTTCTGTAGCCTAGAGCATTGCTGTAATATTGGCTAAGTCTGTTTGCTGAGTTTAGGCAACATAAATTGCTGGAAGCTATGGTCAATCTTTAAATCTCCAGATTTTAGGGAGAGCTGGTTTTGGAAGAAAGAGAGAAAGATGTCACTGTGCAAATTCAGAAAAGGGCAACTGCAAAAAGTAGCAACAAATTAAAAATCTAAAGCAAGCATTTTCTGTGATAGACCATTATTGTCTTCAGATATCATAGCTAATGATTTTCACTTTTTGGGGGAGGAAGCTAATTCTCCGATAACGGTGTCAAAATCAAAGACTACAATTCTTTCTTTGTAAGTAATAATAATAAAAAGTTAACCTGGTGGACTGCAGTAGTTAAATATCCAAAGGAGTCTGTTCTTTTTATTTACAGGAATTAATCTTCTGTCTGACCGGCCAGTTACAGAAAAAAATACATACTTTAATAAAATGGCCCAATATATAAAGAACAAGAGCTGAATCGCAAAGATAAATATGTACTTGGAAACCAAGCAGTAATAGTGCTAAATATCTGCTGCCTACAAAGCCTACTACATCCTATAAAGAGATAGGAAGTCAGGGGAATATGCATGGCACTATGAACTGATAAGACCATACGCAGAAACAGGAGACTGTGCAATGAAAACTGAGTGGATGCTCTCTACAGCTTTCTGATATTTCTGAAGATGCTTCTTTTATAAAGGTAAAAAGAGAGTGTAAATTACAATTTTTCTTCTCTAAAGGCAATGGTATTATCAATCATTTTAAATGCTACATTTATGATGAAACTCTTTGTAGCAATATATCTGGGCTGATGATCTAGTAAATGTAGTTTTCATATGTAGCATGTTTTCAAACTTTATGATTCTTTGTTGTCTCGAAGCTAATTGTTTCTCTACAATTTTTGTTGTTGTTGTTAGGTGCCGTCGAGTCGGCTCCAACTCATAGCAACCCTATGCATAACAGAAGAAAACACTGCCCGGTCCTGAGCCATCCTTAAAATCATTGTTATGCTTGAACTCATTGTTGCAGTCACTGTGTGAATCCACCTCATTGAAGGTCTTCCTCTTTTCTGCTGACCCTATACTCTGCCAAGCATGATGTCCTTCTTCAGGGACTGATCCCTTCTGACAACGTGTCCAAACTATGTAAGACGCAGTCTTGCCATCCTTGCTTCTAAGGAGCATTCTGGTTGTACTTCTTCCAAGACAGATTTATTTGTTCTTCTGGCAGTCCATGGTATATTCAATATTCTTCCCCAACACCACAATTCAAAGGCATCAATTCTTCTTCAGTCTTCCTTATTCATTGTCCAGCTTTCATATGCATATGATGCAATTGAAAATACCATGGCTTGGGTCAGGCGCACCTTAGTCTTCAGGGTGACATCTTTGCTCTTCAACACTTTGAAGAGGTCCTTTGCAGCAGATTTGCCCAATGCAATGCGTCTTTTGATTTCCTGACTGCTGCTTCCATGGCTGTTGGTTGTGGATCCAAGTAAAATGAAATCCTTGACAACTTCAAACTTTTCTCCGTTTATCATGATGTTGCTCATTGGTCCAGTTGTGAGGATTTTTGTTTTCTTTATGTTGACGTGCAATCCATACTGAAGGCTGTGGTCTTTGATCTTCATTAGTAAGTGCTTCAAGTCCTCTTCACTTTCAGCAAGCAAGGTTGTGTCATCTGCATACCGCATGTTGTTAATGAGTCTTCCTCCAATCCTGATGCCCTGTTCTTCTTCATATAGTCCAGCTTCTCGTATTATCTGCTCAGCATACAGATCGAATAAACCTTAGGTATGGTGAAAGGATACAACCCTGGCACGCACCTTCCCTTACTTTAAAGCAATCAGTATCTGCTTGTTCTGTCTAAACAACTGCCTCTTGATCTATGTAAGGGTTCCTCATGAGCACAATTAAGTGTTCTGGAATTCCCATTCTTCAAAACGTTATCCATAATTTGTTATGATCCACACAGTCGAATGCCTTTGCATAGTCAATAAAACACAGGTAAACATCCTTTTGGTATTCTCTGCTTTCAGCCAGGATCTATCTGACATCAGCAATGATATCCCTGGTCCCATGTCCTCTTCTGAAACTAGCCTGAATTTCTGGCAGTTCCCTGTAGGTATACTGCTGTAGCTATTTTTGAATGATCTTCAGCAGAAGTTTGCTTGCATGTGATATTAATGATATTGTTCTATAATTTCCACATTTGGTTGGATCACCTTTCTTGGAAATAGGCATAAATATGGATCTCTTCCAGTCAGTTGGCCAGGAAGCTGTCTTCCATATTCCTTGGCATACATGAGTGAGCACCTCCATCCCTGCATCCATTTGTTGAAATATCTCAATTGATAGTCCATCAATTCCTGGAGCCTTGTTTTCCTCCAATGCCTTCAGAGCAGCTTGGACTTCTTCCTTCAGTACCATGGGTTCCTGATCATATGCTACTTCGTGAAATGGCTGAACATTGACTAATTCTTTTTGGTATAATGACTCTGTGTATTCCTTCCATCTTCTTTTCATGCTTCCTGTGTCATTTAATACTTTCCCCATAGAATCCTTTACTATTGCAACTCGAGATTTGAATTTTTTCTTCATTTCTTTCAGCTTGAGAAACACTGAGCATGTCTTTCCCTTTTGGTTTTCCATCTCCAGCTCTTTGCACATAATACTTTACTTTGTCTTCTCGAGCCACCCTTTGAAATCTTCTATTCAGTTCTTTTACTTCATGAATTCTTCCTTTTGCTTTCGCTGCTAGACGTTCGAGAGCAAGTTTCAGAGTCTCCTCCGACATCCATCTTGGTCTCTTCTTTCTTTCCTGTCTTTTCAGTGACCTCTTGCTTTCTTCATGTATGATGTCCCTGATGTCATTTCCCATCTGATCTTCAGTCACCAGTGTTCAATGCTTCAAATCTATTCTTCAGATGGTCTCTAAATTCAGGTGGGATATACTCAAGGTCATATTTTGGCTCTCGTGGACTTGCTCTGATTTTCTACAGTCTCAGCTTGAACTTGCTTATGAGCAATTGATGGCCTGTTGCACAGTCGGCCCCTGGCCTTGTTCTGACTGATGATAGTGAGCTCTTCCATTGTCTCTTTCCACAGATGTAGTCTATTTGATTTCTGTGTGCTCCATCTGGCAAGGTCTATCTGTATAGTCGGTGTTTGTGTTGGTGAAAGAAGGTATTTGCAATGAAGAAGCCGTTGGTCTTGCGAAATTCTATCATTCCATCTCCGGCATTGTTTCTATCACCAAGGCCATATTTTCCAACTATGGATCTTTCTTCTTTGTTTCCAACTTTTGCATTAAAATCACCAGTAATTATCAATGCATCTTGATTTCATGTTCGTTCAATTTCAGACTGCAGCAGCTGATAAAAATCTTCTATTTCTTCATCTTTGGCCCTAGTGGTTGGTGTGTATATTTGAATAATAGTTGTATTAACTGGTCTTCCTTGTAGGCATATGGATATTATTCTCTCACTGACAGCATTGTATTTCAGGATAGATCTCGAAACATTCTTTTTGAGGATGAATGCAACATCATTCCTCTTTAGGTTGTCATTTCCACTATAGTAGGCTATATGATTGTCCGATTCAAAATGGCCAATACCAGTCCATTTCAGTTCACTAATGCCTAGGATATCAATGTTTATATGTTCCATTTCATTTTTGATGATTTCTAATTTTCCTAGATTCATACTTCGTACGTTCCATGTACAGATTATTAATGGATGTTTGCAGCTGTTTCTTCTCAGTTTGAGTCATACCACATCAGCAAATGAAGATCCTGAAAGCTTTACTCCATCCATGTCATTAAGGTCGTCTCTACTTTGAGGAGGCAGCTATTCCCCAGTCATCTTTTCAGTGCCTTCCAACCTGGGGGGTTCATCTTCTAGCACTATATCAGACAATGTTCCGCTGCTATTGATAAGGTTTTCACTGGCTAATGCTTTTCAGAAGTAGACTACCGGGTCCTTCTTCCTAGTCTGTCTTAGTCTGGAAGCTCAGCTGAAACCTGTCCTCCATGGGTGACCTTGCTGGTATCTGAATACTGGTGGCATAGCTTCCAGCATCACAGCAGCACACAAGCCCCCACAGTACAACAAACTGACAGACTCTTGGGTGCTACGATTTTTACCTGTATGTTAAATCTTTATATTAATGCCAGTATGTGTGTTTTTGCAGTTCTTTTTGACCAAGTGGCTCACAAATGGCCATTTTAAGGCATATTAATGTGTCCAGTGAGAATGAAGGAGCTTTAAATGCCACAATCCCAGAAAATCATATTGCAGGTAGATGGCTTTCCTCTAGGATGATTTTTTTTCATTGCAGTACATTCACTTTGCATTGTTCCCCCTTGTATCTGATTCTGACAGCTCTGTTTCCAGAATCTCTGATTTACACCTATGAACTGGTATCCCATGTAATCCAAAACCAAGCAGCTCTTTACGGGCAACCACTTGCTTCCCTTTCAGTTGAGACCACTAGTCTATACTAAGGAAACCTGCACACGGAGTCTGAAATTCATCTTCAGGAGATAAGCATTCCTTTTTACCTTTCAAGAGTTTTGGTAACATCCTTTTTCTCTGTAAAAAAAAATCTCTCTGTAGTGTCCTGGAAATACGTGTGACCCTTTTCTCCTACCCCCTAACAACGATAACTCAACATTAATGGGTAGCATACCATGAAGGCTTAATAAAAGGCTCTTAGATGAGTGAATGGATATATCCTATATAATCATATTTTGATGAATTTTTAATTATGCCCCATTATTAACTTTTATTTTTACTTGAAAATTATCTTAAGCATGTCATAAAAATTTTGAATGGTACAAAAGAGTGTATGATTTTGATTCCAGAACTCAAAAACTGCACTTTCTTATGTCTTTCCACTCACAGTCAATTCATATAAAAGTATACATATACATATTCAAATAAAAAAACTTCATTTTATACAAATAAAATTCTATTCTATACACAGTTCTAATTCTTAATTTTCATTTAATAATAAATCTAGGAAATTGTTTATTTATCACATGCAGTCCTTTCTTATTCTTTTTTATAATCAAATACTATTCTAATACATGAATTATATAATCTTTTAGTTGTACTTTTAGAATTAGTGCACTGGGACTACATGAGTAAGCTAAATCTCAGTTTTGCCAAATTAAAAAAAAAAAAACTCAGCCAAAATGTTCTATATTTTTTTTTCCTACTGTTCAAGCAACCTCAAGTATCTAGGAGAAGGTATTTCAGAAATACCTAACATTTAAAACACAAACAAATGAAAAAACCCTTAAACTAAAGAAAGTAGAGCAATAGATCTTTTTTATATTTGAAATTCTCAGAAATAAGCTTCTGCTGTGTCTTTTCCATCACTTATTCTTCTAGCAAAAAATGAGGAGACGTGGTAAAAGGTGACTCTCTCAAGGATGGGGAGCAGGAATAATGACGGAAGGAGTAAGGGGGAGGTAGAGGTCAGGAGACCAAAGTAAGACATGCAGACCTGACGAATGGGGGTACTTTGATTTCTTGTCAACCACGTTTCCTGAGTGATTACTGCCAGCCAGAGGCTTACTTGCTTTTAATTTAGAAACACATATGACAATTCAACACAGCATATGCTCAGTCCCAGGTGAGTGATTATAGACTGTAATTGCTAAAAGAGTCTGCTAAAAATAATACCACCACATGTGGCTTCTTCTTTAGGCCAAGAGAGTTTTTAGTAGGCTGGATGTATGGGAGAAAATTTGGTGGTACTAGGTGGGAGAGTATCTCCCCAGTATATTAAACCCAGAAGGGTAAATATATCACATATGGTTCAATAATTTCCAAGCAACTGTTACATTATGCATTATTCATAAAAACCCTAAGCTTTAGCGATTTTATGCACCTTGACAAAATGTGATGTTTGAAAGAATGCTAAAGAGATGATCATTTCTCAAATAACAAGGAACCATCCTATCCATAACCAGGCACACTATTTCATGAACTATATATATTTGCAAACACTAGTATTTGATTTTGCAAGGTTTTGTTTTCCTGCTATTATACAATGTAGTATAGTAGGAAAAGCATGGCTTTGGGTGACAGATAAGCCAGGTTTCATAGCTCAATCCTACTATTTACTGGTTGAGTCTTTGCTACGTAGTTCCTCCTGGCCTCAGTTCTTCTCAGTGTTTGGGAGGAGCAAGTGAGTTAAGAAAAAAATAAAAACCTTGTAGGCATTTGATAAAGACAGAAAGAGAAAGACAGAGACAGAGAGGTAGGTACCTACTGCCTGAAAAGGTAGATATAAATATAGGTATTGATAGTACTTCTAAAAAGTTTAAATTTAATAATTCTGGTTAAGAAAACAATTTTCACTTTTATAACTATTTGCACAAATACCTTTTGCTTTAACATCCATAGTACACTCATAAGAGTTTAATAAAATATTTAACTTTATTTTATTTTATGCTTCTAGGTAGGAGTCCCTGGGTGGCACAAATTGTTAAGCTCTTGACCACTAGCCAAAAGGTTGGTGGTTCAACACACCCAGAGGCACCTCGGAAGGCAGGTCTGGTGATCTGCTTCTGAAAGGTCAGTCTTGAAAATTGTATGGAGCACAGTTCTACTCTGCACACATGGAGTTGCCACGAGTCAGAATTGACTCCACCGCAAAGGCAATTTATAACAACAACAACCCTTCTAGGTCCAGTATATACCAATAGATTTATTTATTTTGCTGTAGTCATTTTAAACTTAAATTACAGTTCACTACTTTTCAATAGTGGGCTTCTCTTTCTAGATCAGTATCTGGCATTTAATTTGCGTAAACCTTTCTCCACAACTCTAAGGTAACCATCAGTTTCTACTACTGTGTATCTTTCTTAAAGCTAGTCCTTGGATAAACCACAGTGTAGTTATGACTTTGGCAGATTTCATTTACATCCATAGTCTATAGACTATGCTAAGAAGCCAAGAAAAGTTCTAAAAAGTGATCAGCAAGATTTACATAGGATCCAAAAACTGATGCCCATTTGAGAATGTGTTTTAGATTCAACATGAAAACTGAATTCAGCATAAAATCAAGGGACAGATCAGAATAAATTGTAATACACATAGAAAATACCTTTTCCCAAAAAAGTATATTACTTGGTGGGATGCCTTTTACAAAGTATTTCATTTACTGTGTTAACATAGTGTATACCAAGCCATCCAAACCAAATCTGTTGCTACTGAGTCGATTCCAACTTGTAGAGATTTATAGGACAGAGTAGAACTGCGCCATAGTGTTTCCAAGGCTGTAATCTTTATAGAGGCAGACCGCCACATCTTCTCCTGAGGAGCAGTGGATGAGTTCAACTGCCAACTTTTTGGTTGGTAGCTGAGTGCTTAACAACTGTGCCACCAAGGCTCCTTTAATTTTGCACAGTTTTGTGCAATTAATATAAAAATGTACTAGGCTTAGTGATGAAATTGATAAGGACTTTATTCTTCAAGCATGAAGTATCACTAGCAGATAGATTGAGAAAACTTTGTTATTGAAATACAAGATATTAAAAAGTGAGCATATCAGAATAATATGGGATAAAAAATATATGGTACTCAGATGTATTGTTTTTCTGTATAAATACAGTGAGCAAAGAAGAGTGATATACAGAATGGACCATGACAGAAAAACATATCAATTTAGAAGTTACTTCTAATATGATGGACTAGGTAATTTGGCTTAACCTTCCTACTGCGAGGAATTAAAGAAAAAAAAATAGAAAAATATTTAAAAATTGTTTAGCTTTCATTGGAAAGCTTTCAGGGAAGTGTAGATTTATAGGGTAAAGATACAGGAGAAGAAAGTAATTCAGGAAAGTGATCCTCTGCTTTGGAGCTACTTTTCTCCTAGAGTTAGCTGATGATACCATACGAGGTGTCTGAGAGGCTAAGACATTGAGCAAGGTTGTTAACAGAGTGCAAAGGCCAGAGTGACAAATAATTGGAGTTTGGTTTCCCTCAAGGATGGGGGGGATCTTGTAAATATTTCACACTTTGAGACTGGACTATGAAGTGTTACAATGTAAAGGAAATGTGAACTGGAAATTGACTAGCTCTGAGAACCAACATCTAATTATCTCAGTTCCTGATTGGATCACCTCATTGAATATCTTTCTAATATGATCTGGGTGAGCCATACCCATAGTAGCCTTCCAGATGTAATCATTAATTCTCTCTTATGAAAAAGAACATCATCCAATTTTATATCTACAATTTCCCATATGCAATGTCCAATACTAATTCAAAACTAACCAGGAACCTGAGGATACAAGGCCACCTGACCAACAGAGCAACAGCAAATAGAATCCTTGGAATGATCAGATGTAGACTTCAAACTGATTATTATGTTCAAGGAAATAAAAATACAAGGTTAAGATTTCAGTAAAGAGCTTGAAAATTTTAAAAAGAGCCATGTGGAATTTCTAAAAAAGAAAAAATAAAGTACCTGCAGTTATGAATTTAATATAATAGTTTCAAAGCTATTAGACACAGTTGAAGAAGTAATATACACATTTTGACCTGGGACTTGCTCTACAACGTTTTGTTTTTCAACCCCACAAATGAAATGGGATTTTCCTACCTCCCTTCTTCCTTCCATCTTTTGCTCTGCTTAATCCCTTGCAAGTAAAAGGGATTAGATTTACTTCTGGTGCATCCTTACCATTAAAAGGCCATGCTCTTCAGGGTTCTACTTTTTTATGTGTGTTTTTTATTCTATTAGATTCTTGCCCTTTGTCACCCCGGGTATTGATTTCTGGCCCCTTTCCTTGAGCATACATCAGTCTCAGCTAGTCTGGCAATATTAGCCACTGTCTTCTGTGCCAATGCACCTCAAGCCTCCTGCTTGTCTGGTTTTATACTGTCTCTTAAATTTAATCCAAAATTCTCCACTATTTGGTCGGCTCCACAATGCTTCTACGGGATGATTTTTACTTTTTACTAGCATCTTTACTTGAAAGTTGTTCTAAATAACCAAGGCCACCATGATGGCAAACAATATGATAGCCAGAATATAACCACTTGTTACCCTATTTTTATACTATCGCTTTGGTCCAAGCCTCCAACACATATTACCTGGAATATTGCAGTAACTTCCTAACTAGCCTCACGTTTATTGCCCTTAACCACCAACAGTCTGTTTTCAATAGCACAGCCAAAACTATCCTGTAAAGCTTGAAACAGATTATATTGCTTCTCTGCTCAAAACCTTTCACAGCTTTCCATTTCACGGTGGATAAAAGCCAAAGTCTTAAAGTGGCCTATAGGTCTTTCCTCTGATGCTCCAGGCATGCTCTCACCTTGTGCTTTAGCACTAGCCGTTTTGTGTGACTAAAATACTTTCTTTCCAAAGTATCCACGTGGTTTGCGTCTTCACTGATTTCAGGTATTTAATTTATTTCATTGACTTTCCTGGGTCATGCTGTTTAAATGGCAATCCTCCCCCGACTTCTGCTGTTCCTACGTACGTTCCATTCATCATTCTTTTTAACACTTAAACCGAACTGTTGCCGTCGATTCCGACTCATAGCAACCCTATAGCACTTTATATATATATATATGTGTGTGTGTGTGTGTATCCATATGTATTTTTTTATTTTCTGCCTCCTGAAAATAAATTGCCAAGTGGAAGAATTCTCCCCTGCTTTTTCACTGCTCTATCTTCAGTGCCTAGCTCAGCATCTGCCATGTAATATGATGTCAATAATTATTTGTTGAATAAGTGATACAACATAGTCATCAAGAGGAGTGATAATTAGTGTAGTAAAGGAGTCATAAACTTTCTTTAAAGTGATTGTAACACCAGTTTTTGAATTGAATCTGAGAATGCTTGCCTAAATACTCCATTCCCTATCCTAAAGTTTTTCCTTCATTGAGTAATTGTTTCACTTTCCACCAAAATGATTTTTAAAGAAAAAATTAGTAATCAAAAATAACCATAGTCACTATGATCTTAAAAATGGGGAAATGGTTTTTTAACACTCTTCCTCCCTGCAAAATGAATACATATTCAATGAATTTTCCATATCAAAAGTCATTTTCACAGCTTGAATATGTAATCAATTTATAGAAACTATCAACCTGAAGTCCAAAAACTAATGCTAAACAAGCAGAGAAAGATTTCTAAAGCTTATAAGCTGAAATTAAGGAAGAAGATATGAGAGACTGTGTTTGTTTGTCTTTTATAAAATCTCTTCCCTATCCAACCCTCTGTATTCAGTTTTCTGTATATCAGCTGCCTTTATTTCTTGATTCATTTTGCAAGTTTATTATTTTTTCAATGAGTTTTCTTTTGCATAAAATAGACAATGTGTGTGAAAATTCATCATGGAACTGTATTTCATAACAATTTATTCAGCTCCCTGAGTTGTATTATTTTAACTTCAACAAAGGCTGAAAGACTTTCAGCTTGAGGTGTCAACATTAAAATAAAAGATTGAGTACAGTCTAAGGCAGAATTTGCCTGGATGCCACATAAAATCGCTTCTAAAATGCTGGCTCACCTTTCACCTATCATTTGAACACCTAATAATTTAAGATCAGATATATTTAAAAAAAAATAGACACTAGGGAAATGAGCCACCATTTTCTATCATAATTAGTAAACATCTGCCGCCCATACTCAGGGTGCCAGCATATGCATATTATGAAGGTTGCACTCTAGGAACCCATTTTACCTTCAAAGAGAACTCCGATAAAGAACTGCCTATTCTGCAGGGTTGGCAAAATGAATACTAATTAGGCCTTGCAAGAAAGATGAGTCTTACTAAAAAAGACAATGGTATTCTTAAGTATCTTTTAAGATATTGGATTAGGATGCAAACTATATTTTATAAAATTGACAGAAAAAATAAAACTCAAAAACACTAAGAAGCAAAACCTTTAGCAATTTAATAAAATTAGCAATTTCTAAGAAATGATGAAAATACCTAGAAAAAGCAGCCAAGAAACCATTGGAAATAATGTGGGTCAAGGTAAGTGAATATTTTTTCCAGATGTGAAAATAAAGAGCTAAATTGTAAGCAACAAAGCACCTCAAATTTTTCTTTGACATTCTTTGCACAGGGTGAAAGGTCTACTAGATAGACAACAGTCTTTTTTATGCCTGATTTCTAATGTAGTTTCCTCCCTCTTTCTTCATCGTTAGGGCATTTAAACATTGGTTTACTAAGTAATTACTTGATTAAAAAAAAAAAGTATAGAATAGAAAAATTTAATGATCAAAGGTCAAGTATCAGATATAATTAAAGTGATACAGAGGAAAAGATAAAACCATTTTTGAAATAATATGCAAATCTGGGAATTTCAAAGTAATGATGTTTTGATATTTTTCTGAAACGAATTGTTGCAACAGTCTTTAATCCATCTTCAAAATAATTACTTGCCTTATTGAATGAGCCATTGTTATTTTGAAGTTTTTCTTTCGATTTTTTAAAAAAATCAATAGAATATGACTAAAATGGAAAATGCAGAATGCATGAAAGAATTCCGGCTTAAGTTTTATGCTATGGAATGTTGTATATACATTTTAAGCAGATTATATGGCCCTCTGTGTGGTTTGATTCAAGAGGCAAAGGAAGGCACTCTTGGACCCCAAAATGTTTCTCATCTACTCTCCATGATAAGAAAAATTTGAGTATGAGCTTTTGTTATTTCATGTAAATAATAATATTCACAAGGCAAGGTGACTCCATAATAAAACAGGTTTGTGCGTAAGTCATTAAATATTCTTGAAGGAAGCTTTTGATTTGGGAGAACATATAGTTGAAAAGCAGTATTTATTGAGTGCCTGGAATTTTACTGAACTTTGAGGATATAGAGTAATGTATAATTTAGCTATATATATATATATGTTCCCCATTGCCGTTGAGTCAATTCTGACTCATAGGTGACCCTATGAGACTGAGTAGAACTGCCCCACAGGGCTTCCAAGGAGTGCCTGGCAGATTCTAACTGCTGATGTTTTGGTTACCAGCCATAGCACTTAACCACTGTGCCACCAAGTTTTCCATATATATATATACTGAATAATAAGACATAGATCTTGTCATATCAAAGAAGTATAATCAGTGCTATGACAGAAGAAACTAGAGTCAAGAGGATCCTATAACAAAGGAGAGCTGAGAAGGCTACCTTATCATGTGAAAAAAAGGTAGAGTCAGCCAGGCAGAAAGAGAAGAAAATATCAATCTAGTCAGAAGCCATTATTTACTAACTTAATGTTGTCGATATTTTGCTTGGTGTTATACAGAACACAGTATATATCACTGACTATTTTTTATGTAGACTTTCCCATAAAGTATCCCATATACGAAATCATCTTCTAAGAGGAAAATGCTATTTTCTTTACATAGTACAATACGTATATATGTATTCATACATATGCATACACAGACACTCATACTGCACACATACATGACACTATCTAAGCATATATAATTATAGTTAAGAAAATATTTTCTATTTTTATATATTATTGTAAGGAGACCTGGTAGTACAGTGGTTAAAACAATGGACTGCTAACCAAAAGGTTGGTGGTTCAAAACCACCAGCAGCTCTGTGGAAGAAAGATGTGACAGTCTGGTTCTGTAGAGATTTACAGCCTTGGAAACCCTATGGGGTTGCTATGAGTCGGAATCGACTTTACTGCAGAGGGTTTGATTTTGGGTATACGTTATTGTAGGAGCCGTGATAGCACAGTAGTTAAGAGCTTGGCTGATAACCAAAATGTTGGCAGTTCAAATCCACCAGCTACTCCTTGGAAACCCATATGATGCTGTTCTACTCTGTCCTACAGGTTGCTATGGATCAGAATCGACTCCTCAGCAACAAGATATATTATAGTATTTTAAAAATATTTACCCAATTGGGCTGTTGTGCTAAGTGGCCATTATTTTAAACACCATTTCTATGCCTGGAATATAGTAACTTACCATGAAAAAAGAAAAAAATGAAGTCCTTGTTAATTATTTCTGAGTATTTAATGGCTCACACATGTTTATGATCAAGATCTTTCACCGAATGCATGGTGTTCATAGTTGTTGGTGTGTTCTGCCTCTTCTGCCCTTGGTTTCTCCTGCTGTGTGCTTTAAGCCCACTGAGAATAACTGGTGCTTCCTTTTTTCATGAGAGATGCCACTCCACCCAGACGACACCAGCAATATGCTGCGTTCTCAGGAGCCGTACCTGCACAGAAGCCCTGCTGCTTCCACAGAAATGGGGTTAATAACAGTCTCCCTTCTTCATATCTCTTGTGTAGTTTTGTGCTGCTTTACACAGTTTAATAGCCATTTTAAATTTCACTTACAGACAGGAATAAATGAGAGAATGGGCAAAGAGATGAAGCTGGATGACAGGCCCCACCCTATGATCAGGATCACCTTTCCTTGTAGAAAATGAAGATTTTAACATGAGATCAAGCTTCTCCTATGATCAGTTTTCACCAAGAAGATATTTTAGTTTCTAAAGATAATAGACTTCTGACAACAATCCTGTTCAGTTCTCCAGGCATGTTTGCTCAAGCACGTCGGAACTAAAGCAGCATATACACTTTAAGTTTCACTTGGAATTTATATTTGTGACTTATATTACTTCTTAATAGTGGACTTTTTTGGTGAAGATAGTTTTATGAAAATGTTTGAATTTTATTAATTCATTCTCTTTTCTAGGTAGAATTTTGTCATTCATACAGGAACCCATTAAATATATTTGATGATTTTAATTGAATAGTCTTTATTTAGTATTTTGATGCCTCTCTGCTTTTTCTTTCTATGACCTTCTCATTTAGGAAAGTTTAGTTCCAGAAAGCTTTTTATTATTATTTTTCTGGAGAAAGCATCAAATTTGGTTAATATTAATTTATATTGTGTTTTTTTTTATTGTGTTAGCCCCGTGGAGGTCAAACTTTAAAACACATATGTTCACCCTGTGATAGTCCAATCTCGTTCCTTCCCTAATTGGTCATTATTGATGACTTTCCGTTACCCATTGGTAAAAACCCTAATTCACAGGCTTTAGATTTCAGATAAAATTTGATAAAACCCTCATACTGACACTTGCTAGATGTTTGGGCTTGGGCAAACTACTTAATTTTTCCAAGCCTCATTTACAAAATAGGGATGGTAATAGTATTGATCCCATGGATTTGTTGTAACTATTAAATGAGACATAATCTGTAAAAATGCTCAGCACATTAATGCCAACATCCTAAGTTCTCAGGAAGTAATTTTTACTGTTGTTTTTGTTTCTTCAAGATATTCTTTCTGTCTGGATCAATTTTAAAAAACAGCATCAAGATGAACTTGTTCCTTAAAGCAAAAATGCCAAAATTATGGTATGAATAAAACGACTCTCTCTGAATCTAGCTTGCTCCAAGTTACATCTTTAAAAAGTCTTAATAGCAGACTTTGCACCAACAGACACATTGTCAGCCCTGCAATAAAAACTCATAAAAGAAAAGAACAGATAAAAACGATAAGGAAAGCTATTTTTATTGACTGATAAAAAATAGCCATTTGGGGTCCTGTGGACATTTTAAAGAACATTGTATCTGAGTGTTAAATTCTAAACTATATTCAGTCATTAAATTCAGAATATGTCAAAGATAAAGATTTCAATTTCACTAGCCTGCTTGGTGACTAAAATTCATTTAGATATTGGATTTTCTGTTTATCTGGTTCTGTGTTGCTAACCTGAAGGTCAGTAAGCTCAAAATTTGGTGATTTTTCCAGAAAAAATAAAAAAATAATAAAAGGCTTTATGGAACTAAGCTTTCCTAAATGAGAAGCTCATAGAAAGAAAAAGCAGAGGGCCGTCAAAATACTAAATAAAGACTATTCAATTAAAATCATCGAATATATTTAATGGGTTCCTGCTATGTGTAAAGCCCTGAGCTGTGAGACATGGGAGAATCCAAAGAGACACAGCTCCTGACTCCAAGGAGCATGTGACTATACAGCCGAATGACTTAGACCTGACTTCTACAAGCAGAGATGAAGAGGTGTAGGATTATGCAGTTCCAGGTAGCAATGTGGGAAGATTATTTGGAACATACAGCAAATTAGGACTGGATCATTAAGTACATACAGCCATGTGGTTGAGATGTGATTGGGTTGTAGGTTGAGGTCAGCTATGGAAGGCTAAGCTGATACTTCTTAAATATTAAACCATCTTAGATAGTTCTGGTTCCAATGGGATAGGGTAGGTCATGGCAGAGGAGCACACCTTCTTAGACTAGAAAAGCCAGAGAAAATATGTAAAACTCTTTTTGAAGGCAGTGGAGAATTACTGAGACAACAATAAATAGAAAGCTAAGATGAAAAAGAGGGAATAAACCTCGGGCGTTGAGTTGGTTTCTGCACCATTTTGATCCTGGAGATACATGCCGATTCTGGGCATGGGCAGGAAATTGAAAATCCCCGTCAAAGTTAGATGGAAATTTTTGTGGGCTGGCACTATGAGTGGTTGGAAGGATGGCAGAGACTTTGGCAGAGATTTAAAAAAAAAACCACTGCCACCAAGTCAATTCTGATTCATAGTGACCCTATAGGACAGAGTAGAGCTGCCCCCAAGGGTTTCCAAGGTTGTAATCTTTATGGAAACAGATAGTCACATCTTTCTCCCGCAGAGTGGCCAGTGGCTTCAAATTGCTGACCATCTGATTAACAGTGAAGCACATAACCACTGCACCACCAGGGCTCCTTCAGCAGAAACTTTACGAGCTCCTAACCCAAGACCTATATTCCCTTAGGAATTTTTCCAAGTACTGGAGATGAATGTGGTGGGAGACTAAAAGTCTTAGCAGGAGGCATCTTGAAAGTAAAGAGGAACTTATAGCATTCTCACAAGACAAAGATTAGATTGTGGGACACACCAGAAGGAGATGCCTGCAGAACACACCTTGTTCTTGACGAAAAATGCTGGAGGGTCATTGTCAAACCAGAGGCAGACAGAGTAGTGCTTCAACCCTGCTTCAACTCAGCACAGTCCCTGCTGCCTACTGTTTATTCTATTTGTGCTTCTTCAAAAAAAAAAAAAAAAAAATTCTATTTGTGCTTCTTTAGGGAGTAAAAAGGAAATATTTCCCTGACAATTTTCCTAAGAATTGATTATTGCTATTTCTGTTTATTCTCCCTTGGCTCCTGGTTTCTCTGGAATGATTCATTTGTATAGATTTCTTCCAAGCCTTTTTTGAGAGTATTTTCTCCACAAGTCCGTCTAATCCTATCTGGAATTATGTAAAATCCTCTAGCCAATTTTGTTTACCAAATTTTGAATTTACAGTTATTTTTCCTTTACGTGATGGATCTATTTTTTCAAATATTTTTTACAGTACTTTTTGGAATTTTTGTTGAGAGAAAGGTGGATGCATATGCTGTATACATTATAGGGCACTATGTTTTTTTTAGTTGCCATCAAGTCTGTTCCAACTCATGGTGACCCCATGTGCACTGAGTAGAACTACTCCATAGGGTTTTTAGGGCTGTGGCCTTAGTGAAGCAGATCTCTAGCCCTGTCTTCAAAGGTGCCTCTGGGTGTGTTTGAACTACCAGATTTTCAGCTAGTAGTTGTTATTGTTGTTAGGTGCCATTGAATCAGTTCTGACTCATAGCGATTCTATGCACAGCAGAACGAAACACTGCCCGGTCCTGAGCCATCCTGGCAATCGTTGTTATGCTTGAGCTCGTTGTTGCAGCCAACGTGTCAATCCACCTCATTCAAGGTCTTCCTCTTTTCCACTGACCCGGTACTCTCCCAAGCATGATGTCCTTCTCCAGGGACTGATCCCTCCTGACAACATGTCCAAAGTATGTAAGGCACAGTCTCACCATCCTTGCCTCTAAGGAGCGTGCTGGCTGTACTTCTTCTTAGACAGATTTATTCGTTCTTTTGGCAGTCCATGGCATATTCAATATTCTTCGCCAACACCATAATTCAAAGGCGTCAATTCTTCTTCGGTCTTCCTTATTCATTGTCCAGCTTTCACATGCATATGATGCGATTGAAAATACCATGGCTTGGATCAGGCGTACCTTAGTCCTCAAGGTGACATCTTTGCTCTTCAACACTTTGAAGAGGTCCTTTGCAGCAGATTTACCCAATGCAATGTGTGTTTTGATTTCCTGACTGCTGCTTCCATGGCTGTTGATTGTGGATCCAAGTAAAATGAAATCCTTGACAACTTCAATCTTTTCTCCGTTTATCATGATGTTGCTTATTGGTCCAGTTGTAAGGATTTTTGTTTTCTTTATGTTGAGGTGCAATCCATACTGAAGGCTGTGGTCTTTGATCTTCATTAGTAAGTGCTTCAAGTCCTCTTCACTTTCAGCAAGCAAGCTTCTGTCATCTGCATAACACAGGTTGTTAGTGAGTCTTCCTCCAATCCTGATGCCCCGTTCTTCTTCATATAGTCCAGCTTCTTGGATTATTTGCTCAGCATACAAATTGAAGAGGTATGGTGAAAGAATACAACCCTAACACACACCTTTTCTGACTTTAAACCCATCAGTATCCCTTGTTCTGTCCAAACAACTGCCTCTTGATCTATGTAAAGATTCCTCATGAGCACAACTAAGTGTTCTGGAATTCCCATTCTTCGCCATGTTATCCATAATTTGTTATGATCCACACAGTCGAATGCCTTTGCATAGTCAATAAAATGCAGGTAAACATCCTTCTGGTATTCATTGCTTCAACCAGGATCCATCTGACATCAGCAATGATATCCCCAGTTCCATGTCCTCTTCTGAAACTGGCCTGAATTTCTGGCAGTTCCCTGTTGATATACTGCTGTAGCCGTTTTTGAATGATCTTCAGCAAAATTTTGCTTGCGTGTGATATTAATGATATTGTTCTATAATGTCTACATTCAGTTGGATCACCTTTCTTGGGAATAGGCATAAATATGGATCTCTTCCAGTTAGTTGGCCAGGAAGCTGTCTTCCATATTTCTCGGCATAGACGAGTGAGCACCTCCAGCGCAGCATCTTTGTGTTGGAACATCTCAATTGAGAATGTTTTGATTCTCTATTAGAACTGCAAATGTTCCCTATTCTCAATATGTCCACAAATTTCTTACACTGTGTGGCATTAGGGATTCCCAAGTAAGCCACACCTCCCAGGATTCAAGTCTCTCTGTATCTCTCACACTGACTCCAGGCTTGTCCACTTAATTTGATCTGCTCAGTGGGCTATTAGCAGGTATGATTCAAGCAGAGATTTATATGTTTTTCCACATTGGGGCTTATCCTCTTGCAAAGTGGTCCAGGCTCCCCTGCTGGACAGAGAGGTCACATGGAGAGGCCCTGGAGGATGACATACTATATAAAGAAAGAAAGCACTTGTAGATGAATACAGTGATACTCTACCTGGGCTCCCAGCTAAATGCAGGTATATGAGTGACCCCAGCCAAAATCATGAGTAACAGAGTATCTGCCCAGTCAACCCACAGAAGTCCAAGAAATAATAAATCACTGTTTTAAACCAGTAAATTTTGATGTGTTTTATTATGCAGCAATAAATAACCAAATCATGCACAAAGGGGAGCCCTGTCCCCAGAAAAATTGGATGACTTACATTGGCTATATATTCTTTTTCTTTTTGCTGCCTCTGTAGTTTGCTCACATTTTTACTTCCTCCTGGAATGCGTATGCCTCTCTGCCTATTGAAATCTAAAACATCCTTCAAGATGTTGAGATACTAAGTAGTGAGCAGAATGATAAAGGTATTCTGTATTTCTAATATGTTTTGCCTTATATTTCTTTACTTCTCACGAAGCAGAAAATCCCTCAGGATTTATGATTGTCTCTATTTTCATTAACCAGCTGGAACTACAATGTTGTATTGTATCATTATTTTAAGCCCAAACAATTGTAAACTGTCAACATACCAAGAAAACTGCTATTGTAGATGACTGAAGCTGTTTCAAGGGTCCATTTCCTTCTTCAGCTGCCTGGGCCTTGGAATGAGAGGAAAACAGGCCCAAAGATAATAATTACAGCAACTGTTTATTGGGTGCTTGCTTCATTGTGTTCAGGCCTTTACATGTATCATCCAGGTGTCCCAGACCTCAGCGATCTATGGCCACAAAAGAAGGTCATCACCCAGCAGCCACCATGTTATTCTTCCCCTATTTAGCTCCACATATTTGTTCCTCTACTCACAAATACACTTGGCTATGTCTTATGGTACCAATTTCCCATCACGAAAATTCTAACGTACTCCAGGGTTGTGGTCTGATGCTTCTGAAGTTTGAGACTCCTGGGTTTGGGAGTTAAATTTGTTGCTAGGAAATCCAGCCTCTTACCTAGTTTTTTTTTTTTTTTTTTTTTTTTACCATGCTTTGCTACCTAGGTCCTGAATTAGGTCAGCTTATTCAGAGAGTCTCAAAGATAATAATAAAAATAGTAATGACAATAATAGTATTTATTGATCATTGACCAAGCATGTTTCTTTTTATCCATAGATTTAATGTAATTCCCTCAGCAACTCTATGAGATAGTACAATTATTATCACCAGGTTACAGATGGGAACATAGAAAGGCTAAACTGCCTGAATTTAAACAAATTTCCAAGAAATTACATCAGCTTCTGTTTACTTTTCGATCTTAGGAGCACAAATCCATTTCAAGGAGCTTAATGGGTGTCATTTCTCATTTCATTTGCTCACCCAGGTCTATTTGCCACCAGGCACCTTCAACCCATGTTTGGTAAAGTAGAGGGCCAGTGAAAAAGGGGAAGATCCTCAACAAAATGGATTGACACAGTGGCTGCAACAATGGGCTCAAGCATAACAAGGATTGTGAGCATGGTGCAGGACCTGGCAGTGTTTCATTCTGTGGTATATAGGGTTGCTATGAGTCAGAATCATCTGGATAGCACCTAACAACAACAATAACAATATCTCCTAGAAAAGACCATAGAGAACAGAGAAAACAGAGCGAGTTTACATAAACTGGGAATCTCTAGCATTTATTTAGAAGGAAACTTCACATAGTATTTTATCAGTTTGAATGGAGAGTACTTTGACTATCTAGAGATATGCATTGAGATTTTCAGTATATAGAGAGATAAAATGCTGAAATGAACAAGTAACTACTCAAATCAATCAGCAGAAATGTATCCATAAAAAAAGTCATTTCACATTTATGTTCCAACACTGGTTTTATAACTTCAGGGTTCTAGCAGGAAATGAGAGGAATACCCTCTTTTAACTTCTCTCCCTTGACTTAGAAGTCCATGCCCAGAAACAAACCGTGTACTCAATTTCCTCAGTAAATGCCACCTTAGCTGTTGCTTGCTTTTCATATTAAGATACTTTCTAATTCGGGTAATGTTTGTACTCTCTCTAAGGAGAACTGGCTTAATTTTTATTCCATACATATTAAGGAACATCGTAACATTTTACAATGAAAATTAGTGAGGGAGGAAATAAATTAAGATGCACAAGAAGGCGTTTATTGAACCTGATATACTTATGAAATAAAGGGTCTATAGGTACAACACATAATTATGAGATTAGATCTTACTTGAATTTGCAAATATTTGATATGTTAATGCATTTCGTATAATATTGAGTCCTAGAGTATAGAGTAAAAGAAGCAGATAAAACTTCATGCTATCTCGCAACTAAATGAATAGATAACCAAAAATAAATGGAGAGAAAGAAGATGAAAACAATCAGGCTGTATTTGTTAGTTTATATCAATTAAGCGCTTTAAATTTTTTTTATTAAAAACATTCCTTCTTCTGCTAATATGTTGTCTTTAATATACTTGGCTGGTATTGAAAATCTGTTCAGTTAGCTGTGTTCCTTAACATTAGATCAAATATGCATATTCAGAGATGAGGATACAAGCATCATTTCATTTTTTTTTTTTTTTTGGCCAGGAGGAATATGCTTTATAGTCATTGATGATAGCTGCTTACCCACCCACTCCCACTGCTGTCGAATCGATTCCGATTCATAGCTGCTTATACTTGTGATAACTGCTTATACTTGTGATAATCTACAGCAAATGAAACACATACACTATTTCACCAATAAAGTTTAATTCAGGCATGATAAAGCAAGTCAACATTTAGATAGAACCTAACCCAGGTTTCTTTAACTCCCAAACACAGGCTAGTGACTAGTGAGTCAGTCTCACTATAAAATAACTGTTTTGCTAAAGCATAAAGCAAAGTTTTTAAGTGCTTTCTTTCAAAGAACGGACCATAACTAACAATTAAAGACCAAGCAAACATCTATTGTAGTTAGTATGAAAACTCAACTATGTTGTAAACAAAGGCCCAGTAAAGAGAGTTCTCCGGGAATTTTACATTTTTTTTTAGTTGAAATTATGATAAAAATTATGCCAGTGCATGTTTGTAGGCAGCAAATGCAAAATAGTATGCTGACCATCTGGCCAAATATTAATATGTCATATCATTATTCAATCTTATGCTCTTCAACTTTAATTGTAGAAACTACTGCAAATATATTCTCAATATGTTTAGGAAAGTTTCCAACGGGAAAAAAAAAAGCAATTCTTGAACCATAAAAAGATAATTTTACTGAAGTATGATTTCAGGAAACTGCAAAATGTTGCCATTTTTAGTGTTTTTTCACTCAGCCTACTTTTTACCAAGAACATTTGAGTCTCCCAAATTGTTATTTTCATGGACATGTGTTGAACATTGGTATTTTGGTGATACCATTTGTATTTCTGTTATAGCAGCACTAGGTAATTAAGACAGTAACTTTCCCAGAATATAATCCATTTTTTATATTTGGGGTTTGCCTATTTTTTGGCCATATAATAATTTTGATTTCATTGAGATAATGACATAGTTAAGCAACAGAGCTAACTGTATTTGTATCATTTAAAATCTTCAAATGTGTATCAGTTGGATCCTCTGTGTTCACAGATTTCAAATAGCCACCATTGAAATCTGTAACACCAAGTAGCCTGAGGACATTAGTAGATTGAATCACTGCTAAGATCCCATATAAATCAGTATATTGTGCCTTGCCATATGTAACGGATGGAAGTAGCTTCAACTCCAAAACAACTGTTTAGGTCTGTGGCAGTTACTCCATCACCAGTCACATTAGGAACTATAAAAAAAAAAAACCATAAGAAAGCAAAAAATCATGTAAGTGGGAAACAGGCTTTCAAAATGAATAGAATCCTGTTCTGCATAGATAAGACGGATGCTGTTAGAATTTCAAGTGTTGACGTGGAAGAAAATTCCATATAAGCATAATGTATGCCAACTCAACCAACATCAAAAATTCCAGAGAGAGTTTCCCCCAAACCAAAGCCTAAGGCAGCGTGGAATCTTAAAAGACTCATCTTGTAAATAGTAGTCCAGCTGAAGCAAAACAAAAACGAGTGACTAGTGACTGTGTTCATCCAGGGCTTTCAGCAAGGGATTTTCTTCCATCTAGATTCTATTATGGTTGTTATTGTTGTTGTTAGGTGCCATCAAGTAAGTTATAACTCATAGTGGCCCCGTGAAAAACAGAACAAGACACTGCCCCGTCCTGGGCCATCCTCGCAGCTGTTGATGTGTGTGAGCCCATTGTTTCAGCCACATCGTCAATCCATCTCATTGAGGGTCTTCGTTTTTTTTGCTGACTTGCTACTTTACCAAGCATGCTGTCCTTCTCCAGGGACTGGTCACTGCTGATAACACGTCCAAAGTATACAAAACAAAGACCTGCCATCCTTGTGTCTAAGGAGTATTCTGGTTGAACTTCTTCGAAGACAGACTTGTACATTTTTCTGGAAGTTCATGATATAGTCAATATTCTTCTCTAACGCCATTGTTCAAAGGCCTCAATTCTTCAACAGTCTTCCTTATTCATTGTCCAGCTTTCACATGCATATGAGGCAATTGAAAATATCTTGGCTTGGGTCAGGTGCACCTCAGGCCTCACGGTGACATCTGCTTTTTAACACTTTAAAGAGGTCTGTTGCAACAGATTAGTCCAATGCAACACATTGTTTGATTTCTTGATTGCTGCTTTCGTGGGCATTGATTATGGATCCCAGTAAAATGAAATCCTTGACCATGTCAATATTTTCTCTGTTTATCATGATCTTACTTATTGCTCTAGTCCTGAGGATTTTTGTTTTCTTTATGTTGAGGTGTTATTCATACTGAAGGTTGTAGTCTTGGATCTTCATCAGTAAGGGCTTCAAGTCCTCTTCACTTTCAGCAAGCAATGTTATGTCATCTGCATATTGCAGGTTGTTAATGAGTCTTCTTCCAATCTGTGATGCTGTGTTCTTCTTCATATAGTCTGGCTGCTCAGATTATTTGCTCAGTATACAGGTTAAATAAGTATGGTGAAAGGATACAACTCTGACACAACTTTCCTGATTTTAAATCATACAGTATCCCCATGTTCTCCTTAAACAATTGCTCTTGAGCACAATTAAGGTTCCTCATGAGCACAATTAAGTGTTCTGGAATTCACAATGTTACCCATTATTTATTATGATCCAACAATCAAATGCCTTTTTTTTTAAGCATCTTTCTGGTATTCTCTGTTTTCAGCTATGATTCCTCTTTCTACGTCCTCTCCTGAATCCACCTTGAAATTCTGGCAGTTCCCCTTTGATGTTCTGCTGCAGCCATTTTTAAATTATCTCCAGCATAATTTTACCATGTGATATTAATGATATTGTTCAATAATTTCCATTTTCATTGGATCATCTTTCTTTGGAATGGGCACAAATATGGATCTCTTCAGTCAGTTGGACAGGTAACGGTCTTCCAAATTTCTTGACATAGTGACCGCTTCGGGGTTGCATCCATTTGTTGAAACATCTCAATTCATATTTCATCAACTCCCAGAGCTTTGTTTTTTGCCAGTGCCTTCAGTGCAGCTTGGACTTCTTCCTTCAGTACCGTCAGTTCTTGATCATATGCTGCCTCCTGAAATGGTTGGATGTTGTCTAATTCTTTTTGTTACAGTGACTCTGCGTATTCCTTCTCTGATGGTTAAGATTGTGTGTCAACTTGGCTGGGCCATGATTCTCAGTGTTTATATGTGATCATCCCCATGATAGAATCTGCAGTGAGTAGCCATCAGTTCAAAGAGAGTTTCCTTGGGCATGTAACCTGCATCTGAATGTAGGTGGATGTTCTAGTTTTTGCCCTCTCTGGATCCTGCAGCTGCCTCCTGTTCATCTCATCTCTGGTTCTTGGGACTAGACCTAGCAGCTTACCTGCCGATCTTGGGACTCATTGATTTTCACAGCCTGTGAGCAAGAGTCCCACTCAACAACCTGCTGATCTTGGGTTAACCAGCCCCTGCAGCTACATGAATCAGGAGTAGCTTCTATCCTGATTCACAGACTTGGAACATTCCAGCCTCTACAATCTCGTGAGCTGTTTCCTTGATATAAATCTCTCTCTCTCTATTTTTACACTTCACTGGTTTCCTTCTCTAGAGAACCCAGCCTAAGACATCTTCCATCTTCTTTTGATGCTTCCTGCATTGTTCAATTTTTTGCCTATAGAATCCCTCAACGTTGCAACTCAAGGCATGAATTTTTCCTTCAGTTCCTTCAGCTTGAGAAATTTCAACCATATTCTTTCTTCCCTTTTGATTTTCTAACTCTAGGTCTTTGGACATTTTATTATAGTACTTTATCTTCTTGAGCTGTGTTTTGAAATCTTCTGTTCAGCTCTTTTACTTCATCATTCCTTTCTTTTGCTTTAGCTATACATTCAAAAGCAAGTTTCAGAGTCTCTTTTGACACCCATTTTGGTCTTGTTGCTTTCCTGTCTTTTTAATGACCTTTTGCTTTCTTCATGTATGATGTCCTTAATGTCATCCCACAACTCATCTGCTCTTCAGTCATTAGTGTTCAATGTGTCAAAACTATTCTTGAGATGGTCTCTGACTTCAGATGTGATATAAGCCCACTGCCGTTGAGTCAATTCTGACTCATAGCAACACTACAGGACAGAGTAGAACTGCCCCATAGAGTTCCAAGGAGCGCCTGGTGAATTTGAACCACTGACCTTTTGATTAGCAGCTGTAGTTCTTAACCACTATGCCACCATGGTTTCCCAGATGTGATATACTCAAGGTCATACTGTAATGATTAACATTGTGTGTCATTTTAGCTGGGCCATGATTCTTAGTGGTTTGGCAGTTATGATGTAGTTTGGCAGTCATATGATAATGTGATCATCTGCTATGAGTAATCAATCAGTTGAAAGGGAGTTTCCTTGGGGATATAATCTGTATCATATATAAATGAACTTTCTGGCAAGGTTCATGGGCTTTTGTTTGCTCTGGATCCTGCAGCTGGCTCCTGTTCATTTGACCTCTTGTTCTTGGGACTTGAGCTAGCAGTTTACCTGCTGCCTTGCCTGCCGATCTTAGGATTGGTCAATCTCCTCAGCCTGTGAGCAAGAGCCCTGCTGTCTGATCTTGGGTTTGCCAGCCCCTGTGGCTATATGAATTGGGAGAGGCCTCTATTCAACCCATGAACTTGGGATGTTCCAGCCTCTGCAACTAAGTGAGCTATTTCCTTGTTATACATTTCTCTGTATAAATATTTGCATGCTTTACTGGTTTTGCTCCTCTAGGGAACTCAGCCTAAGACACATATTTTGACTTTCATGGACTTGTTTTAATTTTCTTCAGCTTCAACTTGAACTTGAATATGAGAAGTTGATGGTCTGCTCCTCAGTTGGCCTCTGGCCTTGTGCTGACTGATGATATTGAGCTTCTCCATTGTCTCTTTCCACAGGTATAGTTGATTTAATTTCTGTCTATTACATCTGGTGAGGTCCACTCATGTAGTCATCGTTTATGTTGTTGAAAAAGGTATTTGCAATGAACAAGTAATTGGTCCTGCAGAATTCTAACATATGAACTTCTGCATCATTTCTATCACTTAGGCCGTATTTTCCAACTACCAATCCTTCTTCTTTGTTTCCAATTTTCACATTCTAATCAGCAGTAATTATAAATGCATCTTGATTGTATGTTTGACCAATTTTGGACTGCAGAATTTGGTAAAAATCTTCAATTTTTTCATTTTGGCATTAGTGGTTGTTGCATAAGTTTGGGTAGTAGTTGTATTAACTGGTGTTCCTTGTAGGCTTATGGATATTGTCCTATCACTGACCGCAATGTACTTGAGGATAGATATTGAAATGTTCTTTTTCATGATGAATATGACACTATTTCTCTTCAATCTGTCATATAGTAGACCACATGATTTTCCTTTTCAAAATAGCCAGCATCAGTCCATTTCGGTTCACAATTTCCCAGGATATTGATCTTTATGTGCTCCTTTTCATTTTTGATGACTTCTAATTTTACTTGATTCGTACTTTGTACATTCCATTGTATTGCTACTTTTGCTTTATTTCACATTATCATTTTTCATCTGTCTTCTAATTCCTGTTTTCTCTTCCATTAAAGTGTATTTGTACTTTGAAAAAGCATTAGTGTTTATTAAAAAAGTCCAGCACAAATACTCAATAGAAAAGCAAAAAATAATTCAGACGAAAGTGTAAGTTAAATTATGCATTTGTAAATGTGTGCATTTTCTGAGTTTCCAAAGTTTTTAAAATAAATCTGTGAAGCATTTAAGTCATTAAGAGACACACATTATTGTATTCTGTCCTGTTAGCACTTTATTTTTATAACACATAAGCCAAGTGTTTCTAATATTCTCTTGAGCTAAATTTAATGTTGGATTTCACTTGCTAGTAAACAGAATGCAGAAAAAAATATATAAAAATCAAAACAAATTAAAAAATATAAAGGCACTTTACTTTTTGGCTATGTTGGCATAGACAGAGAACAGCTAAAATTTTAAATTAAAAAAAGTCTGTTTGAAAATATTATAGAGCTGTCAAACATCCAGAAATAGAGAAGAAAAATTCCAGAGAGAAAGAGAGAAGAAGAAGAAGAAAAGAAAGAAAGAAAGGAGGAAGGAAGGAAGGGAGGAAGGGACGGAGGAAGAGAGGGAGGGAGGGAGGGAGGAAGGGAGGAAGGGAGGGAGGGAAAGAGGGAGGGAGGGAAGAAAGGAGGAAGGGAGGAAGGGAGGAAAAAAGAAACTCATTGAGGTAAGCTCAAAACTTTGCATGCTACTTTTCCCCTCCAGGTATTTACCTACTCTTAGCTTGCGACAAGAAACAAAGAATCTGGTCAGAGGGACACAACTAAAAGGCCTAGAGGCCAATAAGGTTCTCAACAATTTTACAATGCCATGGAGGAAAACAATTCAGCTCAGGGATACCAAAGCAGCCAGACTTTCAGGACAAGGTCATGAGAAAAAAGGAGGTACACAGAAGAAAGATTAATACCCTTTCATAGTTTTTGCATTGATGAATTTTTCTCAAACTATGCTGAAAAAAGTCTACAAAGTCATGCAATAAGTGCCTAAAAAGTAAAACAAAGTTCTTTTGAAGTCTTACACTGCTGGGGAGAGAGTAAATAGATTTCCAGACCAACTAAGAAGAAGACTGAAACTTGACTGAAGACAGCTCAATCAGCAATTATATTGAGGTATTCTAATTTCTGCTGCCTGCTATAATATATGGTAAGTTCTTTCTGAGGGAAGATAACATCACTTAGAAACTCTATGATATTTCTAACAGAATGTCCAACACTCAATAAAATATAAGAAGCATACAAAAAAAAGATATATATATACACACACACAATAGAAACAGACATAAAATTAACCTAGATCTTCAAGTCATTAAACTGAAATTAAAATAAATCTTTTATTTCATTATTCAAAAGAGAATTAAAATGTAAAGGAAAGAATTACATGGAAATTACCAAACTAAAAAACACATTAGCTAAATTTAAGAACTTGAGCAGAAGATTGGATTGCATTGAAGAGAGGTTTATTGAACTCAAAATGCAGATCAGGAGAAAATATTCATAAAGAAGACAGAGAACAGAAATAATGGAAGAACAAGAAAATACAGGGGGGACATATTAAGCCCAGTGAGTATGTCTATTATTTGTGCAATTTAGGTTCAGGAAAGGAGGAGGGAGAGAATGGCAAAGAAGCAATATTTGGAAAGATAATGGCTGATAATTTTTCTAATATTTACAAAGGATGTCAAAGCTCAAATTCAAGAAATCCTAGAAACATTCAGAGATTAATACAAAGAAAATCATACCTAGGACTATAAGAGTAGAAATAACTAAAAAACAAAGGGAAATTTTCAAAATAAGCTAGAGAAAGAAAAGAAATTACCTGTAACGGATCATCATTAGATTATGGCTGACTTCCCAATAGAAACAATGGAAACCAAAGGCAATGGGTTAATTTCTTTAAAGTGATGAAAGAAAATAATTACCACTCTAAAATTCAACCTACGTGGAAAATACTATACAGTAATAAAGGCAAAAAAAAAATCTCTAGACCCAACTCTGCTTCTCCCAAAATTCACGGTATTGGCCACCATCAGTCAACGTCAAAAGTAATACTAAGAATTCTTCAGGCAAAAGAAAAATTATTACAGACAGAACCATATCAATACAAGAAAGTGTGAAGAGAAAGTAAAGTATCAATGTTTTGTAGGAAACAAAAATGTCGATTACCTAAATATTGAGTACCTAAATTAATAAAAATAGTCTCTTGTGAAATTAAAATATGTATAGATTGAAGTTTATGATGCATTGAAAAGAATAATAAATACTCACGAAGGAAGATTTATTGCAGGAAGTAAATGGTGGTTTAACATTCAAGTATTAATCAATGTACTTGGCCAAATAAATAAGACAAAGTGGAAAATTATATGAAAGAAAAGCAAACCACGTTTATAATAAAAAGCCTTAACAAACAAGATTGGATGGAAAAACAGCATAATATAATCAAGAATACTTACTAAAAACATACAGCAAACATCACACTTAATTGTGAAATATTGCCTGAGATCAGGGACATAAGATTGCCAGTTATCACTACTCCTATAAAATATTGTACTAGAGGTTCTAACAAGTGCTATAAGGCAAGGAAAAAAAAAGTAAGAAAAAAATTGTGAATTTTCATTTGTGTATGTAGAGAATGCAGACAAATCTACAGATGATTGGAATAAATCGGAGAATTTAGTAAGTTTTCTGGATATTTAAAATAAACAAAAATAAATACATTGATATACTACCAATTTCTATATAATTAGAAAATGAAATTTGAATACATTTATCATATTCAAAATATTAAAATATCAAAGAACTGTAGATAAATCTAGCAAAAGATGTGCAAGGCAGAGAAGATTGTATTGCATTAGTAAAAGATAATAAAGGTTAAATTTTTCTTGGTGATAAAGTCCTCAGTGTTTCAAGCACTCTTCTATCTTCGAAGAAAGTATATCGCACATTATAGTGTCCTTACTGAAATGATTCAAGGGTTTTTTTCCCTAAGGTAATTTATTTATTATAATGACCAAGGTTTTCCTTTGCATAATTGCGGTGAATTACTTAATATGGCCTTTCTAGCCATGGTGTTTTAACTCCTACCCAGGCGATTAGGTGGGACTATGTGATAGGGTAATTCTGCCCCACCAAAGGGATTGATCAGTTTTGCTATCTCGCAGGGCTTGAAATGAGCCAGCCCAGAGGCAGGAAAGAGAAGAGCTCACCACTACCAAGGAAGAACAGCCAGGAGTCAGTACGTCCTTTGGCCTTGGTACCCCTGCACTGAGAAGCTCTGGGAACCAGGAGACAGAGAGAGAAAAAGAGAGAACTGTAACATTAAAGGCAGCAGAAACCCTGCAGCAGAGACCCAGCAGCAGAGATCCTGCAGCAGGAGATGGCATGGTGGGCAGGGCTCACAGAGTGGGAAAGCTGAATGCCTTTGGGCCAGGACTGAGGGCTGGGGAGAGGTGTGCCTTTGAGCACAGCTGAAAAGAGGCTGCCCTGATGGAAGAACCGTGTCCTGAGTGTTCCCGGGCTTGAACTGTAACCTGTTCCTTCTCTAAAGTGAAAATGGCACAGGACTGGGCAGTGTTTAGTTCTGTTGTACACAGGGTCACTATGAGTCGGAGCCAACTAGATGGCACCTAACGACAACGACAACACTTCTCTAGTAAACCTATAATCGTGAGTATTGTCTGTGAGTTCTGTGTGGCCATTGCAAAGAATTATTGAACCCAGCAGGGAAGTAGAAAGTGCTGTGGGAGGGATGATGGGTGTCAGAATTTGTAAAGATGGAGAGAGGTGGCTTGTCTGAACTTTGTCTCATAGGAATCAGCCTTGGGCTGTTGATCTTGATTCTCCTTCTCCCTTGGGAAGTTAGAGGAGGTCATACATTGCCTCCATGCCTTTGGTTTACAAAATATCGCTCTTTAATAAATT
This sequence comes from Elephas maximus indicus, assembly GCF_024166365.1. Classification (NCBI taxonomy): domain Eukaryota; kingdom Metazoa; phylum Chordata; class Mammalia; order Proboscidea; family Elephantidae; genus Elephas; species Elephas maximus. Next base: position 65,146,451 of record NC_064824.1, on the reverse strand, counting down.
TACAGAATTTAATATCTGGACTCCTCAATGGCCACTTAATCATATTCTGCCTTAACCTTATAAATGTGTATGTTTTGTCTCATCAACAAATTCTACAATCTTTGAGAGTCAGGACCTAATCTTATATGACTATTTATCTTTCATAACACTTAGCAGAGTGCTCCTCAGAATTTGTTCAATAAAAATATTTAATGATGAATTGATTTTCCTTTAGGAAAATATTTCAAAGCTTACTATTGCTATCAGTACTTACTACACAATTTAAGTTGCATTTGCTCCTTGAAAACCACTTTATCATTAGATGGGGCGGGGGGGGGAACCTGTTGCCATCGAGTTAATTCTGACCTATAGGACTGAGTAGAACTGCCTCATAAGATTTCCAAGGAGTGGCTGCTGGATTCAAACTGCTGACCTTTTAGTTGTCAGCTGAGCTCTTAACCACTACACTACCAAGGCTCCTATCATTAGATGAGAGCTAAATAAACATGCTTTTTACTTGTAAGGAAGAAATGCAAAAGTATTTGATATCACTAACTGTAAGAAAAACTATTCCTCTTGTGAAACTTATATTTAGTCAGAGATTGAGATAGGCAGATTTGGGAATTAGCAAAGGGTGAGTTAATAAATTTTAGTATGCTGATTAATATTAAGCAATTTTATAGTTTTTAGTGTCTGATTAGAAGCCCTGGTGGCACAGTGGTTAAGGCACTTGGCTGCTGACCAGAAGGTCAGTGGTTCAAACCCACCAGCCTCTCCATGGGAGAAAGACGTTGCAGCCTCAGAAAATCTATGGAGCAGTTCTACTCTGTCCTATAGGACCACTATGAGTCAGAATAGACTCAATGGCAATGGGTTTGATTTTGGGAGTGCCTCATTACAGTAAAATCATATTAAGGGTTAGCCTTGGTTCAGTTATCTGAGAATAGAAAAGCTAAATTTACCTTAAAAATCATTGAACGAATGTTTTAAGTCATGATGGGCTTTTAAGTTCATACCTATGTCTTCTTCCAAATTCACCCTCTTCCACTGCAGTCATTACTGGGCTTTGCAGCAGCAATTATATTGACAGTAGTTGAAACCATCTTAGCATGGCCATGAGCCAATCAGAAGATGCATGGCAAATCAGAGCTGACGTCAGTCATAACTAAGTTGTACAGCTATACTGCTTTTTGACATTATCAGCCCTGTCTATAATAATACTAATATCTGATAGGACAGATCTCCTGTATTTGAAAAAATAATTTAGATACATAAGAGCTTTTAATTCTCCAGACCTTTGCATGCCTCTCCACTTTTTCAGATTATGTGTTCACCCTTTATTCAAATTTTAAATTTTTTCCCACAATAGCCTTGTGTAATATAATCTTGCTTGGTTATGTTAAGTACTAGATAATTTATAGATTAATTTTTCTATTGTGAATATATTTTTATTTTGTTTTATTATTGATTATAAGGTATAAAGAAATATTTATTATTTCTGTAGGTTGATATTGTATCTAGAAACTTTGTTAAACTCCTTTATTATTTTATTTTTTAATTCTATTGATTTTTTAGGTAAATGAACCTATCATTATGAAATGACGGGTTTTTTTTTTTTTTTCTTTCTAATCCTTATGTTTCTGATTGAGTTTTCTTTTCCTACAAAAACATTTAACTAGATCTTTTCTAAGACTACATTAAACAATAATTGAAGCAGTGAATGTCCTTAATTTGTTCCCAGTCCTGCAGGAAATTCATCTATATTCTCCAATAAGTAAAATATTTGACTCATGTTTTTGATGTCTCAGTGTTTAATAAATAGAAAATTTCTTTTTATTCAAAGTTTGATGAACTTTTAAAATATTAAATAAGTGTGGAACATTATAAAGTGATTTGGAAAATACCAAGATAATTATGATTGTCTGTTTTCAATCTATATTATTGCTATACATAGCAATCCATTTCACAGAACGAGCCAAACTTCATTTATCCATTCAATTACTGATAAGTATTTAGACTGTTTCTCATTTTACTATTACAAAGACTATTGCAATTAACACATATGTATTTGCCTCTTGTGTGAGTTTCTAGTGTGTATTTACCCTTGGGTGATATTGCTTGGTTATAAGCTATGAGCCTCTTCAAATTGAATACATATTACTAAATTGTCCTCCAATATGTTACAATTTGGAATAGACAGAAATTTAAGCATATAAATTATAATACAATAAGGAACCCTGGTCATGCAACCGTTAAGTGCCAGGCTACTAACTGAAAGGTTGGTGGTTCGAATCCAACCATCCAAGGGAGAAAGCCCTGGTAATCTGTTCCCAGGAAGACTACAGGCTAGAAAACCCTATGGGCAGTTCTACTCTGTCACATGAAGTTGCTATGAGACTAAAATCCGCTTCATGGCACCTACGTACGCACACACAATTAGGTAAATGTTTATACTTTATTCATAGCTCTCATCACCTATAGCAAAAACCACAAATTAATTAGTGTGGCATTGTACAAGTCCCGTCAAAGTATGCCTTAGTCTATCTTTCAACTTTGTCTTTTACCATTTCTATTACTCCCTTTTCCTCACATTCCCTCCATACCACATTTTTCTGTGATTTCTTCCATATTGCTGTACCTGATTGGAACCACCTTCCCTAAATTACTTAGACACAGGAATGAGAAGCATTCCTTGACTCCCTCTAGACAAATTTTATTGTCCTTTTCACTGTAATTTACTCTTTTCTTGCATTTTTCATCTTCGCATATGATCATTTGTTACCTTGAACTTTTTTCCTCTTAAGCCTGTATCCTGATGGTCTACATCTTTTTTGTGTGTTCACAGCAGTGCCTAGCACAGTGTCTGACATACTGAAAACACTGATGAAAAAATAAGTGAACAATTGAATAAATGAATGGATGCATGTAGGAAAATCAGAGGGTTTTATAAACAAGGAAAATAGAACTAATGAAACAAAATGTTGTTGTTGCTATTGTTGTTAGGTGCCATTAAGTTGGCTCCGACTCATGCTGACCCTACGCACAACAGAATGAAACACTGCCTGGTCCTGCGCCATCCTTACAATCGTTCTTATGCTTGAGCCCATTGTTGTAGCCACTGTGTCAATCCACCTCGTTGAGGGTCTTCATCTTTTCCACTGACCCTGTACTTTGCCAAGCATGATGTCCTTCTCCAGAGACTGATCATTCTTGACAACATGTCCAAAGTATGTAAGATGCAGTCTTGCCATCCTTGCCTCTAAGGAACATTCTGGTTGTACTCCTTCCAAGACAGATTTATTCGTTCTTCTGGCAGTCCATGGTATATTCAATATTCTTTGCCAACACCACAATTCAAAGCATCAATTCTTCTTCAGTCTTCCTTATTCATTGTCCAGCTTTCACATGCATATGATGCAACTGAAAATATCACGGCTTGGGTCAGGAGCACCTTAGTCTTCAAGGTGACGCCTTTGCTCTTCAACACTTTAAAGAGGCCCTTTGCAGCAGATTTACCCACTGCAATGCATCTTTTGATTTCTTGACTGCTGCTTCCATGGCTGTTGATTGTGGATTCAAGTAAAATGAAATCCTTGACAACTTCAGTCTTTTCTCCGTTTATCATGATGTTGCTCACTGGTCCAGTTGTGAGGATTTTTGTTTTCTTTATGTTGAGGTGCAATCCATACTGAAGGCTGTGGTCTTTGATCTTCATTAGTAAGTGCTTCAAGTCCTCTTCACTTTCAGCAAGCAACCTTGTGTCATCTGCATAATGCAGGTTGTTCATGAGTCTTCCTCCAGTCCTGATGCCCTGTTCTTCTTCATATAGAACAGCTTCTCGGATTATCTGGTCAGCATACAGATTGAAAAGGTATGGTGAAAGAATACAATCCTGACACACACCTTTCTTGACTTTAAAGCAATCAGTATCCGCTTATTCTGTCCAAACAACTGCCTCTTGATCTATGTAAAGGTTCCTCATGAGCACAATTAAGTGTTCTGGAATTCCCATTCTTCAAAACGTTATCCATAATTTGTTATGGTCCACACAGTCGAATGCCTTTGCATAGTCAATAAAACACAGGTAAACATCTTTCTGGTATTCTCTGCTTTCAGCCAGGATCCATTTGACATCACCAATGATATCCCTGGTTCCACATCGTCTTCTGAAACCAGCCTGAATTTCTGGCAATTCCTTGTCGATATACTGCTGTGGCCGTTTTTGAATTATCTTCAGCAAAATTTTGCTTGCATGTGATGTTAATGATATTGTTCTATAATTTCCACATTTGGTCGGATCACCTTTCTTGGGAATAGGCATAAATATGGATCTCTTCCAGTCAGTTGGCCAGGAAGCTGTCTTCCATATTCCTTGGCATACACGAGTGAGCACCTCCAGCTCTGCATCCATTTGTTGAAACATCTCAATTGATATTCCATCAATTCCTGGAGCCTTGTTTTCCTCCAATGCCTTCAGAGCAGCTTGGACTTCTTCCTTCAGTATCATGGGTTCCTGATCGTATGCTACTTCTTGAAGTGGCTGAACATCGACTAATTCTTTTTGGTATAATGACTCTGTGTATTCCTTCCATCTTTTCATGCTTCCTGTGTCATTTAATACTTTCCCCATAGAATCCTTTACTATTGCAACTCGAGATTTGAATTTTTTCTTCATTTCTTTCAGCTTGAGAAACACTGAGCATGTTTTTCCCTTTTGGTTTTCCATCTCCAGCTCTTTGCACATAATACTTTACTTTGTCTTCTCGAGCCACCCTTTGAAATCTTCTGTTCAGTTCTTTTACTTCATGAATTCTTCCTTTTGCTTTCGCTGCTAGACGTTCGAGAGCAAGTTTCAGAGTCTCCTCCGACATCCATCTTGGTCTCTTCTTTCTTTCCTGTCTTTTCAGTGACCTCTTGCTTTCTTCATGTATGATGTCCCTGATGTCATTTCCCATCTGATCTTCAGTCACCAGTGTTCAATGCTTCAAATCTATTCTTCAGATGGTCTCTAAATTCAGGTGGGATATACTCAAGGTCATATTTTGGCTCTCGTGGACTTGCTCTGATTTTTTACAGTCTCAGCTTGAACTTGCTTATGAGCAATTGATGGCCTGTTGCACAGTCGGCCCCTGGCTGATGATAGTGTTCTGACTGATGATAGTGAGCTCTTCCATTGTCTCTTTCCACAGATGTAGTCTATTTGATTTCTGTGTGCTCCATCTGGCAAGGTCTATCTGTATAGTCGGTGTTTGTGTTGGTGAAAGAAGGTATTTGCAATGAAGAAGCCGTTGGTCTTGCGAAATTCTATCATTCCATCTCCGGCATTGTTTCTATCACCAAGGCCATATTTTCCAACTATGGATCTTTCTTCTTTGTTTCCAACTTTTGCATTAAAATCACCAGTAATTATCAGTGCATCTTGATTGCATGTTCGTTCAATTTCAGACTGCAGCAGCTGATAAAAATCTTCTATTTCTTCATCTTTGGCCCTAGTGGTTGGTGTGTATATTTGAATAATAGTCGTATTAACTGGTGTTCCTTGTAGGCGTATGGATATTATCCTATCACTGCCAGCATTGTACTTCAGAATAGATCTTGGAATGTTTTTTTTGACTATGAATGCAACACCATTCCTCTTCAAATTGTCATTCCCAGCATAGTAGACTATATGATTGTCTGATTCAAAATGGCCAATACCAGTCCATTTCAGTTCACTAATGCCTAGGATATCAATGTTTATGCGTTCCATCTCATTTCGGACAATTTCTAATTTTTCTAGATTCATACCTCATACATTCCAGGTTCCAATCATTAACGAATGTTTGCAGTTGTTTCTTTTCATTTTACTTTCTCATCTTACTTTTAAGCAAAATGTACTTTGTCCAAAATCTAAAAGTAAGATTGTGCCTTGCCAATATTAAACTCACTGTGATCATTTAGAATTTTCTTTATTTTGTGGCAAGCCTCTATAAGTGCAGGTAAATATAGGTAAGTGCCTACCTTCCAAATTGGATTTTTGTCAAGATCAGATCAAATAATACACGGAAGGGTTCTTGTATGTAATATAATTGTAGTAGATAAAACCAATTCAAGGGGTTAATATATTTATACCAAAAACAGAGTTTTATTGTTAGAAAAACAATTTGGTGTTCAGCTGTTTTGAGTTCTAGTTATAAAATTTGATCATATATATCAGGGTTTTTTTTGTTCATTTTTGTTGATGTAGTTTGTTCCTATTAAGTGACCCAGCCCCCGTATGGATTTATTCTGTGTCTATACCCAACTATATAATTATCAAATCTTTATTATTGCTTTACTCTTTTGGATTTCACAATCCAGAAGATAAAGCCAAAACATTTGAACTCATGAAGCTCATGTCACTTAAAATTATCTATAAAGCACTGTGATTACATATCAGGATATTTGTATAAATGTAGTAAGTACTCTATATTTATAAATTAAATAATAAGTATTATTATTAATAACTATTCTAGGTTTGTTATTTGTACAATGAAAGAAAGCAAGTAGATTTTTCTCGCTAAATATTTTATTCTGGTTCAATAATGAAAATAAAAATGCCAAAAGTAAGTTTGCTCTGAATAGAATTTTTGTGAGGAGAGCAAATGTCAACATGTAGGATAATTTCTATATTCATAATTTGTGGATTTTAATGGTGATTTAATGAATTATAATCTTATGGGTTTTGATAAGAATCAAATACAGATAAAGCATATGATAAAATTCTGTCCTTATGCTTAAGCAAAGAATCCTGATTTTACACAGCCCCTTTAAGCTTCATTAACACTCTAGGAGATGATATAAACAAAAATTTTACTAAAATACATAGTATCCCAAATAAAGAAACGTAAAAGTAATAGTAATTTTGAACTATGCAGATAGCAAAGCAAGAAATTTAAGTTTTTCATTTAAAAATTCCTGCAATTCCAAAGAAATATGCTGTCAGATATTATCAATTATTCAAGATTTATTAAACACAGGGAAAGAATATGTGTGATTGAAAATAATTCCATATACGAGTTAAAACACTCAACCAAAATGTTTTTTCCCATGTATTACCAAATATTAAGTTTCACTTAATTTATTATTTCAACTTTCTGTAATCTGCTGTAAAAAAATAAGGTTAATTGAAGAAAATATGAAAACATAGAAAATGATAAGGAAAAAAGAAATTATCAATAATCTCAAGATTTAGGAGCAATGATGCTTATTATTTTGGTATATTGTATCATTGGCATTATGCAATCATTACAGATTTTCTCGTATTTTCATTGAGTTAAGATAATTTTTCTACATAATCTTATATGCTGATTATTTAACATTTTATAACATTTTGTTACATCGCTAAAACACTTTAATAGTCATAAAATACACATGAATAGCTGCCTTCTTTGCCATGAGACCTGAAGAACTGAGTGCTGCCTGGCTACCATTACTGAACATTTTGACCAAAGATTCTATACAAGAATACTGATCAAAGGGGAGAAAATGAAAATGGAATTTCAAATTCTTATGGAATCCAGATTTTCTGGAGCCATTGAGGCTAGATGAACCTTCAAAACTATTGCCCTGAGATAATCTTTAAACCCGAAACCAAAAGTATCCCCTAAAGTCTTCCTAAAACCAAGCAAGTGTTTGGCTTAACTAGAAAGGAGGAATGTCCGCCGTGAGCATTGTGCTTTTTAAGATCTATCTATATGGGATCAAATTGACAACAGCAACTCAAAATATCAGGTAGGAAACTTTTGGAGCAGTGAGTTTTTGTTAATGCAGAGGAACAATTTGGAAAAGAGGAATAAGAATGGTAGCACAACTTGAAGAATGGAATCAATGTCGCTGAATTGTACGTGTAGAAATTGTTGAATTTGTGTGTGTTCTGTTGTGTATATTCTCAAGAAAAAAATGTACATAATAAGGGAACAATGGTTGTATAGTGGTAGGATTCTTGCCTTCCACGCAGGAAACCTGATTTCCATTCCTGGCAAATACACTTCAAGTGTCGTTACCGCTTGTCTGTCAGTGGAGGTTTGCATGTTGCTAAGATACTGAACGGGTTGGGGCATAGCCTAAGACAGAGTAGGAAGAAAGGCCTGGCAATTTACCTCTGAAAACCAGCCAATGAAAAACTCTATGGGTCACAATGGTCCAATCCCATTGTACATGAGTTGGCATGACTCAGGGGCTGATTCCACGGCAGCTGGCAAGAACAAAACATTGAGGTTTTAGGTTTCTCATCTGCAAATTTTGTTTAATATTTGTTGTGAGAAATAAATGAGATATTGTAAAAAAAAAAAAAAAGCACTTAATACAGTGCCTAGCAGAGTAAATATTACCATAATTTGAATTAACAATTCCCTTATTGTTTAACATTTGTGATTTAAAAAAATAATATTTTAAATAAAACTGGCTATATTTTATTATATTGCTAAATAAATTTATAGAAGTGGAATAATGTAAGGAAGAACAGAACATTTTTAAAGTGTCAACTGACTTCCTAGAAAAGCTGTACTAGTTTGTTTTCCTACTAGCAGTGTGAGAGAGTTCATTTCACTGTACACTCACCAGCACTATTATCATTTTTAATATTTTGTTAGGTAACTTTACTCTTGCAATAAAACAATCTTAATGTTTTAAATTGCAACTTTTTGGTTATCTGTGAAGTTTGAAGTTTCAATTTTAATAGTCATTAGTTCTTCTGTTTTCAAGATTTGTCTGTTTATGGCCTTTTACACTTATCTCCTGAGGGGATTAACTGTGTTCCCTGAGCAGTGGGATCATATTGTGATTGAGAACTCAATATATATGAGGCCAATACATGTTAGTTTAAATTTCAGCTCTATCATTTACTATCTGCATGACTTTGTGTAGATTTTTAACATTTCCAAACCTGTTTTCTTTTCTATAAAACCGAAAAAAAACTTATTGCCTTCAAGTTGATTTCCGCTCATAGTGACCCTATAGGGCAAAGTGGAACTGCTCCATAGGGTTTCCAAGGCTGTAATATTTATGGAAGCAGATTGCCATATCTTTCTCCCAAGGAGTGTCTGGTGGGTTCAAACTGCTGACCTTAACCATTGAGCACTTAACCATTGAGCCACCAGGGCTCCTCCTCTTTTTATCTATAAGAATGGATAAATAATATTGTAATATTGATATGGAGAAATCTATGTCAATAGATCTAGGGATAGTAAATGAATTAATACCTAGAATAATATTCAATAAAATACACTAAATAAATACATTATTCGTGAAATAAACTATGCCTTTTACTTATATTGCAAAAATTATTCTCAGTTTATATATGCCTTTTAATTTTGTATGAATTACTCTTTTTATGAAAAGTTTTGATGTCACATAGACTTTAGTGTTGCTTCAGGAACCCAAAATACTGCTATCCTACCCTCCCCAACTTTATATACTACTAGTCTATTATCCAAAGAATACTCTATTTTAACATTTAATTGTAGGTGTATGCATGTCTGTTTTTTAGAAGAAAAAATTAAAGGATTGAAAAGAGTTATGAAAGAGTTATAATAAAACCTTGTCTATGGCATTTTGGAGCAGCTTTGAAAATGTTCTTAAACATTGTAAACTATGTCAGTGCTTGTTAATAGAGTGTGATTAAATTATTAACAAATTTTATCCTACATTTTGAATATTAATTTTCTAGGTATACTGACTTTCAAACTTACAAGGCATTAATATGAAATAGAAGAAAATAAACATGATAAGTAACTATGAAAGTGAACATTGATTTTACAGATTTATTCATATTGTTAATTACATTATTCCTATAATGATAAATGTTTTAAAAGAAAAATCTCCAACAAACTTTAAAAACCACCTATTTTTAAAGGAAATGGAGCTTGAAATTAGTATCACAAAAGGTAAGAGCTTTATTAACGTTCAGAGTTACTACCAATAAATTCTGCAAGTATAACAATGCAATTAAAATAATATCATCCATTAGGGAACAGGAAACCAGAATATAACTAGTAGTTATATCACCATAAAACTTTTCTAATAAAAATTATATTTTCTTTTAGAAGTTATTGAAAAAAGAACTACATTTGAAATAGATCAATAAGTAATAATTTTCAACATTCTTTGCAGTGGGTCTATGAATTTAAACAAAATTTTATATGAATTTAAAAAAAATTTTATAAGTAATCTTGATATATAACAGAGAAGAAATTATAGCTTCTCTAGGGTGATAGATGTAGAAATGATTATAGATGAGAATCACCTAGGAAGTTTTAAAAGCATGCAAAGTAGATCTCACCGTTAACAAATTTAAAAAAATCTTCCGGTGTGATTCTAATATGCAGCCAGGGTGAGACTCAGGGGATGGAAGAATTAGAGGGGAACTGGGAGTCCCATTCACTTGGACCACTGCAGCCAACTTAAGAATCCAAAAATAGAGTTTGAAGACCACTGGACTAACAATTTCCAATTAACAATTAATAAATAAAAGATATTTAGGAATAAGTAAAATTGTAATAAAAAACTAAGTTAAAAAATAAAAATAATAAGAAATGTTACTTGTTGCCTTGAACGGAGGAAGGTATGCTTATATTAAATATAATGGACAGAATTAAAACAAACAATTACATAAAATAAAAAGGAAACCAAGTGATATTGAGAAGAAAAAAAGCATCAATTTATATGATCTAGTATACACCCAGGAAGTCCCTGGATGACAAAAAAGGTTAAGTACTGGACTATTAACTGAAAGATTGGCAGTTCAAACCCAGCCAGAAGGTGCCTTGGAAGTAAGGCCTGATGCTCTTCTAAATGGCCACAGTCTTAAAAATCCTATGGACCTGTTATCACGAGGAATCTGTCCCTTGAGAAGGACATCATGCTTGGTAAAGTAGGAAAAAAAAAAAAAAAAACCAAACCTGTTGCTGTCAACTCGGACTCACAGAGACCCTATAAGAGAAAGACCCTCAGAGAGATGGACTGACACAGTGGCCGCAACAATGGGCTCAAACACAGCAATGACTGTGAGGATGGTACAGGACTGGGCAGTGCTTTGTTCTGTGTTACACGGGGCTGCTACGAATCGGAACCAACTTGGCGCCTAACAACAACAACATAGGTTCCTCCAGCCTGGGTAGCTTTCTCTTTTCACTCTGAATTTTGGCTGTACGCAAGCTCCATGAAAATCTTTAGATTGAGACAAATGCTCTAACATAGAAACAAGTTAATCAGTGGCCATATTTTGATTATGGCCTCATTATGCCCCCCCAAAAACAAGTAATATTAACATCCATGCCCCAAAAGCTAATAACGCATTTGTTAGCTACATGATAAACTTATTGAAAGCTGGAAAATAAAAATACAAGCTTTTAAAAAGTCATCCTGCTACAAATACAACCACTTAACACTGTCAATATAAATGACTGCTATAAAATGTATCTAAGTTTTAATGCACTAATAAAAATGTGATATTTTTCTCAGATGGAGAAAGTGTAATAACTTTAGGAATTCATAATCCCTGAAGTATATAACTCATTTCCTGATATTTTTGCAAAATGTCTTATTAATAAAATTTCAAGGGTATGGAAATATTTCTTAAATTAAACTTGGTTTAATCAATGGAAAAATCTTCTGACCACATTACCACTTCTTAGTAAAAACAAATTTAAAAAATGAGTGCAAACACTGCAAATCTGAGTATAAATTTAAGACTGAAGGTCTTAACCCTAGCTAGTTAATTGGGCATGTTTGGCATTTACTTTATTTCCTTGTTCTTTTTCACTTTGATTTTCTCCTTTAATGAAGACAAAATTCCTGACACCCACACTGCCCCAGAGAATAGTTTTGTAGCAAAGAGGTCAAGTGCCTCTATATTCATAATTCTCCTAAATTCTAACCCTTTTAAATAACATTACCATTCCTTACCCTCTCTGTGGTAATTTATTTCTCCTGCTAACCTTTCTCATTCATGGTATTATTATTGGGGTCAATCTGCCTTGTAATCAGAGTGTACATCTTGCTATTAGTTTAAAGTACAACTGTTTTTTTTTTTTTTTTCCTGTTAATTAGTTGACTCTTGGATTTTGTTAACAGCAGGGACTGAAGGGCACCTTCAGGAGTCATTTCCTTCTTACATCCCTTCAAGTTTTTAAGTTACCAAACCGTCCCAGGATGTTGAAATATTCCACTATTTACAGAGAGATTGTAGAGTTCTCTTGGTACTTTATTGTCATCACTATGATATATCATTTTTTCAACATCTGACCTATGTCAACTTTTTCTGTTCTTCTGTGTATACATTTACTCATTTAGCAAACACTTGTTCAGGGTTTCACACATCCCAGGAACTGACTGAGGCAGTCAGAACTCAACGATTACCAAGAAAAAAAAAAAATTCCTGCCTTCCAGGTATTCACTTCAAAGATAAAAGTAAACAGACATTTGGTATACTTTGCGATCATGGGAGTTGGATTAAAGTTTTGTGTGTTACAAGAATTCAGAGACTGAAAGAGAAGCGGATAGGGAAGTTTTCTCAGTGGACATAAACCCTAAGCTAAATTTTGAATATCAGTAAATACCTGCAAGCGGTGGAGAAGGGTACTTCAGGACTGGTGCAGTCAAGAAAATGCACAGCTCAGATCTCCTGCTATAGGAAGTATTGTTGACTGAGAGCCCCAGCTACCATATTCTGCATCCACCACCCCATCCATACCATGGGTGTACTTCACTTACCTGCTATAAGCCACACTGTTCAGTGTACGTAAATCAAACATTAGGGTTTGATTTATGTAAGAAAGGTGAAGGAGGACTCTAAGTGGCCAATCCATATGCAAAGAAAAATCTTGGATCCACATTAAAAAACTGTGTCTGAGTGTGCATTAATATGTTTAAAGCCAAAAAAAAAAAAAAATGCTGGTATATTTCTGGAATTTCTAGTGACTTTTTGATCTATTGAGCAACTACTAGCAGTACCACATTAGAGGGTGTACTAAAATGGCAGATAAATTTGTACTTAATAAATATAAAGAACAATGATGCTACAGATAGCATATTCATCTGTATTTGCATGTGCATACTCTATATCGGGGTCCTGGTGGTGCAGTGGTTAAGAGCTCATTGCTAACCAAAAGGTCAGCAGCCACTCCTTGGCAATCCTATAGAGGAGTTCTACTCTGTTCTGTAGGTTGACTATGAGTTGGAATCAACTCAAAGGGCACTCTATTGTTTTAGGGATTCTTGATAATCAATTTTGTGCTTTGCTACAGCAAGAGAGCGCCATTGACCAGAAGTATCATCATCACCTGGGAACTTGTTAGAAATGCGGTATCTCAGCGCCGCCCAGAATCAGAATCTGCAGTTTAACGAGATTCTCAGCTGATTTTTATGCTTAATTAATTTAAAGTCTGAAAAGTGCTGTTATATAGAAGGAAGGGTCAAATTGAGAATGAGATATTCCTCATTGTAGAACTGGCTCTTCCTTATGATATATGTTAAAAATTATCCTCCAAAATCTTGGAAACATTGGTGTAATATATTCAGGACAGAAAAAAAAAAAAGATGAACGAAAATGAGTGAATAATACTCCATGTCATACATTTGCATGAAAATCCACGTACTTGGGGATGGAAGCCTGCTGAAAAATTCTGGTGAAAAGATATGCAAAGAGAAAATAAGTGACATGGTCATATTAAAGACGATAAAACTGGATCAGAAATAAGATAGAGTTATGATTTAACTAAGTAGACAGCTGCTAGATGACTCAGTGCAGAGGCACCGTGGCTGATAAATTTTTCATTTGAATTGATGTCTTGATGTCAGTTTTACCTCCACGAAAGAGAAGCAAGTGACAAGAAAATTTACTACAACTGTCCTAACTTTTACTGTGATGGAAGGACCAAATGGTCGATTGAAATTCATAGGAACCTGGAGGATTACGGTTAGCTGTGGTAGAGTCTGTGATAATGAGGGAAACTAATGGCCTAGCCAGACTGACAGGCAAGTTTATGGGAAGTTAGGTTTCAAAACATTGGAAGAATGTTGGGTATGAACTCAATCTGATTTTCCAAATGAAAAGTGCCCAAAGAGAAGCACTCAAAGAAGAGAATAGTTATGATCTCAGCGAAGAAGGAAGGGAACTGTAGCTAAAGGAACCACTGGAGCTTTACAATGACATAGAAAGACAGAAATGAGGTGACATAAAGGAAGATGAGCTTGTGGCCTCATTATCTCAGAACAATGACAGCAAAGGTCAAATCTACAAACGCATAGACCAGTAAGTGTAGATTATTTTAGGGAGAAGGTGGTATTATTCCAACCACCATGAGAAGGAAGCCAAATTACTCAATTCTTACTTTGCTTCTCTCTTTTTTACTTGTATTATAATCATTACTCACATCTCTCAGATTTTCTCACTAATCCGAGAGCAGAAATCTGTCCTGATTCACTTAGGTATTACCAGAGTTTGTTATAAAGTAGGAACACATTAACTCTTTGTTGAATGAATGAAGAATAAATATTGGCAACAGGCAAGTACAACAACTGCTATTATAAAAGAGAAATGATCTCATTAATATTATATATACATGTATGTATATATAGGTGCATATAAGATATATATATATATAGGTGCATATAAGATATATTTTAAACTGTTACTGTGATTACTAACTTTTTTTTAGAATTCTGTAAAATTCCAAATTAGGTGAAAAAAATTCTACTGGGCTCAGAAATAAGACATTAAGTACAGTACATTGGTCTTAATTAAACATATTCAAAGTGATTGAGAAAAATTGAAGAATAACATTCCCATTTTTTAAAATATAGTTTGCTTTCTCCTTAAATAGATATTACATGAACACAGTTCAAAAATCAGAATATGCAAAGGTATATATAATTAAGTGTGCACTTCTTGGCTTTCATATTTGTGATTATTTTATTCAAAGTATTTTTAAGTTTTCAAAATTGTACATGTCAACAATGTATTGTTCACTTTCGCTTGTTCCTATTATATAAGTAAAAATTCATATTATGTTTTTTAAAAAGTTTTCTAAACACTTGTATCTCTCATTTTTAATTTCCCAACCTGCTCCATTTGATAGCTAACCACAGTTATTTGTTTCTTAAGTAATCTTCATAGCTTCTTTATTTACACACAAATAAAAATCCACATTTTTATTCCTCTTAAAAAAAAATTTTTTTTTTTATCTTTTTCTGTAGAAATAGTATAGAACCATTTAAGCTCTTCTCGAACTTGCATTGTTCCAGCTTCATTGTGCTTTGGTAATCTTTCCACATATGTAAAGAGATTTCACATTCTTTTCTATTTTTGCTTTTTTTTTTTATTATGGAAACTATGAAAACAAAGAAAGAATAGCAAAACTTAAGATCCAGCAATAATTATCAATATTCTGCCATTCTTGCTTTATATATCCCCCACCTGTATTTATCTTGGAGTATTTTAAAGCAAATCTCAGATATCATTTTATTTCACAAATGAATACTTTGGTATATATCACTAATAAATAAGGATTTTCTTTCTTTTTTTTTTTTTTTTTTTGAATAACCGGAATTCTATAAAATTCCAAATTATTACACTCGGCTAACTTAAACACAACTCATTCATATCATCTAAAATTCAGGTTCCATTGAAATTCTTCCCTGCCTTTGCTTAAAATTAATTTTTACAAGTGGCTTATTTGAATTGATATTTAAACAGGCCTATTAATTTCATTTGGTTCTTGGCTTTTTTTTTTTTTTTAATTGAAGAAACTGGGTCATTTGTCTTGTAGAATTTCCCACATTCAGGTTTAGTTGACTATATCCTTTTAGAATCATTTAACATGTTCTTCTCACTGTAGTTCCTATAAACAGATAGTTAGCACTAGAAAACAAAACCTAAATAAATAAATAAACAAGTTGCCTTTGTGTCAACCCCTACTCATGACAACCCCATGTGTATCAGAGTCAAAACTGGAAGGTTTTATTCATTCTTGAATTCTTCCTTTCTGAAGAGCCCTTCCATTTTTACACGCCTAAATTGTTTAAAAATGTAGAGGGACACCTCTCTGCATGATAAAGCTGATCATGTTTTGCTACAGTTTGCACATGAAAAAAAAAAATTGTGATCCATAGAGTTTTCAATGGCTGATTTTTCATAAGTACCTCACAAGGCCTGTCATATGAGGTGCCTTTCAGCAGACTTGAACCTCCCATCCTTTGGTTAGCTGCCTAGGGCATTAACTGTTTGTACCACCCAGGGACTAGAGGCTTTATTAAATTTAGGAATAAGTATTTGCAAGCATTTGTTGTTGTTGTTAGCATACTTCATAAATTATTCTATTTTGTTTCTGATGCATTGCACCGGAAGCACATATCATAGGATAGTTACATGTTTAGTGGTTAATCAGTGGGTTTATGTGGTGTCAGACTGGTTCACCCTTTATACAATTCTCCTTCAGCCTCTCTCCTAATGGTTTTAGCAACCATTGATGATTGTTGCCTAGATCAATTATTTCTTGTAGTTGTTTTTGTTAGGAGCCATCTAGTCTGTTCCAACTCTTAGTGACCCTATGTGCAATGGAGTTTGCAAAATGATGATTTTATAATTCTATCATACCACTAGCTTTAGTTTTCAGCAATTCTTTGCTAAATAACTTTGACTCACCAACTTTTTGTGTACTATAGAATATATATAGGAAAGATGGCATATTTATCGCTTTTTTAAAAAAAATGAATTGATGGTCCAGCATCCTGCAATTATGATCGATGGGATATATGTACATGTGTGTATATATATATATATAGTACTTTCGATGAAGGTTTACAGAACAAACTAGTTTCTCATTAAACAGTTAGTACACATACTGTTTTATAACATTGGTTAACAACCCTACAATATGTCAACACTCCCCCTTCTTGACCTTGGGTTCCCTTTTACCAGCTTTCCTGTTCCCTCCTGCCTTCTAGTCCTTGCCCCGGGGCTGGTGTGCCCCTCTAGTCTTGTTTTGTTTTATGGGCCTGTCTAGCCTTTGGCTGAAGGGTGAACCTTGGGCGTGACTTCATTACTGAGCTAAAGCGGTGTCTGGAAGACATACTCTTGGGGTTTCTCCAGTCTTAGACCAGTAAGTCTGGTCTTTTTTTGTGAGTTAGAATTTTGTTCTACATTTTCCTCCAGCTCTGTCTGGGACCCTCTATTGTGATCCCTGTCAGAGCAGCCGGTGGTGGTTGACAGACACCATCTAGTTGTACTGGACTTAGTCTGGTGGAGGCCTTGGTAGATGTGGTCTGTTAGTCTTTGGACTAATCTTTCCCTTTTATCTTTAGTTTTCTTCATTCTCCCTTGCTCCCAAAGGGATGAGACCAGTATTGTATCTTAGCTGGCTGCTCACAGGCTTTTAAGACCCCAGACACTACTCAGCAAAGTAGAATGTAGAACGTTTTCTTTGTAAACTATGTTATGCCAATTGAGCTAGATGTTCCCCAAGACCATGGTTCAATGGAATATTTTTTAATTGTCACTTTGAACTCATGAATTTTTATACATTTAATATATTTTAGTCTGTTGCAGTCATAATTCTTTCTGAAGCTTGAATTACCCTGTATTTCATTATTCAACTGCATTGCCATTTTTTTTAAGAGAAACATAGTACTCTTTTGTATGAATACATCATAATTTACTTAACCAGTCCCCTATTGACAGATAGGCATCTAGGTTATTTCTGATTTTTGATTATTACATGTAATACTATAGTAAATAATCCTGTATATATTTTGTATCCACATGTGAAAATATATATGAACATAAATTCCCAAAATTTGTAATTTTATAATTGTTAACTTCTATCCATCTGCCAATTTGTCCTACTATAGTGACTTGCACGTTGCTATAATTCTGGAAGCTATGCTACTGCTATTTCAAATACCAGCAAGGTCACCTATGGCAGACAAGTTTCAGCGGAGCTTCCAGACTAAGACAGACTAGAAAGAAAGGCCTAGTGATCTACTTCTGAAAATTAGCCAATAAAAACCTTGTGGAACACAACAGAACATTGTCCAATTTACTTGCTTTAGAGACTTAGTAGGAGGGACAAATCTTTAGAGGAGGACATCTTGTTTGGTGAATGAGAAGGCCAACAAAGGCTAGGGAGATGCTCAGTGAGATGGATTGGTAAATAGCCACGATGATGGACTTAAACATGATGCTGATTGTAATAATGACGCAGGCCCTGGCAACATTATGCTGTGCTGTACATAAGGTCCTCATGAGTCGGAGTCAACTTGAAGGCAACTAACAGCAACATTTTTGATAAACATTGCCAAATTACCTCCATAGGGATTGAACCAATTTGTACCCACATGAGCAATTCATGAGAGTGAATAATTTCTCTTTGGCTGTGCCAAGAGAATATATTATCAAACTTTAGGTTTTGTATTGCCTGATTCAATATGAAAAAACAGTTATCAAAATTTGGTATGCAAATTTTGTTACCTTATTATAAGTGAGCTTGAGAATCTATTTGTATGAGCTAGTTGAAATATTTTTACTTCCATTTCTGTTAATTAATTGTTTATATTGATAAATAACTTTTTGGGAGGATTAAAAAAGGATTATTTGTTTTTAATTTTTTGGATCTATAGGGACTCTTTAAAAAACTGAAAGGTAGTTGATCTTTGACGTGTTAAAACCATTTTTTTGTTATACTTTAAATTTACATTTTGACTTAGATGCTTTTTGCAATGTAAAAGTTTTTTGTTTTCATCTAGTTGAATTTATAAGTTTTTGATTCAAAGTTTATGAAACAACCACTCTATTTCCATCTAAAAATTTTAAGATTTTTTTTTAACATTTGAAAATCTTCTTCATTTGGAATTCATCCTGTGTTTGGTGTGAGGTAATGTTCCAATTTACTTCTTTTTCAAGATAGTTACCCAGGTATCCCAATACTATTTCCTAAATAGTTCTTTTTTTCCTCACCTATTTCTTTTTACATGGAATTCTTATATGATTCAGCATGTATTTGTATGCTTTTCACATAGTTTTTTTTTCTATTCATGTGTGAACACTACACTGCAGTTATTGAAGCTTTATATTTTAATATCTGTAGAACAGAACGATTTCATTGCTTTTTTTTAAAAGAGTTTCATGGATATTTATACTACTTTATTTTTTGTATGATCTTTAGAATCAGCTTATCTGGTTACAAAAAAAATTAGTATTTTTTAGTGACTGGAATAATTTCTAAATTAATTCAGGGAAATTTTATATCTTCACCACGTTGAGTTTTTCTTTCCAAACTGCATGGTATGTCATTCTCTTTCAAATCTTTTGTGTCCTTCAGGAATGTTTAAAGTTTTTTCATAGAGTACTTGCATAGTGTTAGATACTCCTAAACATTTTATCGTGTTTAAATTCTAAAAGAGAAAAATTTTTCCTATTTTACCTTCACTTGAATGTTGTTTGTACATGTATTATAGTTTTTATATCAACTTTGAACCATGCTACCTTATCAAATTATTATATTTTGCTGCCTTTTCTTACATTTACATAATTAAATAAGTTGGATATTTTTATGTGTATGTACGTAAGGAGAGGAGGCATAGGGTTGCCTTCCAGTTTTGCAGCTTTTCATACCCCAGTGGTTTTCTTCTCTGCTGCCGCATAGACAGAGAGCTTTCTGAATATATGACCTGCCTACGGGTTTGCTTAGGTGTCCCCAGCTCCTCAAAGCTACACATGGTTCGCAAAGGATTTTGTCACCATACCAGCTTATCACCACATTCTTATAGGAGTTTAAAAAAAAATGCAGCAATTGTGCTAATCGTGTTTCACCTTTCCCTTTCAGAAAAAGTTATTTGGTTGAGGTGTATTTCTACTGGACTTTTTCACCCCTCTCCACGATTCCTTATTTCATCTCAAAGCTCTTCTGCTCTGTCTTGGCTGATTTTGGAAGGGTTTACATACATGCATTTTGGAGGCTGCAGTTATGTATGGCTCCTACTTTTACCCAGAATGAAAATTAGAGTTTTATTTTGTCCTTTTTCTTGCTGTGTTTGAATGACTTCCAGGGAAAACAAAGTGTTGGCTAACACAGCTATTTTAGCCCATAAGTCTACCAATTACTTTGATTAATTTCTTTGAATATTGTGAAATGAGGGTAAAATGAAAGAGCAGATGTAGAAATATATCTGTCACAAATTCTGAAGAGCCTGATATTTTATCTATTTGCTAGCAAGAAAGCTAACCTACCACAGTGTCATGGATGCTGCCAAGAGGCATGAGTTTCCTGGGGCAGAGACAAAAGACTATTATTCACATCAAAAGTTGGGTCCAGACAACTGTTTGCAATGGTTTCCTGAGCCCAATTTCTAACAACAGTGATGCAGATGGGCTTAGATGAATACCTGTACAGTTAGTTATGTTACATAAGCAAATACTGAGCTTAAGAAACCTGCTGTTTTATAACACCCAGCATACAAGCCAGCTCTTTGTCCTAGAAGAAAATATTACCTAATTTCTTGAAGTTGCTTTCTGCAAACACAACCTGACAAATGACCTGAGTAAAAAGCAGTTAAGACCTTGCATTCTTATATACCCAGCTCCAGAAAGATGTGTAGGAGCACAAGAGATCCATAGAAGAGTGTACTCTGATACTCAAAATACGGAGGAAGCAAATTCTGTTAAATGCCAAAAAATCTGAGCAATGTCAATCCTAAATAAAATTATGTACTAGATTACTAAAGTGTATTTTGTGAGAGTTTTGAAAAAAGATTACTGAAAACCAAAATTACTTCATTAAGATAAGCCATATGGAGTTAAGCATTCCCTTTAGAAACATTTTCATTATTGGATGAGGAGTGAAATTTGGCAGGCAAAGTATATCTGAATTTTTGAGATTTCCTTATGGAAAATTGAACAGTACACAACAGTGGATTTATACCTGGTTTAATGAGAAGAAGATTATTATCAATAAAGAATCCTGCTTAATTAGTCAATTTAACCCTGCAGAGAGAGATTAATTGTGAGGCTACCCTCCACCAAGGAAAGCTGATTTTTTTTTCTGTTATATTCATGAATAGTATCTAAAACAGTATAACAGTAATGCTGTTTTATAATAACAGTATTTTGTTACAAATTCATCATATCATGACTTGCTTATTATAGTTCCAGCCAACACACTTTAAAAGTATCATGAAGCAGAGTCAGAAAAGAGAGAGATGTTTAATATTTACATATAAAAAGCGATTGAAGAAAATGGGGAAATTTTCTAGCAAAAATAAGACTGAGAGTGGGGAGAGTGATAGCTCTATTTTGGAAGAAAAAAAAAATTAAGGTTGTTACTACTGGCCACTGAAGATAGAGTTTGGGTCTATAAGTAGAATATGTTAAGTTGATAAATTTGAGTTGAACATAAATAAAAAATTCTAACATCGTATCCTATGATGGAATACCCTTTGATATAAAGTAAATTCAATCCAGGGATGGCTCCTAGTTTTGTGGGACCTAGACTATTATGATTGGGGGGGGGGGCCCTCTCTAAGACAGCAAACAAAAACACATAGTTGGAACATAAAAATTGATATGAAAGTGTATACAAAGAACTAATTAAATACAAAGTAAGTAGAAGAAAAAAACAAAAATTAGATCAAAATTCAATGAATTTGAAAATAGGAAAATGGTAGAGAAAAATCAATGAAACTACAAGTTGGTTCTTTGAAAAGATCAGCAAAATTGATAAACCTCTAGCCAGTCTAACCAAGAAAACAAGAGAGAAGACACATATTACTAATTTCAGAAAAGGGAGTCCATCAAAACTAATCCCAAAGAAATTAAAAGAATATTAAAGGTATACTGTGAAAAAATCAATGCCTATAAATTTGATAACTTAGAAAAAAATGCACTAATTCTTTGAAAGACACAATCTACCAGAACTCACAAAAGGAAAAATAGATAACTTGAATAGTCTACCCAGAGGCACCTTAGAAGACAGGCCTGGTGACCTGCTTCTGAAAGGTCACAGCCATGAAAACCCTTGTTGTTGTCGTTGTTAGGTGCCCAGTCAGTTCCAACTCATAGTGACCCTAAGCACAACAGAAGGAAATACTGCCAAGTCCTGCTCCATCTTCGTAATTGTTGCTATGTTTGAGCTTGTTGTCGTAGCCACTGTGTCAATCCATCTTATCAAGGGTCTTTCTCTTTTTGCTGACCCTCTACCTTACTAAGCATGATGTCCTTCTCCAGGGACTGGTTCCTCCTGATAATATGTGCAAGGTACACGAGATGAAGTCTCTCCATCCTCTCTACCAAGGAGCACTCTGGCTGTACTTTAAGACAGACTCGTTCATTCTTCTGGCAGGCCACACTATATTCAATATTCTTTGCCAACACCGTAATTCAAGGTCATTAATTCTTCTTCAGTCTTCCTTATTTATTGTCCTACTTTCACATGCATATGAGGCTATTGAAAATATCACGGCTTGGGTCAGCCACACCTCAAAGTGATGTCTTTGCTTTTCAACACTTGAAAGAGGTCTTTTGCAGCAGATTTGCCCAATGCAATATGTCACTTGATTTCTTGACTGCTGCTTTCATGGGCATTGATTGATTGTGGGTTCAGGTAGAATGAAATCCTTGACAACGTCAGTATTTTCTCTATTTATCACGATGTTGCTTATTGGTCAAGTTGTGAGGATTTTTGTTTTCTTTATGTTGAGACATAATCCACACTGAAGGCTGTGGTCTTTGATCTTCATCAGTAAGAGCTTCAAGTCCTCTTTGCTTCCAGCAAGCAAGGTTGTGTCATCTGCATATTGCAGTTTGCTAATGAGTCTCCCTCCAATCCTGATGTCATGTTCTTCTTCATATAGACTGGCTTCTCAGATTATTTGCTCAGCATACAGATTGTATAAGTATTGTGAAAGGTACAACCCTGACACAAACCTTTTCTTATTTTAAACCACGCAGAATTCCCTTGTTCTGTTTGAACGACTGAGTCTTGGTCTATATACAGGTTCCATATGAGCACAATTAAGTGTTCCGAATTCCCATTCTTTGCAATGTTATCCAAAATTTGTTATGATCCACACAGTCAAATGCCTTTTCAAAGTCAGTAAAACACAGGTAAACATTTTACTGGTATTTTCTGCTTTCAACTAAGATGCATATGACATCAGCAATGATATCCTTCGTTCCACGTCTTCTTCTGAATCCAGCTTGAATTTCTGGCAATTCTCTGTCAATGTACTGCTGCAACTGTTTTTTAATTACTTTCAGCAAACTTTTACTTGCGTGTGATATTAACGATACTGTTCAATAATTTCTACATTCTGTTGGATCACCTTTCTTTTGAATGGGCACAAATATGGATCTCTTCCAGGCAGCTAACCAGGTAGCTATTTTACAAATTTCTTTGCATAGAAGATTAAACACCTCCAGCACTGCATTAGTTTGTTGAAACATTTCAGTTTTTTTTTTTTTTTTCCAGTGCCTTCAGTGCAGCTTGAACTTCTTCCTTCAATATCATCAGTTCTTGTTTGTGTGTTACCTCCGGAAATAGTTGAACATCGATCAATTCTTTTTGGTACAGTGACTCTGTGCGGTCATTCCTTCCATTTTCTTTTGATGTTTCCTTCATTGTTCAATATTTTGCCGACTGAATCCTTCAAATTTAAACTCAAGCCTTGAATTAAAAGCAGAAGAGGGAATACTTCCCAACTCATTCTATGAGGCCAACATTACCCTAGTACTTGGTAGGGACATTACTAGGAAGAAAAATTATGTACCAACATCTCTTGAGGACACAGATGTAAAAATCCTCAAAAAAAAAAAAAAAAAACTGGCTAATTGAATCCAACAATGTATAAAAAGGATTATATGCCGCGATGAAGTGGGATTCATTCCAATTAAGCAAGGCTAGAACAACATTCACAAAACAAATAATGTGATTCGTCATATCAATAGAATAAAGAAGAAAAATCACAAGGTCAAATCAATAGATACAGGAAAAACATTCCACAAAATCTGACTTTCATTCATAATAAAAACTCTCAGACAACTAGGAAAAATCTCAACTTGAAAGAGAACATCTACACAAACCCTGCAGCTAACACCACACTTAATGGTGAGAAATGATGCTTTCTACCTAAGACTGAGAACAAGACAAATATGTCCTTTCCCCTCTTACCACTTCTGTTCATCATCACACTGGGAGTCCTAGCTCATGCAATTAGACTAAATAAATAAAAGTATGCTGGTTGAAATAAAGGAAGAAATAAAATGGTCTTTGTTCAAAGATGATATGATGTCTTTGTAGAAAATCTCAAAGAATAACACAATCTTCTGGAACAAATAAGCATTTATAGCAAGATAGCAGGATACAAGGTTAATACACAACTTATTATTGTTGATTTCCTATTTCCATCTGCTAATTTACTGTTTTTCCTATCTCAGATATTCTGAATCTGTGATTATATAACTTCTAATCTCATTTCAGCTTAACATTTTTTTCATAATTTTTATTGTGCTTTAAGTGAAAGTTTACAAATCAAGTCAGTCTCTCACACAAAAACCCATATACACCTTGCTAAACCCAGTGCCATCAAGTCGCTTCCTTGCTACACACTCCCAATTACCGTCCCCCCTAATGAGACAGCACACTCTCTCCCTCCACTCTCTCTTTCCCTGTCCATTTCCCCAGCTTCTAACCCCCTCCACCCTCTCATCTCCCCTCCAGGCAGGAGGTGCCAACATAGTCTCAAGTGTCCACCTGATCCAAGATGCTCACTCCTCACCAGCATCCCTCTCCAACCCATTGTCCAGTCCAATCCATGTCTGAAGAGTTGGCTTCAGAAATGGTTCCTGTCCTGGGTCAACAGAAGATCTGGGGGCCATGACCACTGGCGTCCTTCTAGTCTCAGTTGGGCCATTAAGTCTGGTCTTATGAGAATTTGGAGTCTGCATCCCACTGCTCTCCTGTTCCCTCAGAGGTTCTGTGTTGTGTTCCCTGTCAGGGCAGTCATCGGTTGTAGCCGGGCACCATCTAGTTCTTCTGGTTTCAGGCTGATGTATTCTCTGGTTCCTGTGGCCCTTTCTGTCTCTTGGGCTCATAGATATCGTGTGACCTTGGTGTTCTTCATTCTCCTTTGATCCAGGTGGGTTGAGACCAATTGATGCATCTTAGATGGCTGCTTTGAGACCCCAGATGCTACTCTTCAAAGTGGGATGCAGAATGTTTTCTTAAAAGATGTCATTATGCCAATTGACTTCGATGTCCCCTGAGACCATGGTCCCCAGACCACTGCCCCTGCTACGCTGGCCTTCGAAGCATTCAGTTTATTCAGGAAGTTTCTTTGCTTTTGGTTTAGTCCAACTGTGCTGACCTCCCCTGTATTGTGTGCTGCCTTTCCCTTCACCTAAAGTAGTTCTTATCTACTATCTAATTAGTGAATGCCCCTCTCCCACCCTCCCTCCCTCCCCCCTCTTGTAACAACAAAAGAATGTTTTCTTCTCAGTTTAAACTATTTCTCAAGCTCTTATAATAGCGGTCTTATACAATATTTGTCCTTTTGCAACTGACTAATTTCACTCAGCATAATGCCTTCCAGGTTGCTCCATGTTATGAAATGTTTCACAGATTCCTCACTGTTCCTTATCGATGCGTAGCATTCCATTGTGTGAATATACCATAATTTATTTATCCACTCATCCATTGATGGGCACCTTGGTTACTTCCATCTTTTTGCTATTGTAAACAATGCTGCAATAAACATGGGTGTGCATATATCTGTTCGTGTAAAGGCTCTTATTTCTCTAGGACATATTCCAAGGAGTGGGATTGCTAGATCATATGGTAGTTCTATTTCTAGCTTTTTAAGGAAGCACCAAATCGATTTCCAAAGTGGTTGTACCATTTTACATTCCCACCAGCAGTGTATAAGTGTTCCAATCTCTCCACAGCCTCTTCAACTTTTATTATTTTGTGTTTTTTGGATTAATGCCAGCCTCGTTGGAGTGAGATGAAATCTCATTGTAGTTTTGATCTGCATTTGTCTAATGGCTAATGATCGTAAACATTTCCTCATGTATCTGTTAGCTACCTGAATGTCTTCTTTAGTGAAGTGTCTATTCATATCTTTTGCCCATTTTTTAATAGGGTTATTTGTCTTCTTGCAGTTGAGTTTTTGCAGTATCAGGTAGATTTTAGAGATCAGGAGCTGATCAGAAATGTCATAGCTAAAAAAGTTTTCCCTGTCTGTAGGTAGTCTTTTTACTCTTTTGATGAAGTCTTTGGATGAGCATAGGTGTTTGATTTTTAGGAGCTCTCAATTATCTAGTTTTCTTCTACATTCTTTATAATATTTTATATACTGTTTATGCCGTGTATTAGGGCTCCTAACGTTGTCCCTATTTTTTTCTCCCATGATCTTTATCGTTTTAGTTTTTACATTTAGGTCTTTGATCCATTTTGAGCTTGTTTTTGTGCATGAAGTGAGGTATGGGTCTTGTTTCTTTTTTTTGTAGATGGGTATGGGTTTTTTTTTTTTTTTTTTTTTTATCCAGTTATGCCAGCACCATTTGTTAAAAAGACTATCTTTTCCCAATTAAACTGTTTTGGGGCCTTTGTCAAATATCAACTGCTCATATGTGGATGGTTTTATGTCTGGATTCTCAATTCTGTTCCATTGGTCCATGTATCTGTTGTTGTACCAGTACCAGGCTGTTTTGACTACTGTGGCAGTATAATAGACTCTAAAATCAGGTAAAGTAAGGCCTCCCACTTTGTTCTTCTTTTTCAGTAATGCCTTATCTATCTGGGGCCTGTTTCCCTTCCATATGAAGTTGGTGATTTTTTTCTCCATCTCATTAAAAAATGTCATTGGGATTTGGATCGGAAATGCATTAAATGTATAGATCGCTTTTGGTAGAATAGACATTTTTACTATGTTAAGTCTTCCTATCCACAAGCAAGGTATGTTCTTCCACTTATGTAAGTCTCTTTTGGTTTCTTGCAGAAGTGTACTGTAGTGCTCTTTGTATAAGTCTTTTACATCTCTGGTAAGATTTTTTCCTAAGTATTTTATCTTCTTGGAGGCTACTGTAAATGGCATTGATTTGGTCATTTCCTCTTCGATGTTCTTTTTGTTGGTGTAGAGGAATCCAACTGATTTTTGTACGTTTATCTTGTATCCCGATACTCTGCTGAACTCGTCTATTAGTTTCAGTAGTTTTCTGGAGGATTCCTTAGGGTTTTCTGTGTATAAGATCATGTCATCTGCAAATAGAGATACTTTTATTTTTCCGTGCCAATCTGGATGCCCTTTATTTCTTTATCTAGCCTAATTGTTCTGGCTAGGACTTCCAGCACAATGTTGAATAAGAGTGGTGATAAAGGGCATCCTTGTCTGGTTCTCGATCTCAGTGGGAATGTTTTCAGGCTCTATCCATTTAGGACGATGTTGGCTGTTGGCTTTGTATAAATGCCCTTTACTATGTTGAGAAATTTTCCTTCTATTCCTATTTTGCTGAGAGTTTTTATCATGAATGAGTGTTGAACTTTGTCAAATGCCTTTTTTTCATCAATCGATAAAATCATGTGATTCTTGTCTTTTATTTATGTGGTGGATTATATTGTTTTTCTAATGTTGAACCATCCCTGCATAAAAAAAAAAAAAAAAAACCTGGTATGAATCCCACTTAGTCATGGTGAATTATTTTTTTGATATGTTGTTGAATTCTTTTGGCTAGAATTTTGTTGAGGATTTTTGCATCTACATTCATGAGGGATATAGGTCTATAATTTTCTTTTCTTGTGGTGTCTGTGCCTGGTTTTGGTATGAGGGATATGGTGGCTTCATAGAATGAGTTTGGTAGTACTCCATCCTTTTCTATGCTCTGAAATACCTTTAGTAGTAGTGGTGTTAACTTTTCTCTGAAATTTTGGTAGAATTCTGCAGTGAAGCCGTTCGGACCAGGGATTTTTGTTGTTGTTGGGAGTTTTTTGATTACTTTTTTCAATCTCTTCTTTTGTTATGGGTGTATGTAGTTGTCCTACCTCTGTTTGTGTTAGTTTAGATAGGTAGTGTGTTTCTAGGAATTCATCCATTTCTTCTAGGTTTTCAGATTTGTTTGAGTATAGTTTTTCATAGTAATCTGATATGACTCTTTTAATTTCAGCTGGGTCTGTTGTAATATCGCCCCTCTCATTTCTTATTTGGGTTATTTCCTTCCTCTCCTGTCTTTCTTTTGTCAGTTTGGTCAGTGGTTTATCAATTTTGTTGATTTTTTCAAAAAACCAGCTTTTGGTCTTTTTAATTCTTTCAATTGTTTTTCTGTTTTCTATTTCATTTAGTTCAGCTTTAATTTTTATTATTTGTTTTCTTCTGGTGCCTGGGGGTTTCTTTCGTTGCTCTCTTTCTATTTGTTCAAGTTGTAGGGATAATTCTTGGATTTTGGCTCTTTATTCTTTTTGGATGTGTGCATTTATTGATATAAATTGGCCTCTGAGCACCGCTTTTGCTGTGTCCCAAATGTTCTGATAGGAAGTGTTTTCATTCTCATTGGATTCTGTGAATTTCTTTATTCCATCTTTAATGTCTTCTATAATCCAGTCTTTTTTGAGAACGGTATTGTTAGGTTTCTAAGTGTTTGATTTCTTTTACCTGCTTTTCCTGTTATTGATTTCCACTTTTATGGCCTTATGGTCAGAGAAGATGCTTTGTAATATTTCAATGGTTTGGATTCTGCTAAGGCTTGCTTTATGACCTAATATGTGGTCTATTCTGGAGAATGTTCTGTGTGCACTAGAAAAGAAAGTATACTTGGTTGTTGTTGGATGGAGTGTTCTGTATATGTCTACGAGGTCAAGTTGGTTGATTGTGGCATTTAGATCTTCCATGTCTTTATCGAGGTTCTTTCTGGATGTCCTGTCCTTCACTGAAAGTGGTGTGTTGAAGCCTCCTACTATTATTGTGGAGCTGTCTATCTCACTTTTCAGTGCTGATAGAGTTTGTTTTATGTATCTTGCAGCCCTGTCATTGGGTGCATAAATATTTAATATGGCTATATCTTCTTGGTGTATTGTCCCTTTAATCATTGTATAGTATCCTTCATTACCCTTTCTGATGGATTTAACTTTAAAGTCTGTTCTGTCAGAAATTAATATTGCCACTCCTGCTCTTTTTTGATTGTTGTTTGCTTGATATATTTTTTCCCGTCCTTTGAGTTTTAGTTTGTTTGTGTCTCTAAGTCTAATGTGTGTCTCTTGTAGGCAGCATAGAGGCGGATGGTCTTTTTTAATCCATTCCGCCACTCTCTGTCTCTTTACTGGTACGTTTAGTCCATTTACGTTCAGGGTAATTATGGGTAGGTATGAATTTAGTGCTATCATTTTGATATCTTTTTTTGTGTGTTGATAATTTCTTTTTCCCACTTGATTTTATGTGCTGAGTATATTTTCTTTATATATTGCCCTTTCCTCATATTTGTTGTTGTTGATTTTGTTTCTGCTAAGTCTGTATTTTTCCCTTGTATTTTAATTGATGAGTAGGATAATTTGTCTCCTTTGTGGTTACCTTATTTTTACCCCTATTTTTCTAAATTTAAAACTAACTTTTATTTTTTTGTATCACCGTTATCTTCCTCTCCATATGGAAGGTGTATGATTCCATTTCTTAATCCCTCTTTATTATTTCAATGTTGCTTCTTTTATATAATAACATTGCTGTTACCCTGTTTTGGGCTTTATATATATATATATAATCTTGCTTTGTTTTTTTGTATTTCCCTGTCTGGGTTGACTTCTGGTTGCTCTGCCCAGTGTTCTAGTCTTAGGTTGATACCTGATATTATTGATTTTCTAACCAAAGAACTCCCTTTTGTATTTCTTGTAGTTTTGGTTTGGTTTTTACAAATTCCCTCAACTTGTGTTTATCTGGAAATGTCTTAATTTCACCTTCATGTTTAAGAGACAGCTTTCCTGGATATATGATTCTTGGCAGGCAATTTTTTTCCTTCAATTTTTTAAATATGTCATCCCATTGCCTTCTTGCCTGCATGGTTTCTGCCGAGTAGTCCAAGCTTATTCTTATTGGCTCTCCTTTGTAGGTGACTTTTTGTTTATTCTTCGCTGCTCTTATAATTCTCTCTTTATCTTTGGTTTTAGCAAGTTTGATTATAATATGGTTTGTTGACTTTCTTTTAAGATCTACCTTATGTGAAGTTCGATGAGCATCTTGGATAGATATCTTCTCATCTTTCACAATATCAGGGAAGTTTTCTGCCAACGAATCTTCAACAATTTTCTCTGTAGTTTCTGTTATCCCTCCCTGTTCTGGTACTCCAATCACTCATAGGTTATTTCTCTTGATAGAGTCCCACATGATTCTTAAGGTTTCTTCATTTTTTTTAATTCTTTTATCTGATTTTTCTTCAAATATATTAGTGCCAAGTGATTTACCTTTGAGTTCAGAAATTCTGGCTTCTACTTGCTCAGTTCTGCTCCTCTGACTTTCTACTGAGTTGTCTAATTCTGTAATTTTATTGTTAATCTTCTGAATTTCTGATTGCTGTCTGTCTACGGATTTTTCCAGCTTATTAAACTTTTCATCATGTTCCTGGATAATCTTTATAATTTCTTCATTTGCTTTATCTGTGTGTTCCTTGGCTTGTTCTGCGTATTGCCTCATTTCCTTCCTGATGTCTTGAAGGGTTCTGTATATTAAACTTTTGTATTCTGCCTCTGGTAATTCCAGGAATGTACTTTCATCTAGAAGATCCCAGATTCTTTGTTTTGAGAGTCTGTTGAGGTGATCATAGTCTGTTTCTTTATGTGACTTGATATTGACTGTTGTCTTCTAGCCATCTATAAGTTATTGTATTAGTTTATGCTTGCTTCCTCTGTCATAGCTGCTTGCTTTGTTTTGTTTTGACATACCCCTATGGGTTGCTTGAGTGAGCTAGATTGATTAATTTCACCTTTGGAGCTCTGGTGTCCTGTCCCCAGCTGGCTAGAGACGTTATCAGTTATATCAGTCTATGACTCCATTCAGTTTTCTTGTATGAATTCAGCTCAGGTTTCCAGGTAGCTGATCATCAAGTGTGTTGTAAAGACTCTGTCCTACAGTCTTAGAGGGCAGGGGTGATTGGCATATATACCAGTATCTGATTGCAGTAGGGGGTCATGCTCTGATCAAGGCAGGGGTCTGAGAACCGACCCCCAAGTGTCTTTGAGGAAAATGCGTCTCTGTTCCCTAGAGCATGCTGGTTGGTGGGTTTTGCGGAGGGACCATGGGCAACCAAAGTTTTTGGTTGTAAGGACTGGGAGGTTTCAGTTATCTTTGGACCCCTGCTGTGGGTGGCTGGGTGACCTGAGCGGAGCTACCAGTCCTTTGGTCCCTGATGTGGGTAGGTGAGGACCTTGTTTAATAGGCAAAGCAATGTCAAACATCAAACGCCCGTCTCTCCACCGCATAGCTGAAATGGTCAGAGTTTGCCAACAAGGGCCTATTCTCCCGAAATAGGCCCACACAAGTCCATGCAGAAGGGAAAGGTGCTCAAGGTTCCCGGATGGTTTATGCCTGGTCAGGAGCTGCTTCTGTCTGAGGTCCCCCGGTTAATGGAACTAGCAAATTATCTTTTCCCCCGAGTTGCAAATTTTTTCCTTCCACAAGGCCAGAAGGATGGCTCTGGGTGCTCACAAGGGTCTATCTCAGGCCCAGGAATTCAGCCACTGAAGCTGGCTTGGGGGTGGGGGAGGCTGTGTGGTAAAATATACACAAGTACTTAACTTTTGCCGAGAGCGCAGTTCTCAGGTTCCGGAGGAGTGAGTAGGCTGTGTGGCTGGCTGCTTCTCCCTGAGGAAACTGCAGCCCAACGCTAGTACCAGCCCGCTGCTGCCTCCGCCACTCACTCTGTGAATGGTGCCTGAGGGCTCCCCGTGATTCAGGTCCGGTAACTCCTCTCTACTTCTGAATGGTCTCTTCCTCCCCCTGCCCCTCAGTTCATTGTCTAAGCTTGCCTTTGATGCTCAGGGCTCCTAGCTTTTCAGAAATATACTCGTTTCACTTGTTTTTTTTTTTTTTGGTCTTGAAGCATCTGTCTATTCCGCCATCTTGGCTCCGCCTCCTCAGCTTAACATTTTATGATATAGAGAATAACTTTCAATGCTTTAAAATTTCTTGTGTTAGTTAACATTTAAGATACTTGTTGTTCACATATATAATGCATTTGATGGTGCTGATTATAACCTTAATTCCATCATTTTCATATAGAAGTATATGACCAAATCTCAAGAAGTCTATTTTTAACTTTTATTCAAAATCAGAGTCATCTTAGTATAGAATGAGGTCCTTCTTGTCATGAAGTAAAAATTATTGCTAGTATCTTCCACAAAAATCAAAAGATTGACAAATTACAGAAGTAGGTTTATTTTTTAAAAACTAAACCATTGCTGCTCATTATAAATTTGTTTCAGGTGATTTTAGTTTGGAATGTTACAACCAGTTGTTTTAATTCTGTAGTTCTTTATTGTTCCTATAGATTTTCTTTATTACTTTTCTAGATTACTTTAGTCAAAGGTGAATAGCTTTAGAGGAAACCCGTTGAGAAGGATGAAAAAGAACCATCAGAGAAGGATGAGAAAGGGAAAGCACATTAGACTTAAATGTTTGTGATAGCATGAATATTATTTAAAAAAGAAAAAAATGTTATAAGCAGAAGAAAATTCACTGGTATGCTGGAATTTTGAGTGTTTTCAATTCACCCAAAGAATCTTTTATTCAGCAACTGAGAGAAAAACTGTGTGCATTTTGCTGAGATTCTTGGCCTCCTTTGCACCCAAAGGATTTTACATATTCTGCTTTGTCTGTAAACAATACAGTACCATTTCTAACTTCAGAAGGGACTGTCTTGCCCGTCAGTTAGCTGAAGGCCCCCATGTTAATATTATGCAGTATGGCTTAGAAATAGAAGTGACATAAACTTATTCTATTCCAGAAAAGAAAACTTGTCATCTGTAAACAGCTGACAAGGGTCTTTAAAAAAACATAATTCTACTGTTCTTCATATACAAATTTTAGCCCACTTTTCCTATTCTGACATTACCAGACTTTTTTTTTTTCCTCCCTCTCCTTTTTTTCAAAGACCAGATCTTCGACACAGTACATTCATTTTGTTCTCCATGGAATTCTGTGTTCCTTTTCCTTCTACAGTCTTTAATAGCTCCCAGGAAGTTACAGAAATCCTTGACAGCTTCTAACATCATTGCTTCTTGTTGTTAGTTGCTATAGAGTTAGTTCCAATTCACAGCAGCCTTATGTATAACATAATAAAACATTGCCAGGTCCTTCACCATCTCCAGCCAGGAGGGCTCATCTTCCAGCACTATGTTGGACAATACTTTGTTGTCATCCATACAGTTTTTACTGGGTAATTTTCACCAGGACTTTCATCCTAGTCTTTCTTAGTCTGGAAGCTCTGCTGAATCCTGCCACCAGTGGTGATCCTCCTGATATTTAAAATACCAGTGGCAGAGCTCCCAGCATCGTTGCAACATGGAAGCCATCACAGTATGACAAGCTGACAGACAAGTGGTAGGACATCATTTATAGTCTGTATATGACAAAAATAGTAAGCTTCACAAAATTTTCATTTTCAGGGGTGTTAACAAACACCTTTTCCAAAAAAAAATTTTTTTAATGAGTCTTGTGTCAATCTCTTTTGATTGACACAGCTCTTAGTCTCATTAAATGTACATCCTAAAGAATTTTGTGGTTTTATGACCATATAAAGGCATTTGACTGTGTGGATGAGAAGAAATTATGGATAACGTTGCAAAGATGGGAATTCCAGAACACTTAATTGTGGTCATGTGGAACCTGTACATAGATGAAGAGGCAGTTTTTCAAACAGAACAAGGGGGATACTGAGTGGTTTAAAATCAGGAAAGGTGTACATCAGGGTTGTATCCTTTCACCATACTTATTCATCTGTATGCCAACCAAAGAATCTGAGGAGCCAGACTATATGACGTAGAACACGGCATCAGGATTGGAGGAAGACTCATTAGCAACCTACAATATGCAGAGGACACAACCTTGCTTGTTGAAAGCAAAGAGGACTTGAGGCACTTACTGATGATGACTACAGCTTTCAGTATGGATTACACCTCAACATAAAGAAAACAAAAATCCTTGCAAATGGACCAATTAGCAACCTCATGTTAAACAAACAAAATATTGAAGTTGTCCAGGATTTCGTTTTACATGGATCTACAATCTATGCCCATGGAAGCAGCAGTCAAGAGATGTATTGCCTTGCGCAAATCTGCTGACCTCTTCCAAGGGTTGAAGAGAAAACATGTCACTTTTAGGACTAAGGTGTGCCTGAACCAAGCCATGGTATTTTCCATCACCTCATATGCATGTAAAACCTGGACAATTAATAATGAAGACCTAAGAAGAATTGGTGCCTTTGAATTATGGTGTTGGCAAAGAATATCAAATGTACCATGGACTGCCAAAAGAACAAACAAATCTGTCTTGGAAGAAGTACAGCCAGAATGCTCCTTAGAAATGAAGATGGCAAGATTTTTCTCACATGCTTTGGACATGTTATCAGGAGGAACCAGTCCCTGGAGAAAGACATCATGCTTGCTAATGTAGAGGATCAGTGAAAGAGAGAAAGACCTTTGATGAGATGAACTGACACAGTGTCTGTAACGATGGGTTCAAATATAGCAATGATTGTGAGAATGGCACAGGATTGGGCAATGTTTTGTTTCTTTTTAAATAGGGTCACCTTGAGTCAGAAGAGATTCAACTGCACTTAACGACATAGAAAGATGAACATCAAATAACTTATCAAATCAATACTCCTAGATTAGAATTGTGATAAGAGTTATAATTCTGATATGGACACATTGAAACATCGAAACAAAATAGACCTGAAACAGTTGAAACAGTATCTCCATATGCACACACAAATTCAGAGTCAGAAGGATGTCAAAAGATTTTTAAATAGATTCTAGCTCGGTTCAGTGAACAGCCAGTTGCATAAGTGATCATTTCTTTTAATAAGGAGATTCTTTGTATCATACATTAAAACCAGCAAGTCCTTTTCAGATGCTCTTTCTCTGTCTTTTTTTTTCCCCCGAGAGTTTAAGATCAATCTGCTCTATGTTAACCTCTGGGTAAATTGATAACAGCTTCATTACTTCTGCTAATAAGAAATTTCTATAGCTAGAAGTTATAGAGATTTATGAGGTCATGCTTTCTTTATCCTTCTCTACTGTACTTCAAATAATCCTCTCATCTTAAAAATTTTTTTTTTCAGAATGTAATTGTTCTAACTAATTCTCAACATTTTTATCACCCACTGACTCCCTGGGTGACCTTAATTTCTTCACGTCTCAGTTCTTTCATCTGTACGTGGTGGGTTTATAGTACTGCCTCAAAAGTTCCCTCCAGCTGGACCATTCCATGACTCACCACCTGTAGTGACCACCAAACAAAACAGTTAAAGATTGTACTTATAAAATTCTCTTTCATTGAAAAGAGACAAAAGTGAGTAGAAGTGTACTTTGTATGGAAAATGATCTACTTATGTAGTGCAAGTCAAAAAAATTGGAAAAACTCTGAAATTTCCTCTAATTTATTATTTGTAAATGTATCATACCAAATAATCATGATAAAAATCTTTTGTCCGCTAAGGCACTTTTTATTTTATAATATTTTAGTTGCGTTCTTTTTCAAATTTATCATTTCTTATCAAAAGTTTCTTGGGCTATCTGCTATGTAGGAATCCCATCAATGCCAGATAATAATAAGAGCTACTTCAATTCAGTTGGGGAAATGGATTGGCACATTGTACTGGATGTCAATTACAAATGGGGTTAATACATGGAGGGCTAGGGGCAAGATTTTTAATAGAGGCCCCACTTCACTGAGACTCTATCTACACATTTTAATCTAGACTGTGGACCGTTTCTAGTTTCTGTAGTGCTTTTGTTGTCTTTGATAGTTCCACTGATTGGATAGTGGAAATGGAGTCGTGCACAACTTGGATTCTGATTTGGAGCCCAGGTTCTGCTAATCCAGGATTTTACCTTGCCTCCGACCTGAACATCATTTCTGCTCCACATCTCTATTTGGAATAGCCTGCCGCCTTATGCCCCTTTATCTTGTCCTCTGAATACTCTCACAGCTAAGAGACCTTAGGCTGCTATAGAGCTAAGATAGCTTTCTTTTACAAATTATACTGTATGCTTTTTCATATCCTTAATATCTTGCAATTCTGAGCTTTTTAGCTGCATTTACACATAGCAGATCAAATCCATTGGTAGAATTTTTACAAACAGCTGTTATTTAAAACTATTTATTGACTTAATTTGTTTTTTGCAGTCAAATTGCCCTGCCATTTACTGTTGAGGAGAACTTGAGGAAGGCACTTAACTTCTCTTAGCTTCAGGTTCTACATCTACATATTTCACAGGATTAAAAGGGAATTTGTGGAATAATATACGTAAATGCAACTAAAGAATGTGACTGGCATATAATAGACACTTAATAAATGATGTTTTTCCCTGCCTTTTCACATAACTGATAATATTCTCAGATAAAAAAGGGATTTTGTTTTTCCTTATAGTGCCCTACAAAAAAAAAGCCATATAAACTTTTTTTTTTTTTTTTTAATGATACAGCCTTTAAGATGGAAGAATTTAACAGCTTCATTAGAATGAAAGCACATAGAAATTATTCCCTGGCCTGAACTAGAAATCTTTTAACATTATAAGTCAGAATCTTCCAAAAGTAAAAAAGGGCATTCAGTTAGGCACTGATATTACAGGAATTGAAAGTTTTGCAATTTATTTGATTTTAGTTTCCCAGTATGGATAAAAGTAGTACCAGAAACATAATCGATTAACAAGAAGGGCAAAATATATGCTTGAATATATATGGAGCCCTGGTGGCACAGTGGTTAAGTGATACGGCTGCTAACCAAAAAGTCAGTAGTTTGAATTCACCAGCTGCTCCTTGAAAACCCTATGAGGCAGTTCTACTCTGTCTTATAGGGTTGCTATTGGTCAGAATTGACTCTATGGCAACGGACAGAAATACATTTCTTGTATTTCTTTTATCAACTGGATAAGTTAAATACAAATGTCTTTATGTCATTTTAACACCTAAAAGCCTCTAACAGGTTCCATTGCTTTGAGGATAATGTAGCATTTAGGAACTCTTTTAAACTCTTCTGATGTAATTATAAGTCAACTTATGAGTATTAAATATCCAGTCTCCACACAGAGATACTCTACAGGAAAAAAAAAAAAAAAAAGAATCGTACATTTTAACACCACCACACATTTGTCAATCTGTTATACTGTGGGGCTTGTGTGTTGCTGTAATACTGGAAGCTTTGCCACTGGTATTTCAAATACCTGCAGGGTCACCCTTGGTGGACAGGCTTCAGCAAAGCTTTCAGACTGAGACAGACTAGGAAGAAAGACCTGGCAGTCTATTTCTGAAAAAATTGACCTGCGAAAACCCTATGAATAGCAGCAGAACAGTCTGATATAGTGCCAGAAGATGAGCCCCTTAGGTTGCAAAGCAATCAAAATGCCACTGGGGAAAAGCTGCCTCCTCAAAGTAGAGTCAACCTTAATGTCATGGATGGAATCAAGCTTTTGGGACCTACATTTGGTGATGTGGAAGGACTCAAAATGAGAAGAAACAACTGCAGAAATCCATTAGCAATTGGAACGTATAATGTACAAAGAATAAATCTAGGAAAATTGGAAGTCGTCAAAAATGAAGTGGAATATATAAAGATCAATATCCTAGGCATTAGTGAGCTGAAATGGACTGGTATTGGCCGTTTTGAATCAGACAATCATATGATCTACTATGCTGGGAATGACAAATTAAAGAGGAATGGCGTCACATTCATCCTCAAAAAGGACATTTAAATATCTATCCTGAAGTACAACACTGTCAGTGACAGGATAATATTCATACAACTAAAAGGAAGACTGGTTAATGTGACTATTATTTAAATATATGGATGAACCACTCATGCTAAAGATGAAGAAATTGAAAATTTTTCTCAACTTCTGCAGACTGAAAACGATCAAACACGCAATCAAAATGCATTGATAATTAGTGGTGATTGGCATGCCAAAGTTGGAAACAAGGAAGGATAAGTAGATAGAAAATATGGCCTTGGTGATAGAAAAGACGCTAGAGGTCACATGATAGAATTTTGCTAGGCCAACTACTTCTTCATCGCAAATACTTTTTCCAACAACACAAATGGCAACTATGTACATGGACCTCACCAGATGGAAAAAGCAGGAATCAAATCAACTACATCTGCAGAACAAAACAATGGAAAAGCTCAATGTCATCAGTCAGGCAAGGCCAGTCATTGACTTCGGAACACACCATCAATTGCTCATATGCAAGTTCAAATTGAAACTGAAAAAATTCAAAAAATTCCCTGAGAGTCAAAATATGACCTTGATTGTGTCCCACCTGAATTTGGAGATCATCTCAAAAGCAGATTTGATGCATTGAACACTACTGACCAAAGACCAGACCAGTTGTGGGAAGACATCAAGGACATCATACATGAAGAAAGCAAAAGTTCATTAAAAGGACAGGAAAGAAAGAAAAGACCAAAATGAATGTCAGAAGAGACTCTGAAACTTATTCTTGAATGCTGAGTAATTAAAGCAAATGAAGAAAATGATGAAGTAAAAGAGCTGAACAGGAGATTTCAAAGGGCAGCTAGAGAAGACAAAGTAAAATATTGTAATGAAATGTGCAAAGATCTGGAATTAGAAAACCAAAAGGGAAGAACACTCTTGGCGTTTCTCAAGCAGAAAGAACTGAAGAAAAAATTCAGTCCTTGAGTTAGAATTGTAAAGGATTCTATGAGCAAAATATTGAATGACACAGGAAGAATCAAAAGCAGATGGAAGGAATACACAGAGTCACTGTTCCAAAAAGAACAGGTTGACATTCAACCATTTCATAAGATAGCACATGATCAAGAACTAAGAACACTGAAGGAAGAGGTCCAAGCTGCACTGAAGGCATTGGTGAAAAACAAGGATCCAGGAACTGACAGAATACCAATTGAGATGTTTCAACAGATGCAATCATGGAGGTACTCACTTGTCTATGCCAAGAAATTTGGAAGACAGCTATCTGGTCAACTGACTGGAAAGGATTCATATTTGTACCCACTCCTAAGAAAAGTGATCCAACAGAATGCGATAATTATCAAACAATATCATTAATATTACACGTAAGTAAAATTTTGCTGAAGATCATTCAAAAGCGATTACAGCAGTACAGTGATATTGTATTGCCAGAAAATCAAGCTGGATTCAGAAGAGGATGTGAAACCAGGGATATCATTGCTGACGTCAGATGGATCTTGGCTGAAAGCAGAGAATACCAAAAAGATGTTTTACTGACTATGCAAATGTATTCAGCTGTGTGAATCATAACAAATTATGGATAATGATGCAAAGAATGGGTATTCCAAAACAATTATGCCCATGTGGAACCTGTACATAGACCAAGACGCAGTCGTTTGAACAGAACAAGGGGATACTGCATGGTTATAAATCAAGAAACGTGTGCATCATGATTGCATCTCTTCACCATACTTATTCAATCTGTATGCTGAGCAAATAATCTAAGAAGCTGGACTATATGAAGGAGAACATGGCATCAGGATTGGAGGAAGACTCATCAGCAACCTG
Source organism: Elephas maximus indicus (assembly GCF_024166365.1). NCBI lineage: Eukaryota > Metazoa > Chordata > Mammalia > Proboscidea > Elephantidae > Elephas > Elephas maximus. Next base: position 65,106,711 of record NC_064824.1, on the reverse strand, counting down.
CAATATGCAGATGACACAACCTTACTTGCTGAAAGTGAAGAAGCCTTGAAGCACTTTCTGATGAAGATCAAAGACTACAGACTTCAGTAGAGATTACGTCTCAACATAAAGAAAACAAAAAGCCTCACAGCTGGACCAGTTAGCAACATCATGATAACTGGAGAAAAGATTGAAATTGTCAACGATTTCATTTTACTTGGATGCTCAATCAATGCCCATGGCAGCAGCAGTCAGGAAATCAAATAACGTATTTCACTGGGCAAATCTGCAGCAAAAGACCTCTATAAAGTGTTAAAAACCAAAGATGTCACTTTGAGGACTAAGGTGCCCTGACCCAACCCATGATATTTCCAATTGCTTCATATGCATGCAAAAGCTGGAAAATGAATAAGGAAGATTGAAGAAGACTTGATGCCTTTGAATTATGGGGCTGGCGAAGAATATTGAACGCAGAATGGACTGCTAGAAGAATGAATAAGTCTGTCTTGGAATAAATACAGCCAGGGTGCTTCTTGGAAGTGAGGATAGCGAGACTTGGTCTCAGGTCTTGGACATGTTATCAGGAGGGAATGGTCCCTGTAGAAGGACATCATGTCTGGTAAAGCAGAGGGTCAGCGAAAAAGTGGCTGCAACAATGGCCTCAAACATAACAATGATAGCAATGGTGGCACAGGACCAGACAGTATTTTGTTCTGTTGTACATAGGGTCACTATGAGTCAGAATCTTTTAACAACCAGATCAAATGCCATCTCCTCTTTGAAGATTTTTGACCATCCTGACCATTTTTAGTAGTCTCCATCCTTCTCAGTATTCCCTTTGTGCTTTTGAGTCATCTTTTTAGAAACTTATTTACGTCATCACATGATACTTACAGAAACCCTAGTGGTGTAGTGTTAAGGGCTACAGCTGCTAACCAAAAGGCTGGCAGTTCAAATCCACCAAGCACCCCTTAGAAACTCTATAGGGCAGTTCTACTCTGTCCTACAGGGTTGCTATGAGTTGGAGTCGACTACAAGGTTTTTGTTTTTTTTTTTGCTTGAATGGTGGAGTACTTGGTATTTTTACCTAGGCTGCCTGCCTGGATCTTTTTTATTCCTCACTAAAATGCCTTTTCTTTCACTTCAGAGTATGAGATTTTGTTTTTAGACACTTCACTTTTGAATGCAGTCATTTTATTCTCTATTGCTACTTCTACTTCAAAACTGTTTATTTTAATGAATTATTCAATAGGAGAAATATAAGAAACAATGGTTGTAAGAAATATGCAAATACACTAGTGACTTTTCTTTTTCAAATTTCATAAGCTACAGGGTTAATAAGCCATGAGCATCTGACAATTGAAGCATCAAATGGGATGCACAGTATGTCCTGAAATATATTAGCACATTTACCACATTTAAATATTTCAAAGAGCTACTTCCCAGATAGAGATGACATTATCATCTTTGTTTTTATTGACACAATTCAATTAATCAATGTTTCATTCTTTCAACAAATATTTATTGAACATTAGTATGTGCCAGACACTGGACCTGATACTCTCTTACTCTCAAAGAATTTAAATTCTAAGAAGTGAGATAAGGCATGCATATGAATAAGCCAGATGTTGATAAATGACATGAGGTAACAATAGAATACAATAAAATTTAAAAGTAAGGAAAGATTGCTTCCTTTAAGAAATGGAAAAGAAAAACTTTGAGTTCCATCTTAATATATTAACAATATTTGGATGTGTGATGAAGGAAAACTACCAAGCTTCCAACTTTTATATATATATATACATATATTAGTCTTGGTGAAGTACAGAGCATAAATATATTTTTTTAAAAACCTAGCATAATCACTTTATACATAGTTAAATTACAACAAAAACAACATTAGAATGACATCATGATGTCAATCACTGTGCAAACATTAGTGTGGAGACAAAGTCTAGTTGATTTGTCTTAATGATGGATTATTAAAACTAGATTTTAAATAGGTTTATCCATACTTATTCTGCTATTCAGTTTTTTAATCCAGACATTTTAGGTAATTAAAAGCTGATAAAAATCCCAGGAAAATAGTATTGTCATTTGTAGTTATTTGCCATCTTTTTTTTTTTTTTTTTTGCCATCAAGTCTATTCCTACTCATGTATATAGGCCACATTCAACCTGAAACAAGGTATATAATCTTTTTAGAATGATTTGTACTACTCTGTAATAAATTATTAATTTCATGAAGAATTGCTTTGTTACTTTAGTGAATAAATACAGTAATAATTTTTCAGATACTACTTATCGACTCAATAGTACACAACAACAAACAACAACAACTTTATTTGTTATTCCAAGTTATAATGAAATACTTTAAATGAACTAGTTGTAATTCAAAAATAATTTTTACTATGGTGAATTGGCATAAAAGGTAAGCCAAGGAAAATAAGGACATCAGTTAAAATGTTGTGTAACATTTTCAAAGCATCAAAAAGAATGTACATGTTCACCACCAGTCTCTCATTTATGAATCTTTTGTTTATAGGTACATTTGGGGAATTAAAAAGACTTAGGGAGAAGGCATTATCAAAAACATATTAAATCAAAGCCAAGCAAGCATATGTTATTGTTGTTGTGTGTCATTGAATTGATTCTGACTCATAGCAACGCTATTAGACATCTTAAAATAAAAACATATGTTTCTGTACTAGGGGCACCTACAGAGACCTAGATATTACAGGATGTGTTTTGTTTCTCTTTTAAACAGTTGGCTAATAACCCAGGCTATTTTCAACAGTAAAGCTTTATTTTTGTAAGAATTTTGTTAATAAGAATTATTAGGTGACCACTAAGTAATGGCCTTATTTCCAATATCATATTTTTTCTAGCCTTATAGTTTATTTTATACAAATAATGATTTTTTTATGCTCAGAGCTGACGATTTACTGTGTATGTAAAAATGGTAACAAAACATACTTTGAAAATATTTTTTATTATAGGCATGATTGAATTGAAACAGCTCAACTGTTTATTAAATATAATTCCTCACCCTTAACTCAATGGTTAGAATCTCTCTGAATCAGTGAAGCCCCTCTCATTAGTTTTCTTTTATTGTTGCCTTCCAGAAATTACCCAGTTTGGTAAGATGCACATGATGTGTGTATGTATGTTTGTTCATGGGAGAGGTAAGCGATTTGGTTCGTCGAGGGGATGTGGCGTGTACACAATCATTGATAATACTTTTTTGGCACTTATAGTGCTCTGTATTGTAGTTAGTGACCCAATAGAGAAAGCACATTCTTTAAGTATTTGCAAAACTAATCCCATCCACCCCACTAAAAGTTTTTTTTTTAAAGAATTCAGAATACTATTTTAAGAAAATATTGAAGCAATCATTACAGAAAATAATCAGAGCTTCTGGTCTTATACATATTTCACTCTTTACTATTTATGTTATCGAAATAAGATTTTTTTTTTTTTAAATAAGATTTGGGGTGGCATCATAATCTTTTCACTGCTAGACTTTAAAAGACCACTAGGGTTGTTTGAAAGGGAGACAATCATCAATTTGAAGGTGGTCCCACTGTTCAATTTTGAGACTATTTGAATTTAATCTGAGAAAATGACTGCAAAGCATTGCAATACATAAAATATGTTTAAATACATGAGTCCTTAGTGATACTAAAAGAAAAAGTATATTGGTAAATTTACTAGTTTTTGCCACAAAAATACTGCATAAGAATCATTTCTAAACTCAGTGAATTAAGACAATAATTGTTAATTTTTCTTGCATGTCTGTAGATATGCAGGTTAATCATGTTAGTTGATCTAGCCTGGGCTTGGCTGGGTTTGGCTCCAAATTGTAAATCGGTTAGGACTTTTCAGATGTCTCTTAACCTCCTTGGAGTAACAGGCTTCCTAGAGTATGCTCTTCCTATGATGATGGCTTGGTGTTGTCGTTAGATGCCATCAGAATCTATTCTGACTCTTAGTAGCCTCGTGCGACAGAGTAGAATTGCTCCATGGGTTTTTTTTGGCTATAATCTTTACAGAAATAGATCAATGTGGGGCCTTATTTTGGATCTTGATTCAAGAAGAAACTGAACGAATCCCCTTTTTTTCTGAGAAATGCAGATAACTTAAAAAAAAATCACAGAAGAATTACTTCCAATGTCATGAATGATATTTCTCTAATATGTTTGCTAATATTCCCCAGAAGATCTTGTTTTTACCTTTCCACAACTGGGACACTTTCATATTGATGACAGGAAACTCAGTGGGCAACTTAAACCTTAAAGTATTATCAGGGTTGAGTTTTTTGTAATCACAAACCTCAAATGGGAATTAGTTATCCAACGTGTTTCCATACTTTATACCAAACATTCTGTTTAAAAGTTAATGTAAAATCATTTATAGCTCTATTTGAGCTCTCTAGACAATAAATGTTTTTTTCTTTAAAATAATTTTCTTCCAGCCTCCAGGAAGGAAATAACAATGTCAAGGATAGCTCTAAATTTTGATGAAATAGTCACATTTCCATACAGAATCACACCACAATGACTTGAAATGCTCCTGAATTTTTGGTTACGTATTTTTTTTATGTCAGGAGGACCATACACTGTTGAAAACTTAATTACCTCTTACTGAAGATGATTAGATACTCTGTGTTTCACCATAAGACTGTAGATTTGAAATTAAATCATTTATTTTAAGTGAGAATCAAAGCTGGGGTAAATGATAGGCAGTCTGAAGTGCTGGGTAAGATAGAGGCAGAACTGGATCTTGACAAAATAAAAATTTCTATTCGTTAAATCATTCACCATGAAATTTATAAGTAGAGTTTGATATAAGAACTTAGATATATTTTGGATATACATTGGCAATGATTTCTTTGCTTTTTGCAACAATTAAAAGAAACCAGGACCTAACATAGCCATATAGGGGCTACCACCCTTCTTTCTTTTAGCTTTTTAATAAACTTTCCTCATTCATAAATTAGAAAAGTAATGTATATTCAACTTTAAAAAAAAAGAGAAAAGTATACAGAAGGAAATAAAAATTACTCATAATTTTTTTCACTCAAAAACATGAATGGTTTACATTTTGGTGTATGTACTTTTAGGTTTTTAATACTTGCAAAGTCAATGGAATCAGCAAAATGTTATTTAAATTTCTAGATATATGACTATGTTTAAAATCCTTCCATTTAAATAGTCATCTACATAATTTTTAATAGTGTCATTACATCTCATTGTACTGTGCTGTATGTATTTTGAACAGTTAAGTAGTTTATAGCTTTTCTATATTAAAAAACAGCAATTGCTGAATGTTCTTCTGCACATATACTTCCATGCAAGTCTGTTAATTCAATAAAAGTGAAATTTTTGGCTAACAAGTTACATTTTAAAAAACAATTTTGACGGTATATTGCCAAATTGTCCTCCAAAATTTTTGTTTTCCAATTTAATCTGCCTTTTGCAGGGTATGCAAACACTCATTTCTCCTTTCTCATAATATACTAGGTATTACTATTTTTTTCATTTGTTTTTCTTCCTTCATGAATCAGCTGTTCATGGCCTTCATTAATTTTTCTACTGTATCTTGTTTTTCCTGTTTATTTGAAAATGTTATTATTTATTGCAAATTTTTTTTTCTCAGTATGCTATATGCCTTTCAATTTTATTTTCAAGGATGTAATTTAAATTTTTACATAATCAGACTTTTTGGCCATTTCTTTATTGTTTCCGCCTTAGGTATCTTGCTTAGAAAAACTTTTTCCACTTTCAAGTTTACATCAATATATACAGTTTTTATCACTCCTATTGTTTCATTTCTCATCTAAATCTTGAATATACCTGGAATTAATTTTGGCATAATATGTAATATCTCTACCTGTCACCTATTTTTTCCAAGTGATTATTGAAACAAACACCACTTACTGAAGTTCCTTCGTTTTTAAACATATCTGAAGTGCTATCTTTATCATTTAGGAAATTCTCATATATGTTTACGTGGTTATGTTTATAAACTTTATATTCTGTCCCATTGATCTGTTTATTCTGGTAAAAGTACCGCTCTGCTTTAATTGTCTTGGCTTTATAATGCATTATATTTCTTGTAAGAAAGCTCTCTGCCTCATTCTTCTTTTTCAGTGTTCTCCTGACTTTTCATTCTTCTTCCAAATGAAATTGAGTTACTGAATTAGTTGTTAAGAATTATATTTAGTTCTTAATTTGATGTTGATTTTTTAAAAATTGATTTCTAGAGAAATGACAGCATTGCAATATTGAGACATCTTACCCAGTCCATGGGGTTATGCTTGTTTTCAAGCCTGACCTTTTATATCCTTTCTTTACATTTAATAACATTCGTCATATATATCCTGTGTATTTCTCTTGAGGATTATTTCTATATATTTTTCCCGCATTTGGGAGCAGGATTTTTGTCAATTATATTTTCTTTTTTAAAAATAACTTTTTTTTCTATAAAATATTCTGTGTGTGTGTGCTCGCATGTGTGTGTGTGTGTGTGCGTGCACGCACATTGGTCTGTTGTGGCTCTAATTGGAAATAATGCTTATAGTATTTCATCTAAAAACATTTTTAAGGGCATGAGAAGAAGATGAAGTATCTTTTTTAGAACATCAAGGTCAATTTTATCAGTTAAGCTGACAGTATTATATTTTTCCACTTATAACTTTTTTAATTAATTTTTTTGCTTGATATCCCATGGAATAATAAAGGTAAATTAAAATTGTATTTATGATATTTTGTCACATTTTTCTTAGTTTTCTTTATATATATTTATAACTCCTTATATAAATGGTATGCATCATTGACATAAAATTACTCTTTTTATTTTAATGTATTTTGTTGAAAACATATTCACTATTAATATTATAATCTCTTCTTGTTTTATATTGTAATTTGGCTGAGTTACTTTTATTTTAAAATGTTCTGAGTTGCTTGGTATTATGTTTTTTAAAGAGCAGACAATTGAATTTTTTGTGATTTTTTTAAAACTTAAAGTACTTACTTATTCTTACATTTGTGATACATTTATTCATTCTTGCCAATTTTTTTTTTTTTTTTTTAGCAGCATTTGCTCTACTTATACTTTTGTTTGTATTTTCTAGATTAGACTTTGGGGGAAACATCTTGATTTACCCAGCCTTTGATTACATGGATTAACTTTATTTTTTTTTCCAAAAAGAAGTATGTATGTGTTTGTATCATATGTATGATTATGTATTTCTCTATTTTTCTTCTTCAAAAATAACTAAATTCCATCTATTTTTATCTGAGAGTAAATTCGTGTGCTCTTTCTTCTTGCTTCTCAAATTTTAATCCTTTTATAATCTAATATTTTTAATTATTTTACATTATTTGTGCTATCTTTAAATACCTATTAGTCTGATTATTGATTATATTTGAAGTTATACTTATGAAAATTATTAAGGTTATTTCATGTTTTATAGTTTCAGTGCTGAACATCACTTGTTTATGTCAATCTCCTGCTAAGATAGAGTGGTATCTTGAGTGGTATCTCCATGAAATAATGAAGGGTTATATGCTTTCTAGAAACTTCTTATATAAAATGTGTTTCTGCTGTCTTCTGTGAATGACAACTTGGTAGAGTATCAAAATCTTTGGTTTCAGGCTTTCCAGCCTGATAATCTTCATCTTTGCTCCATTTTTTCACCTTATGTTGTGTTTCAGAAGGCCCCTGGGTGGCCAGTTTGCAATAGGTTGCTAACCTAAAGGTTGGTGGTTCTAACCCACCAGTGCTACCATGGAAGACAGGCCTAGGAGATCTGCTTCCAAAAAGGCTATAGACAAGAAAACTCTATGGAGCAGTTCTACTATGTAATACATGGGGTCACCATGAGAAGAATCACCTCAATGGCAATGAGTTTATTATGTTTCAGAGAATTCTGAAGCCAAATAATTTCTTTATTTTTAGTTAATCTGTATTCCTCCCTTCCATTGTTGTTGTAGAAATCTTGATATCTGGGGGCATATCTAATTTCTAACATTCTTCTAATCTTGGTAGAAATCCAACTTTCATGGAATTTGGTGGGAAATGAGCCTCAACCTCTCCCTATCAGATCTTCTCTCTCTTCTCCTTGGAAGGTAGAAACGGTGGCTAGAAAATAGACTGGTTCTGCTCTGTAAACTACTTAATAACCTCCAAAAAAAAAAAATGCTTTTTCTCTTTAGTTAGCCAAAGAAAATTTATGTTGCACACATCTCAGAGACTGACACACAGAATTCTTTCCTTCTCTTTGAACTTTAAGTCATTGACGGGGAAAAATTGATGAGTTCTCATAATTATTGTGAAACACATGCAATATTCTTCAGTCTCTAGATCTTTGTCTTAAACTCAGAAAGTTATTTTTTCTGTCGCTTTTAAATATTATTTCTATAAGTTCTGTTCTCTTTAGGCACTAGTTTCCACTATGTTAGATCTCTGTCTTTGTACTTCCACAATCTTTAACTTCTCATTTGAAGTTTAACTTCCCCTTTATCTTTTACCTTACGAGATATTAAAGTCTATTCTCTATATCCTGTTTTTCAGTTTTCTGCACTGTCAGTTATGTTTTCTTCTATTCCTAGTGCATTTAAAATTACACTATAACCTATAAAAATATACCACCCTCCAAAATAACTTCTTTATTTCCTGTAGTTCATTTGCTTGTTGTTGGGTATGTAGAAATTGCCCCTTACATTTACTTCTGCTGACTCAACATCTCTATCTTACTTTTTATGTTTAATTTAATAATAACCGTATATTTAGTGAATTCTTAAAAACAATACAATGCAGAAGATATCAGAAACTTATTTCTAATTTCTTCAGTAAATCTTTGTTAAATTTTATATATATCGTTGTGTTCTTCATTTATGCTGCATAGTTTTCCATTGAACTAAAACATATGTATGTATGTATTTTTGCTTTCAGATAAATCATCCTAAAATGAGGAATTTTTTTCCTAAATATTACTTTATTACAGAAATAGGGCATCTGATTTTTTTTTTCTTGGTTTAAGTTCATTAAAAGACCTCCTCTCATGGATTTTTGCTAATCTTGATATCTAGTTTTCAGAATGCAATATGGATTTTACTAGGTCACGAATACCTCTTATGGGGAAATTCATCTTTGTGCAGTTTCCTTTCTGCTTTAGATGAAGCCATTCTCCAGAGTTCCAGACACAGTGTAACCCATTTTTCATCCTTGAAAAGTAATAGTCCTTTATATCGTGTCCAATATTGCCAGAAGCGCAAACAACAAATAACTTCAATGCTTCAGGAAACTGTTGAGAGTACAATTGCTATAGTTTTGACCTACTCAAAGACCATGGCCCATTGCCAGCTATAGGAAAGGTGATAGCACAACCCAGTTTGCCCAAGACAGTCTGTATTTTTTTTTTTTTTTAGTTCGTATTTATGCCTGTTATCCTTGTCAAATACTAACAACTTCCACTTTCACTCTCAAAAGTGCCCTAGTTTAGATGACGCATTAGGTACAGAGCCTGTGTGTATGTGCTGAAGGGCAGTTTCAGAAGGCAGTCAATAACAATATCACCAAAAGAGTACTGCCTTGAGAAGCTGCTTCTCCAGAGCGTCTGCCTTACAGCAGACAACTCCCTCCCACTGCAGTGGACACTGATGCAATCAGTCTGTTGGTAACTTACCACCTAAACTCTTTTAATCAAGTAGCCAACTGTATTATCAAAAATAACTTCACTATTTCAGGAAAAAAAAATTCATCCTATACCACTCACACAGCCACTAGGTTTTCTGCTCATTAGCATTTCCTGGCTCCTGACTCTAATGTTGTCCTATGATTAAAAGATTTACAGCATCAAAATCATTTAAACTGAGCCTTCTCATTTGGCCTCATGAACCGCCTCTGCAATCCTTGTTATTCAAACTCAGTGTGGTTCAAGGGATAGATTCAAGATATTTCCTACTTACTTCTGATATAACAGTGGTATAACAGGTGATTTACAAGTTGGTCACATCATCCTGTAATCTACTATAATTCACAGTGTATCAAAGAGAAATGCCTGAAATTTAGGAATGTTTTACTGTCTGTCTTCCTTTAGTTTAGAGGGACGGTTGGGATATTTCCCTACCTGGAGATATTTTGAATTAGTTCTATTGTAATTGTAGAGGTGGGAGAGAGAGGAGAGTGTTGTGTTTTGGCAACAAATATGTGTTCTCAAACCACAGCAGGTTTCAGAGGTTTTTTTTAAATGTACAATTAAATATTTCAAAACATTTTTCTGTGTTTAATGTGTTTCCATTCTATTAAGCATATGACTTTGCCTGAGAAAATAAATATATCAGCTTGAGTAAAAATCACATATATTTAGAGTAGCCATTACTAATCTATCATAACCACAGTGTACTAAAACAATCAGTAGGTTTTTGCATTGCATTTGTAATTTAAAAAAATCCATACCTCACTTTGAGTGTATGTGTGTATGCAGGTGTGTGTGTTTATGCATGCACACATGTGTGCATAGGAGATTTGGCTAGGTATTGTTTATGCTATGGACCAAGTTAAAAATAAATATTTAATTTTAAGTTTAGATTAGATTTTTTTTTTCTCAAAAATTCCCTAGAAAGTAAAGGGCAATTTTCAAATCAATTTCTGAATTAAAAATTACAGAGTGTTATAAGTCCATTTTCTAAGAATTGACTATTTTCCTATTTTTAAAGTTCCAGTTAAATCTGGTGGATAGAGTTAAGAGTTACATGCATTTGATGTGTGTGGTGAAGGGATCATGGATCATAAGGAGTGCATTAAGCCATTTATGAATTTTGTGATGAACCACATTTTTATCTCTATTTTTCAAGTTGTAGCTCTTTTATATGACCTACAGAAAGCAACATCTAAACCAAAAAGTCTCCCAGTAATCCTCAGTCAACTGAACTTCATACAGGAATTCATTTTGTGCAAAGTCAAAAGCATGAATTTTCTGCAAAAGTCACCTGAAAATGTCATTTCTGCACATTACACATTTATAGGAGACAAAGACTGGAAAAGAAATAAGTAGTTAAATGGAACATGCTTTCTGTGTGAATGACATTTTAAACCAGGTTTTTCTCAAAACCTAACCTACTTCCTGGTTTAAACATTTCGGGGTAGGATTTTCAGGCTACAAGAGTTACTAATTTGCTCTCAAGGAATAAGCTCGAACCTGGAACATACTATGTAATCATAAGCTGAGGATCTTTAAGTGAACAACAATAACAAAGTGCCTTCAAGGTGCGGGATGCAGTGCTAAGAGTTATAATGACGGTAATAACATTAAGAAAGTGGCAAAGAACAAAAGGCATTTTTGAAAATTAGAAATTATTCAAAATCCTGTGAAAAAAAGCTTTTCACGTACTTAAAATACATCATTGCTAAATGTATTCTGACGAAGACCAAAGGACAAATACTAAGAACTGAAAGGTTAGTGGGGTGAGTCACATTCAAGTGTGAGAATATTAGAACAGGGACTCAGTAGAAAGCCAGCTGAGAAATAGAGGCAGTGCACTAAAAAGGCAAAAAAGAATTTAGTTTTCAGTTTTCTGCTGCTAGAAACTGAGTTTCCTACCCATTTTGTTTTGTTTTTAAGAATACAGGTTCTGTGATTCATTCTTTTATTCATCTATCAGGTATTTACTGAGCACTTTCTCTGTGCCAGGCATGAACAGGACAGTCTCCTGTTAGAGAGGAGAGACAGAATGATCCCATATTTAGGTCAAGTGGGTGTCACCCTTCATAGTACAAGGAAAGCGAAGCAAACTTACTTCCATTCATATGTCTATCATGTCCAGAAATGTCCACTTCTGGGTTATTTTGATTTATGAGATCTTTACTAAGGTGTGTGGGCTGACATTTGGAGCCTTGGTGGTATAATGGTTAAGAGCTGGCTGCTAACCAAAAGGTTGGCAATTGGAATCCACCAGCCACTCCTTGGAAACCATATGGGGCAGCTCTACTCTGTCCTATAGGGTTGCTATGAGTTGGAATCTCTTTGACATCAATGGGGCTTTTTTTTTTTTGTCTTTACTAAGATATAACAACAATTGTGAGGATAGCATAGGACAGCACAGGGTTTCATTCTGTTTTACTCAGGGTCGCTATGAGTCAGAACCAACTGGATGGCACCTAAAAACAATAACAATGTGTGTATGTTACATACCAATCCAAACACTAAACCCACTGCCCTTGAGTCCGTTCTGACTCATAGCAACCCTTTAGGACAGAGTAGAACTGCCCCATAGTGTTTCCAACACTGAAATCTTTATGGAAGTAAATTGCCACATCTTTCTCCCTCAGAGTAGCTGGTGAGCTCTAACCACTGTCTTTCAGTTAGCAAACGAACTCTTTAACCACTGCACCACCAGGGCTCCTACGTTATATAAACTAAAAAAAAAAAAAGTCACATTCCTACTCATAGCACCCCATAGGACAGAGCAGAACTGCACCATAGGGTTTCCAAGGCTGTAAATATTTATGGAAGTAGATTGCCACATCTTTGTCCCACAGCCACTTGTGGGTTCAAACCACCAATCTTGTGGTTAGCGGCAGAGCACTTTACTACCCCACCAACGATACTGTACTAGCATCAGGGATACAAAATGAATAATACTCAGCCCTTGCCCTCAGGAACTTACAATTAATTGGGAAGTCTGAGACTTTAGGAGGTAATTATGAAACTCTGTGATAAGTCCCCAGGTCAAACTCTTCAAGGGGCATATGAAAGGGGAGGTTGGGAAAAAGGAGAGGAGAAGAGCTATGAAGAAGGCTTAGCAAAGGTGATGAATCTTTGAAAAGTAAAAGGTGATTTAAGCTGAGCTTAAGAAGATGGTGGAAAGCACACCTCAGGACAGGGTAAGCAAAACTTCTGACATACGAAGTGGCATTAGATGACTTGGCATGAGGTCTAACACAATCATCTTCAAAGAAACAGCCAAAGACAAGAAATTTTCCCCGTTCTCAAATCTACTACAAATTTCATGCTAGCTTCAAAGATCAGTAATGTGCTATACCTGCTAAGAAATGTATACTGTATTTGAAAATAACTTTCACAATAAAACAGCTCTGTGGTAACTGCTTTTGTTACGTGCTTACTTCCATATTATAAGAGATGGAGAGATTGAACAGTCTGTCTTTAAGTGCAGTAGAAGCAGAAGAAACCATTTCTCAATCTCTTTAAGGTTAACTGCATAGAACAAATATTTTCAGGAATCTGGTAGATAATGCAATAAGCTTCACAGAAAAATGTTCCTATTGATCATGAATCTTTAAAGCCCACATTCCAACAGATTAGCAGACCTAATGGATTCTGGCCAGGATTCCTTGAGGGTACCTCCAGCAATTTAGAGCAGCAGCATTTGTTGTAAAGTACCACTTAGAGCATCACTTAGAGAAAAGAGGTCACTAATGTTTTTTACCTTACAAATTAAATTTCATTACACTGGAACATACTACAAGCCATATATCCAAATGCCAGATTTGATATTTCTATCATTGTACATATGCTGGCTTTTCAGGAGCCATACCCTAGGACACACCAATAAATAGAGGTTTTGATTAACATCAAAGCGCATATTTTTCTAATTTTTTTAAGTTCTGAAATATTCATAGTCTTAAAGAAAATTTGCAAAAATCCTGCAGAATTTCTGTATACTTCAACCACTTTCCCCTCCTGATATCATCATTTACATAACAAAGTACAACTACTGAAACCAGGAAATAAACAGTGGTCTACTTCTATTAACTACAGAACTTATTAAAATTATAACAGTTTTCCTTTAATACACTTTTTTTTTTTTCTGGTGAGGATCAGTCTAGGATTTCACCCTGCCATGGGTCGCCATGTCTTCTTTGTCTCCTCTAGTCTGTGATAGTTCTTCAGCCTTACCTAGTCTTTTGCAGAACATCCCTCAAGTCGTGTCTGTGTAATGACTTCTCATTATTAGATTGAGATTATGCATATCTGGCAAGACTATAACGGAAGTGACGTTGTGTCCCTTTCCTTGCATCATAACAGGAGGCACATAATGCACGCGTGTCGTAAATGTCTTAGGCTAGGTCCTCTATTGTTGTTAGGTGTTGGCCAACTCATAGCAACCCTATGTACAACAGAACAAAACACTTTTCAGTCTTGTGCCATCCTCACAATCCTTTTTATGCTTCAGCCCATTGTTGCAACCACTGTGTCTGTCCATCTCGTTGAGGGTGTTCCTCTTTTTTGCTGACCCTCTGCTTTACCCAGCATGATGTCCTTCTTCAGAAATTGGTACCTCCTGATAACATATCCAAAGTATGTGAGATGAAGTCTTGCCATCCTCACTTCTAAGGAGAATCCTGGCTGTATTTTTCCAAGACAAATTTGTTCATTTTTTATTCTGGCAGTCCATGGTATGTATATTCAATATTCTTCACCAACAGCATAATTCAAAGGCATCAATTCTTCTTCGGGCTTCCTTATTCATTGTTCGGCTCTCACATGCACATTAGGTGATCAAAAACACCATGGGTTAGGTCAGGCACACCTTAGTCCTTAAACCGACACTTTACTTTTTAACACTTATAGAGGTCTTTTGCAGCAGATATGCCCAATGCAATGTATCATTTGATTTCTTGACTGCTGCTTCCATGGGTGTTGATTGTGGATCCAAGTAAAAGGAAATCCTTGACAACTTCAATTTTTCTCCATTTATCATAATGTTGCTTATTGGTCCAGTTGTGAAGGTTTTGTTTTCTTTATGTTGAGGTGTAATCCATACTGAAGGCTGTGATCTTTGATCTGCCTCAGTAAGTGCTTCTCATTTTGAGTCATCCTACATCAGCAAGTGTAGGTTCCGAAACCTTGACTTTATCCACATCATTAAGATTGATTCTACTTTGAGGAGGCAGTCGTATTTTGAGTGGCTTCCAACCTGAGGGGCTCATCTTCCAGCACTGTATCAGACAGCGTTATGCTGCTATTCATAAGGTTTTCACTGGCCAATTTTTTCAGAGGTAGACTGCCAGGTCCTTATTCCTAGTCCGCGTTTGTCTGGAAGCTCAGATGAAAACTGTTTAGGAAGGGTGACCCTGCTGGTATTTGAAATGCCAGTGGCAAAACTTCCAGTATCACAGCAACATGCAAGCCACCACAGTAAGACAAACTAACAGACATGTGGTGGCTGGGTTCTCTAGAGAAGCAAAACCAGTGAAGTGTGTATATGTAAATATATAGAGAGAAAGATTTATCTCAAGGAAACAGCCCATGTGGTTGTGGAGGTTGGCAAATTCCAAGTCTGTGGTCAGGCATTATAGTGGCTGGTGAACACAAGATAAGCAGGTCAGAGGAGGGGCTGCTGTCTGCAGAAGCTGGTGAATCCCAGAATTGTAGGTCAGATGACAGGCCCAAGTCCCAAGAACCAAAGGTCAAATGGTGACAAGCCAGATGTAGGATCCTGTGGGAAGATAGTTTGAGACTATATATATATATATATTTTTTTTTTGTCATAGTTTTGCTCATTAAATTTAGAATGTTTCTTGTCTGGTAGAATTACTGTGGAGTTTGCCTGTTGGTTATTTTATATTTCCACCATATAGTCTGTATTAATAATTGGATTTACTGTATGGAAGAATGCATTCCTCCTCATTTATTTATGCATTCAATTCTTCACCCAAATATGGATGATTAAATACTTAATTCTGTTAGCTATGAGTCTGAATCGGCTCAATGGCAACAGTTTTTTTTTTTTTTTTTTAGCTATAATTTGTTACTGTTGTTACTTTGTTGTTCAAGTTGTCCCATATTTGGCCATTGAGAGCTCCTTCAGGTTGGTCCTTGTGTCATTTATATATGCCACCATCTTTTTTTGAACACTTTTTACTCTTAACGCATCAAGATGTTCCAGGCACATCTTGTATTTTTCAACTGTTTCTCCAAGTAGTTCTGGCTTCTTTAACTGGATAATGGTATTTAGAAATCAAGACCTGAGTGCTAAATGAAAACACATTTTTAAAATCTTCTACAGAATAAAGTTGTGTTATTCCAAAAGTTTTTAATATTACTCACCAGGTCAGGTTTTTATTATTCACAAATTGTAAGAATGGTCTGACCTAAACCAAAACGATATGATTAGTAGTATACTTATTAATACATAGCCAGAATTTCTCAATTGTCAGCAGTAGAAGTTGGTGATCCAAGCCTTCCATGTGGACTGCAATTAGTGGTCCTCAGGCTGGTTGTTGTTGTCTTGGTCTTCCCTTTAGAGTTCACACAACCTTCTCGTTGTTGCCATCTACCTTTCCTGAGTCTTTTCATGAAGATCAGTCTATCTTTGGACCTTATTTCTTAATTTACTTCATACGTAATTCCTGCCTTTAGGCAGCCTATACACTTGTGATGCCTTCTGACTACTCAGAATTAACATAAAATGACTCGGTTTAGCTTAACTTCCCTTACTGGGCCTATATTAAACTATTTTATTCTCTCCCTGTTCCAGTCAAAATTTCTGAATCCTGAGAATGGCTGACATGGCCTAGATGTTAAGAGGAAAGGAATGAATTTAAATATCTTCAGCCTGGATTGAGTATCGCTAACAGCCACCCTCCATTTATATTTTAGTTTTATTTGATGTTTAAATGTGACTATTAACTCAGTGAATTTCAAGGCTTGTGACAAAGTAAAGTAAAGTAAAACATTGTAGGAAGCATAGGGAAAGTATTTTGGATAATATTATCATCTTGTATAACCACCAAAGTACATAAAACAAACTCCAGACAAACCTAATTTCTTCTTAGCATGTGAAAAGAAAGAAGGACAGAATCTCAATACAAACTTTTTTATGCTGTGCAGCCCCAGTATAACCTCATTTCTCTAAACTTTTGCTTTATGGATACCATTTCACAGTACGAAAAATTTTAATTAATTCAATACAAAGGCCTCAGACGACTATTTATCAGGATCATCTCTCACGACCAGTCTTAAATTTACATTAAGAATATCAGTTTTTTTTTTTTTTTTTTCTGATTGATGGAAAAATGAGCAGTTCCCTGACACTTAGGAACTGCTTAGTGACACGAACATCTCTTGAGGGTAAAGAGAGATGGAAGGCAGATACTGCTGGTATTATGCTGTTTATTCTGTGGTGCTTTTTCCACTTTTGACATATACCTGCCTGTAATAAATAAGTGAATGTCAACAAAGTGAATGTCGTGCAATGTGTAAATATTCCAAATCGAAGTTTTCTGTTGAAATGAGCATTGATATTTTATGCAGCCTTGAACGAACTGAAAACCTTTTATAAACATCCTCTATCAAATGTCTACACTACAGTGGTTATATACGGACTCTAAGGTATTAGTTATGATGACTATCACCCTGTATGGTAAAGATCTGAGATTACTGGGAGACTATCTTCAAACCCACAGGGTCAGTTAGAATATCCTGCTATCCAATTACGGGACGGGTCCCAAAGCACCCTTTTAGCCATTCCAGAATGTACGATTAAAGAACCTAGCCAATTCAAATACATGAAGTTGTGTTTCTTTTTCTCAAAACCTCCAGAACCAGAATTAGTGAGTAGAAATTTCTAATATCACTCTACACCAGGGCCCACATGAAGAGTAACTTCCCCAAACTATTTTAAGTTAAAGTGTTAATTAGTAAAATAAAAAGTAGTAATCATAAATAGGAGCCCTGGTGGTGCAATGGCTTAAAGCTTGGCTGCCAACCAAAAGGTCAGCAGTTTGAATCCATCAGCAACTCCTTGGAAACTCTACAGGGCAGTTCTACTCTGTCGTATAGGGTCACCTTGAGTTGGAATCAACTTGATGGCAACAGGTTTAACTGTAAATAAACTATATTGACAGTGTTTGCCAGTGAGTGGAAAAAAACTAGATTTTTGAGAAGATGCATATGGCTATAAATTCTTGTAACTATATAGATTACTTTTCCTGTTTCTTTTCTCTCCTTGACCTGACTGGTTAGCTAAGGTCTCTTAGGTATACACATACTCCTCACTTACTAACTCTGTCATTATTCAACATTTCACATTTATGACAATAGTAAAAAATCTCTGACTATTTTGTGTATTAATGGCGTACATCTGGCAGTAATGAACACCAAGTTGCCTGGATAGAGTAATGCTGGCTGTGATGGTTAAAGTGATGTGTCAACTTGGCTGGGCCATGATTCTCAGTGGTTTGCCAGTTATGAAATGATACAATTTGGCTGTTATGTAATAATGTAGCCATCCTTCATTTTGTGATCTGATGTGGTCATGCTCCATTTTCCCATAATGCCAATTTTCACATAATGACCTGGTCTTTGGAACTTAACCATCTTGATAAGTAAGGAGTGGATTGCTATGAGTCAGAATCAAATTAATGGTAACTGGTTTGATTTTTGTTTTGATACTCTTAATTGCTTTAGTTGATATTCCAATTGATTTCCTTTTTTAATGAAGACAAAGGGGAGTAAAGGAGTTGTAACATGTGTTCAGTATCAGTCCAAGTACTATTTATCGAGGAACAAAAAATTGTGCAAGATGTTGTGAGAACAAACAACTGAATGAGAGTCCCAGCAATAGGTGCTCCAAAGGGTATATGGCACAGAAGCAAATAATTACAACTCAATGAATAAGGGATGAATTAGAATAACTAACACTATATAAGAACATTTGGTTTATGAGTGAAGGCAAGAGTAGAACAATTGGAACTAATTTTAAAGAGAAAGTGAAATTTGACCTGAGTCTTACAAAGTGAATAGCTCACAAGACTATAAAGACATGAAAGAGTTGGCCCCTGGCTAATTCTCTAACCTCAATGTCAGTACTCCTGTTTGAGTGACAGAAACTCAGCTCTGATGTTTCATGAAACAATTTTATTCAAATGCTTTACATGCATATTTGACACCAGTGTCTTAATACTCACTAGGATCACATTTCACGTCATCTAACACACATAACCTAATACATCAGCCTCACTTTCGTCCTGGAGATACGGCAATTTTTAAAAAATCTGCTAATGATGCTAAGTATTCATTAAAAATTTTTAGGATGATATCAGTCCTAAATGAAGATATAATTCTCCCTGAAAATACACACTTGTGATTCCTACATTATATAGCCCTACAATATTATTTTATTAGTAATCTTTGAAAGGTTTATTTCTAATGATATTAAAAAAAATTTAGTGTACATCACCAGAAGCAGCTACTAAATTGTTATTTTTTTTAATATACCTTTTTTTAGAGCAGTATCAGGTTTACAGAAAAATTTATGCAGAAAATACAGAGAGTTCCCGTATATTCCCTCTTCCCCTGCACACAATTTCTCCTTTTATTAACATTTTGCATTTGTAATGAAACAATATTAATACATCATTATTAACTAATGTTCATAGTTTATTTTAGGGAACACTGTTTGTGTTGTACAGGCCTATGGGTTTTGACAAATCCTTAATGCCATGTGTCCACCATTACAGTATTGTGCAGAATAGTTTTACTGCCTTAAAAACGTTCTGCACTTCATCTATGCACCCCTCCACCCCTTTTCTTGGCCCTCTAACAACCACTGATCTTTTGACTGTCTCTATACTTTTTCCTTTTCCAGAATATAACATAGTTCAAATTATATCATACATGTATTTTTTAAATTGGCTCCTTTCACTTAGCAATATGCATTTAATGTTCCTCCATGTATTTTCATGGCTTCATAGCTCATTTCTTTTTATCGCCGAATAATACTGTATTGTATGGTGGTAACACTCTTTGTTTATCCATTCACCTATTGAGGGACATCTTGGTTGCTTCCACTTTTTGGCAATTATCAATGTCACATTAAATGCAAACCAAAACATGATTCATTAAAGAAAAAAATTGGTAAGTTAAACTTTATTAAAATTAAAAACTTCTCTGCAAAAGGCACTGTTAAAAGAATGAAAAGACAAGCCAAAGACTGGGAAAAAATATTTTTGAAACATATCTGATAAGCGACTTGAATCTAAAACATACAGAGAACCCTTAGAATTCAACAATAAGAAAACAATCCAATTACAAATGGAATTCATCAAAATTTGTTCTTTGGAAGATACAGTGAAGTGAATTAAAAGGCAAGCCACAGAAGGAGAAAAATACTTGCATATCACTTATCTGATAAAAGACCTGCATCCAGAATATATAAAGAACTGTCAAAATTAAATAAACAAACTGACCAATTTTAAAAAGTGGGCAAAAGACTGGAACAAACATTTTACCAAAATGTTATATGGTTGACAAATAAGCACATGAAAAGATGCTCAACATCATTCATCTTCAGAGAAATGCAAGTTAAAACCACTTTGACGTAGTCACACCCATCTATTTGAATGTCCAAACTTAAAAAGGCCAGCCACGTCATGTGTTGGTGAGACTGTAGAGGAACGGCAACTTTCATATATAGCTGCCAGGGATGTAAAAAGGTACAATCATTTCAGAAATATTTTGGAAGTTTACTTAAAACATAACCATAACCTAATTTATGACCCAGCCATTCCACTCCTATGTATTTACTCAAAAGAAATAAACATGTATATCCATAAAAAGACTTGTACATGAATGTTCATAGCAGCTGTATTTGTAATAACTTAATAGCCCCAATGACGCTGTGTATTGCTTCCATCTTCTGATGGGAATACACAGAGTCATTGTACCAAAAAGAACTGGTCGACGTTCAACTATTTCAGAGGTAGCGTATGGTCAAGAACTGATTGAAGGAAGAAGTCCAAGCTGCACTGAAAGCATTGGTGAAAAAGGCTCCAGAAGTTGACGGAATACCAACTGAGACGTTTTAACAAATGACTACAGTGCTGGAGGTGCTCACTCATCTATGCCAAGAAATTTGGAAGATGGCAACCTGCCCAATCAACTGGAAGAGATCCATATATATTCCACAGAAAAGTCATTTAACGTAATGTGGATATTACCCAAGAATATCATTAATATCACACACAAGTCAAATTTTGCTGAAGATCATTCAACAACATTTGCAGCAGTACATTGACAGGGAACTTCTGGAAACTTAAGCTGGATTAAGAAAAGGATGTAGAATAAGGGATATCACTGTTGACGTCAGATGGATTTTGACTGTAAGCAGAGAATAACAAAAAGAGGTCAACCTGTGTTTTATTGATTATGCAAAGACATTTGACTGTGTGGATCATAACAAATTATGGATAACATTGTGAAGAATGGGAATTCCAGAACACTTAATTGTGCTATGAACCTGTACATAGACCAAGAGGCAGTCATTCAAATGGAACAAGGGAACACTGTATAGTTTAAAGTCAGGAAAGGTGTGTGTCAGGGCTGTTTCCTTTTGCCATACCTATTCAATCTGTATGCTGAGTAAATAATGTGATAAACTGGACTATATGAAGAAGAATTTGGTATCAGGATTGGTGGAAGACTCATTAACAACTGGTGTTATGCAGATGACACAACCTTCCTTGCTGAAAGTGAAGAGGACTTGAAGTGCTTACAAAGACCACACCCTTCAGTATGGAAAACATCCTCAACATAAATAAACAAAAATCGTCACAACTCAACCAATAAGCAACTTCATGATAAACAAATAAAATATTGATGTTGCCAAGGATTTCATTTTACTTGGATCCAAAATCAACACCCATGGGAGCAGCAGTCAAAAAATCAAACAATGTATTACATTGGGCAAATCTACGGCAAAAGACCTCTTGCAAGTGTTGAAATGCAAAGATGTCACTTTGAGGACTAAGGTGAGCCTGACCCAAGCCACAATATTTTCAATCACCTCATACGCATGTGAAAGCTGTACAGTGAATAAGGAAGACTGAAGAAGAATGGAATGCATTTGAATTATGGTGTTGGCAAAGAATGTTGAATATACCACAGACTGCCAGAAGAACGAACAAGTCTGTGCTGGAAGAAATACAGCCAGAGTGCTCCATGGAAGTAAGGATGGCTAGACTTCATCTCATGTCCTTAGGACATGCTATCAGGAGGGAACAGTCCCTGGAGAAGGATATTATGCTTGGTAAGGTAGAGGGTCAGAGGAAAAGAGGGAGACCCTTGACAAGAGGGATTGACACAGTGGCTGCAACAAAGGACTCAAACAGCAATGATTGTGAGCATAGCACAGGACCAGGCAGTGTTTTGTTCTGTTTTACCTAGCGCTGCTATGAGTCAGAACTGACTAGATGGCACCTAACAACAACAGCAATAGCCCCAAACTGAAAACAGTCTAAATGCCTACCAGCTGATGAATTGGTGAGGAAATTTTTATATATCCATATAGTGGAATATTACTCAGTGACAGGAAGATATGAATTATTACACCAAGCAAAAGCATGGATAAATCGCCAAAGTAATTATGCTGAGTGAAAGAAAGAGTACATACTGCATGATTCCATTTATACAGAACTCTTAAAATGCAAATTAACTTATACTGACAAATAGCAAATAAGCGGTTTCGTGGGGTGGGGTGAGTGGCAGAGTCAGGAGCAAGAAATTACAAAGTGCAAAAGGAAACCAAGGTGGTAGATACATCACTGTAGTGACTGTGATGATTTCCCAAGTATGTATATATGTACACGTGTGAAAATATTAATAAAATTAACATCAGTGTACACACACATGTATTTATCAAATCATATATTTTAAATATATGTGTTAATTGTATATCAATTGTATCTCAATAAGGCTTTTTTTTTTTTTAAAAAGATTATCCTGGCTTCATAAAATGAAGTACTCTCTTCTCCCTCTGTTTTCTGAAATTGTTTGTATACAACTTTTATTATTCCTTCCTTAAATGTTTGATATAATTGACAAAAACATCTCAGGTTAAAGAGTTCTTTTTAGAATAGGTTTTTAATAAAAATATAATTCAATATGTAATAGATAAAGGGTTATTTGTATCTTTTTATTTTTAATCATTTTTGATAAGTTGTATTTTATATGGCATTTGTCATGTCATCAAATTTATTGGCAAAACATTGTTCATAATATTACTCATGATAGTCATAATATTGCCCTGTTATTGTAGGACTTTTAAAAACATCTCTGTCATTGGAGCTCTGGTGGCGCAGTGGTTAAGAGCTTGGCCGCTAACCAAAAGGTTGGCAGCTGGAATTCACCAGCCACTCCTTGAAAACCTTTTGGGGCAGTTCTACTCTATCCTATGGGGTTGCTATGAGCCGAAATGGACTCCATGGCAACGGGTTGGGTCAACCCTGTCATTCCTGATACTGTATTTCTCTCTTTTTCTTTGGCGGGGGGAGGATCAATTTTCCTAGAGGTTCGTAAGTTTTATGAATCTTTTCAAAGAAAAAAATGTTTGGCTTTTTTATTTTCTTTTATTGTTTGTATCTTCTTGCTTTCATTGATACCTGTTCTAACTTCAGAATTTCCTACCCTCTACTTTCTTCTATTTTAATTTGCTCTTTGTCTAGGTTCTTAAGATAGAAAATTGGATAACTGATTTTAAACCTTTCTTCTGTTCTAACGTACAAATATTTAAAGTTATAAATTTCTCCCTTAGCACATCAGCTATAACTCATATTTTTTGCATGTTCTTTTTTCATTACCATTCAGTTCAAAATAATTACTATTTTCTCTTGTGGTTAGCTTTTTTCATACATATGTTATTTAGATGTCTGTGTTTTAATTTCTAAGTATTTGGAGTTTCTCTAGAAATCTAATTTGCATTGTTTTCTTGTTTTATTCAGCTGAGGTCACAGAATATACTAGATTTGAGTTTTAAAATTTAGATTTACATTATAGCCCAATACATGGTATATCTTGGTGAACATACCATGTGCATTTGAAAATGACGTATATTCTGAACTTGTTGGATATATTATTCTACAAATGTCAGCTAAATCACGTTGCTTGGCAGTATAGTTTATTCTTCTTATATCCTCACTGATGTCTTTTTCTAGCTTTTCTATCAATTTCTTTTAAGAAAAAACATGTAAAACTCCAACTTTTATTGTGGACTTACCTACTTCCCCTTTAAAAAAAAATTTATTTCCTATTGTCATAAAATTATATATGACACAACATTTCCCAATTCAGTGTTTTTCACATGTACCTTTTAGTGATATAAATCACATTAATTAGGTTGTGCAATCTATCTCCATATACAGAAACGTGTGGCTTCTTAAATAATGACTTCCTCTCATCCCCTCCTTCTCACCTCTGGTGACCACTAATAAAAATTCAGTTTCTATATATTTGCCAATTCTAGATATTTCATGTAAATGAGATCTTACAATATCTGTCAGTTTTGCTTCATAGATTTTGAAACTATTTTATTAGGCACTTACGTATTTATGATTGTTCTTTCTTAGCTATGTATTGAGCTTTTGGTCATTATGAAATTATACTTTTGATCTCTGGAAGGACTTCTTGTCTTAAATTCTATTTTGCATGATGTTAATATAGTTATACGTACTTTCTTATATCTAATGTTTGCATGGTGGATCTTTTCAACACTTTTCTTTCAGTATGTATGTATCTATCTATCTATCTATTATCTGACTGCCTATCTATGTTTAAACTGTGGTTAAGTTGGACACCATATTATTGAGGCTTGCGTTTTTATTTTTGCATTTTTGCTCTGCCTTAATCCGTCTCTATGTTACTCCTAATCACCTTTCTTTTGATATAATTGAATTTAGGTATCTTAATTTTGTTTAGCTATACCTCTTTCTTTAATCATTACATTTCATTTAGTGGTGGTGCTAGTGTTTTCAATATTTACCCTCAACTTATTACAGTCTATTTAGAGTTACTGTTGTAACACTGCATTCATGTAACATATAAGAAGCTTGAGCAGTGTAATTTCACCTGATGTCATTTTCCTTCATCCTTTATCATTTCTTGCAGTGTGGGTCTGGCACAAGCTCTGTCCTCTGAAGCCTCAAGCCAAAAAGACTACAAAATTTAGCTTATGTCTAGCCAGCTGAACAGACTGGTGAGTGACCTCAGGACAAAAACCATATAAACACAGATGGCACCTGGCACATGTTCCATTTTTCAGTGGAAAAAATGTTCTAGTTCTGTCCACTTTGGGTTTCCTGAGTTCTCTTCTTACTAGTTGTATTTTATAGTTTATTGTACGTTGATAACTATTGCCTGTGATAGATTTGTCTCATATCAGGCACTTTGCTATTATTGGACATAAACCCCCAAAAAAACCCATTGCCACTGAGTCAATTCTAATCCACAGTGACCCAATAGGTCAGAGTAGAACTGCCCCATAGGGTTTCCAAGAAGCGGCTGGTGAATTCCAACAGTCGACATTTTCGTTAGCAGCTGAGCTCTTAACCACTGAGCCACCACCGCTCCATTACTGGGACTAGACCCCTTCATTAGCTCATTTTTAAAATTCTGTTTTATAGTATTATGTGGTTTCTCTATTATAAATAACCATTAACAACAAATATGCTCACAACTTAATGGAAAATTAATGGAATCATTTATCTGCATGCAACAACACATTTTCAAGAGTATTAATTGAGAAATTAATAAGTGCCTATATGCTTCACCTTGATTAAGTGTTTACGAATTATAGGCCAGATAATTTCATCTCCCTCGGTCTTTGTTTTTTCTTTGTAAAATAAGGAGGTTATATCAATGATTTCCTGTCTACAATCTGAGTATGAGTTTAGGTATATTGTGAAATTTTCACATTTTTTCCTACGCCAGATGTGGAAAATTGCTAAAATACCTTATTACTGTTTGGGTCAAGATTTTTCTTCAATGAGACAAATGATCTAAAATATTACTTCCAAAAGTTTAATGGAATGCTATTGGAACAGAGATCTTGATTCAGTATTGTAATGGATGACAGGGATACCAAGAGTCTGCATTGCCTTGAAGTGCCCACGTGATGCCAATATTACTAATGTGTGGACCAAACTTGAGTTGGTGAGAACCCGCAGTAGGGGGTGGTATTGCCTGGATTTTGGACTCTATATCTAGACGGACCTGGGTTTGACAACCTGCTTTGTGACATTATAACTGTGTGGCTAGGCAAATTAACTATCTTAACTTCAATATACTCCTCTTTGAAATGACAATAATACGTATCTGGCAAAACTGTTGCCACATTTATCTCTTTACCGTTTGTAAGATGCCTGGAACAAAGCCTGAAATAAAAAGGTGAAAATTGAAATCTCACAAGTTGAACACAAAATCTTTTTTGCTTTCCTAGTCCATGATATAAATAAAAAATATTTTTCTTAAAACATTCTAATAAATAGCATCAAATTTTATGTAAACAGTCCTTTCTCACTTAATACTTCTTAAAATATTATATACCTTGTCAATTGCATAGCCACTTCTCCCTTAAATGGAGGAATTTTTCATTTGACAAACTATGGTCAAACTTATGGAAAGGGAATAAACAGCTGATGAAATGTGCGTGGTGTGATAGAAAGCAATAATTCAAGTGAGATTTACTCTGCTCTTTAAATAATTTGCTTGAAAGAGGTCAGCAAAAAAAAAGTTTGTACAAATATCCTTTTGGGGGATGAAGTGTGCTATAATAATTCACATCATGTCATTCAAGCAATGATAAATTTAGAAAGCAACGTTAAGATATTTTGAACATAAAAAGAAATATTCGATCACGAATATTGCCACTTTTGCTTGGTAAGTCCCCTTTAGGTCTGGAATTTATCACTCCCATTTGTCATTAGCTACTCTTTTTTTTTTTTTTTTACTCCTTGAGTCTGAATTACAACAAAGTGAAATAAAGATTAAGACAGTCCCTGGGGACGACTGAACCCATGCTCTCTACTTCAAATAAAGGTGCTGGAATTATATATATATGTATATATATATATATATATCTTCTGGCTGTGTAAATTTCTTACAGTCTGTGTCACAGAAACAGAACTGTTTGGTTTAATATTTAGAAATAAATTTTCTAGGCATCTTCATTCCATTGTAACTTATGGGTATGTTTTTTATCCAAAGGAATATTTTATGGGATTAAACAGTCTTTTTTTTTTTTTTTTTGGTGCCACTCTGGGCTTCATTTTTATTTCTGCCTTCCTGCCTTCCTACCGGAATCTTTTCCCCGCCAAGCCTGGGAAGATTACCCAGTAACAGGCATGCTAATTCCCAGTGCCCTCCAGTCGATTTCAACTCATAGCGACCCTATAGGACAGAGTAGAACTGCCCCATAGAGTTTTTAAAGAGCTGTTCTCAACCTTTTGGTTAGCAGCCCAGCTCTTAACCATTGCACTACTAGGGCTCTTTATAGGGTCATAGGGTCCAAGGAGCACCTGGTGGATTCAAATTGCCAACCTTTTGGTTAGCAGCCATCGTTCTTAGCCACTACGCCACCAGGGTTTCCCCAGGGCTCTTTAACTCAATAGGGAGTGAAGTTCAGGGGGACATTATCCAACAAGCAAGGGCTTACTCGTGCTTATTTACTAATCTGTAGTGAACAGTTTCACAGTTTTTCACCAAATCAGAGATTCTGCTTCTAGGTATGGCTGGTATCTGTCTCTCTCCCAATTCCATAGCACCTTCCTACAGAATCAAAGCTTCTTTTCAGTTTATAATCCCTGACAGGAGCGAATGACAGAGTAAGCAAGGTAAGCACCGGCTTACTTGTGCTTACTTATGAATTTGTAGTGAATAATTTCACATATGGTATGGTGAATTTTTTTTTTATGGTGAAACCCATGTGAAATTGTCCACTACAGATTCACAAGTAAGCTCAAGTAAGGCCATGCCTACAGTGATTATTGGGTAATCCACCCCTGGTGGCTTTTCCCTTGTTGTTGTGTGCCTTCAAGTTGATTCAGATGCATTTCTGTTGACACCATTGAGTTGCTGACTATTTATATGCATATGAAGATCATTCTGACTTGACATCCAATTACATGAGAAAATAAATGTCCTTTATGTTTACATCCATTTACATCATGTTTTTTTTTTTTTTTTCTGTTACTTGTATTTATAAGTGCCATGGAAATGTTAAATTAATTTTAAGCACTACTTTGTACAAAGCAATGCCTTGGCCCAAGTTGTTAATTACCATTTTATTCAAGTATCCCCCTCAGACTTTGATAGTTGAGAATAATTTTTCTAATCACATCTAAGATATCTACAAAATATTTTTCATTAGATTTCCTGACATAGTTCTGTGTTCAATCATGTCTGATTTTATAAAATGACTAAGAGAAGCTACTGTGAAATGGCCACCTAGAAAAAAGTCATGATATCAATAAAATGCTCCACATCCAAAAAAGAACTAATTATACCCAAAAAGTAATTTTTTTAATATTTTAGCTTGTAAATCACATGCTTATGGAAAAGAGTAGGTGTATAGGGAGTCCAAGCTATCAGAAGTAATTAATCCATGTTGTGCTCTAATGAACCAACATATTTGAGTTTAAAAAATCTCCCCAAATTAATATCATGGGAGCCCTATAAATTATTTGAATTTCCACACTTTATTTTTCTTTCTTCAAAATATCTCTTAGAAGAAATTGAATTTTTTTGTATTTAATTTTCATTTAGTCATTAAATATTATTGAGCACCTGCCGTGAATGAGGCATTTTTTTAGGTTCTAATAACGATTAGCAAATAATCCACAGTTCCTACTCTCATGTAGCATATATTCCCATGGAAGAGAGATTAATTGAATTGTTAAACAAATTGTGGTATTTACTGTTAAAAGAGCATTGTTATTGGTAGAACTGCCCTATAGAGTTTCAACTGACTGTAATCTTTATGGAGCAGATAGTTATATCTTTCTCCTTCAGAGCCAGAGTAATTGGGGAGGGAGGTTTGAAACACCAACCTCTTTGTTAGCAGCTGAGTGCTTAACCAAAATAACCTTATCATTAGAGTTATATCCCTTAGTGTGTTGTTCATTTGAGCTATTGAATTTTGTAGATGACCATCACATTGTCCAACATTTATATTAAATTTATATTAAAAACCAGGATGACAGCTTACCATCTGCTGAGTTCCCATATATATTTTCGTCTATTTCTAGATTTTGTATTCTGTTTTATTTCTTTGTTGATGAATCTTTCTTATTATTAAGACTTTATAACATTTAATATTATGTATAATTTTTTATAATAGTATATTGATTTAAAATGTGAACTTTACAATCAGTTTCACATGCTACAAAAGTACAATATGATTGATATTTTAATTGCAATCACTTAAATTTATATGTCAACTTCAGAGTCTTCTTGAGGTTAAAGATTCCTTTCTATGATCATACTATGACTTTTCAGCTGTTTGTGCCTTTTGAGTTTCTGGGGTTTATATCCATTCACTGAGATCCACTGTATTTTTCTCTAAGTTAAATGAAGTCCAGAAATGAGAATAGATCAGTGCATTATTTGAGAAAGAAGTGACTGCCAGAGAATCCGGTATTGAGTCCAACATGTCAAGTTATTACTCTGTCAGTTACCACCTCTTCCACAGAGAAAATTAAAAGGGAACTCTACCACAACAAAGCACATTCAGCTGAGCTAAATGAACACACACACACACACACCACCACCACCCTAGAGATCTCTTTGCCAAGAACTCACATCATTTAAGACATACCTAACAATCAGGTAAAATTATGATGATTTTCACACTCAGGCAAGAAGTAAGGGTAAAAGAAATGCCATACTGTTACCTATTCCTAAAAGCTAAATTAAATTACTTTAAGGATTCATGTCTCCTTCATCATGGCCTTTTTCAGATCCTGAGCAACGTTATAAAAAATAAGGGTGGAAAAGTTAAGCCCCAAAATATATATAGTAGGCAAAGGATTTTGGGGGAAAAAGGTCCAGATGCTCTTCAAAATGGAAGTTTTTAAAGATCTGCCATTTGAAGAAACCCCAGAAGATTCTGGATCATGTCATCCACCAACATTTCATATTATGTGTGCCTGTTGTATCCCTTCATTCAAAGACCAAAAGCGAAAAGCAAAAATGATCCAAATGCTAAAGGTTCATGAAAATGACCTAGGTTTTTTCAGTTGTCCTTGCTTTTAATTTGTTCTCCTAAATATGTACAAATGTTTCTTGGAAGAGTTTTTAAGAGAACAGGGGGGAGTTGCTGTGTACTTAAACAATTTTAATGAAGGGCTAACCTTTTGTTAAACTTTGTTCCCTTCATTGGCTTTCTGGCAGCAGTTCATACTTTTTTTTACCCCCCTCCCAAAGGTCACAGCATAATGAACATACACCGGATTATTTAAATGAATGTTTTAATGAGTTCTTTGAATAGATTCCTTATAAAGCAAGCATGAAATTGCTTTCCCAGTTGGGATGCTTTAACATATTTTTACAAAATTCATATATAACACCTCAAAGTTCTAAACAATTCTTAAAGAAACAATGATTGAAAGGAATTTTTTATTGCAACATGATTTATTCTCACTCATACTGCAGAAGACATTATAAAACCCAGCAGGATCTTTGAATTATTTTAATGGATTATCACATTTCATGTTAAAAAATAGTTATTTATCAAATTTAAAGGCTGCAGCTATTAAACACTGCTTTGGCACATACAAACATGTAACCGCTATAATTGGTGAATGAATAAATTTACTTTGTGTAGTGAACACTGTGCTGTCTCCACAGTCCTTTTGAACTCCTGCTCAATGTTTCATAGCCTTGAGGTTGGGTGAAATAGACCCTGTCCTCTTGTCACTGTGATAGTTTTAGAAGTTGGCATATACCTCATTTATACCCACTAAAGGAATATCCAAGACTTCCGTTCAGTGATTTTTATTTTCTCCCTAGATGAGAATGAGGAAATGTGTAGGTGTGGAAACTGCTGGGAACCATTTTACCACCATGAGGACTAAGGACGAAGCTGACACACGGAATAGGATAGTGAGAATTGCAGAGAAGAGGAACCAGAGCTCTGACTCTGACAAAACTCTTCTTGACACTTGCCTTGGCTTCAGGCTTTTCAGTTGTGTGAGGCAATAAATTCCCATTATTATTTAAGCTCCTTTGAAGCCAAGGATATGGAATCTGAGCGTGACATGAACTGCCTTTGGCAAATATCATTGCCCTCACTATCAATTTTGGGACCATTTGTCTGTTCGAAAGGATACATTATTTAATTGCCTCTACTTAGATTCAAAGGAAGTGTTCAGAGGTATCAGAGCTTTATAGCTGACACCTTAAAAATTAAACCACCTTGTTAATAGACATACATAACTGAAAGTTGGGTGATGATCAGCCTTATAAATGTTATTATTGATCCACAATTATCTTTATTATAACATTATATGTGCTTTGTTTCTGCCCCTCAAAATATTCACAAAGGCTATTATACTGTTGTTAGTTGCTGTTGAATTGATTTTGATTCATGGTGACCCCATGTGTGCAGAGTAGAACTGCTCCATAGGGTTTTCAAGCTGTGACTTTTAGGAAGCAGATTGCTGGGTCTGTATTCTGAGGTGCCTCTGGATAGGTAAAAACCATCAACATTTGGCTAGTATTTGAGCACTTAACCACCTGCACCACCCAGGGACTCCTTGCTTCTGTGAATAAAAAATTGGATAAAAATCAAGATTTTTACCTTTAAGAGTAAAGTATCGAGTATGATTTGTACACACTCTTGAAAACAGAGATGATTTACTATAAAAGGACATTGTGGCAAAATGGATGGGATTCTGGACATTTCTTCATATGTAAAAAGATTTTACAACAAATGAAAAGTAACTTTTGTTCTGGCTTTCATGTCCTATGACATTTAAATTTATGATAAATTAAGTATCAGGGGTTTGAAAGGACAGAGCAGCTGAAAGGCCTGGCATGTGGGTATCATCAGGGAAGGTGAGAACCTCTTGTTATTAATAAATTGATTTATTGACTGTCCAAGTTCTTATTTTTTAAGTTCTCACAAGATAGTTTCTGTGTCTATTGTCTGCATTTTTTTTTACAGAATACTCCTTAATAATGACATTTAAATTTTTCATAATCAGATACTCTTCTTTGTCTATAAATATCCAATTGTATACATAAACATCAATTTAATATTAGATATGTTAGAAAGTTGGAATGGAAAGGATTTGAGACTAAAATGCCTTCCTCATATTACACAGACGCTTAGAGCATGTCATTTAAGCCATTATTCAACTTATTTTGGAAATCTTTTGTTGGTGAAGAACTCCTCAGCTCTTAAAAAGCTCTCTCCACTTTCATGCAATTCTAATGTTTAGTATCTTCAATATGCAGATAACATAACCTTGTTTGCTAAAAGCAAAGAGGATTTAAAGCACTAACTGTTGAAGATCAAAGACCACAGCCTTCAGTAAGGATTACACCTCAACATAAAGATAACAAAAACTCTCACAACTCGATCAATAAAACAAAAATCTTCACAACTCAATCAACAAGCAACATCATGATAAGCAGAGAAAATACTGGATTTTAATTTACTTGGGTTCACAATTAAAGTCTATGAAATCAGCAGTCGAGAAATCATATGATGTATTGCATCCGGCAAATCTGCTGCAAAAGGCCTCTTGCAAGTGTTAAAAAGTAAAGATGTCACTTTGAGGACTAAGATGTGCCTGACCCAAACCATGGTGTTTTCAATCACCTCATATACATGCAAAATCTGGACAATAAATAAGGACGACTGAAGAATTGGTACCTTTGAATTATGGTGTTGAAAAAGAATATTGAACATACTGTGGACTGCCAGAAGAATGAACACACCTGAGCTGAAAGAAGAGACAAAATATTCCTTAGAAGCGAGGATAGTGAGGCTCCATCTCATATACTTTGGACATGTTATCAGGAAGGACCAGTCCCTAGAGAAGGGTCTCAGGCTTAGTAATATAGAATGTCAGGAAAAAAGAGGAAGACTTTCAACAAGATGGATTAACACAAAGGCTGCAACAATGGGCTCAAACAGCAAGGATGGTGAGGGTGAGGATGGATCACGACTGAGCAGTGTTTCGTTCTGTTGTACATAGGGTCGCCTTGATTCAATGGCCCCAAACAACGGCATGTGGAGGCATGATTGAAATGGTAAAAGTATTTGAAGGGGAAACAGGCTTTGGGAGACCAAACATGAGTGCCCTCATGTGGTCCACTGGTTCACTACATTTGCTGAGTCTGTTTTGTAAGCCTCTGGCTTATAGCCACTATTGTCCACCACCACTTCAAGACATGGAGATCTTTGGTCCTGTGACCATCTAGAACTTGGTATGCAAGTCTTCCTAATAAACCCCTTTGCCATTACATTGGACTTATTTCTTTGGTCTGTTGGTGGCCTTCATTTTTTGAGGCAAGTTTCACGTTATTGGTCTGTGCCTGCACAATTGTCAAGCCAGCCAGTAGACCAAGGAAATGGTGAGTGAGAGTGTGGCCTCTGAAGGGGAAATCTCAGGTTGGCCCGAGACCTTGATATAAGGAGGGTTGGCCCATATGCTTTTCTGTGGAAGAAATCATGGTTTGGCCAGCAGCCTCCATGTGGGAATTATGGCCCATATACTTTTCTGTAGGGGATACCTAGGTTGGCCAGTGACCTCCGTGTGGGAAGGCCTGGCCCATGTGCTTGATGTGTGTGGACTTCCATGTGAGTACGAAGACACCCTGAAAATGCCAAATGGCGTAGCCCAATTGTGGGCAGGTACAAACCTTTGTAAGTGTGGAAAAGAAGCTAGGAGAGTAGAAGTGGCTGTGGGATGGCTACTGTTCTGGGTGGTTTGACTGACCACCAAAGGCCAACTAGCTGTTGAAGCACACGTAAGAGCTTTGCAGAATAGTGTCAGTTAAGAAGAGATGTGCAGCAGTTGTGTGTGGCCACGGCTGATACATTGAGCAGCCACATATGCAAACAGGATGAGCAACTAGAAACGCTTGCCTGCAGGTTTATGGAGATGGGGGATTCAAAGGCTAGGGGAACAATCCCCTAGCCATTGCTCAAAGCCCTCCAACATTGGTAGTTGGAGTGGCTAAACAGGTCCTTGGCGCTGAGAAAACCCTGTCACAACCCAGCCCAAAACAACAGTTAAAACAACAGAATAAAAAGGGAGTAAAAATGCCCTTCAAGAGAGCTTGTGGTGAGCGTCCTTGACGAGATCTTAGAGGCCTCTCTGTAATCCTCCAATAACTGCCCCTGCCAAGATAACCAAGCAGCAACATAGTTGCAACTGCAATAGTAAGGGTAAAACTAAAATAGGGGGGCCTGTCTCCATGCCACCTCCAACTGGCTGAACTCACGCTTACACTTGGTATGGTGGAGGCATAGCTCCACAAATGACTTAGGAACCTACCAACTTTGCCCAGGTCTTCTGACTTTCAGAAATAATTAAGACTGAGGATTAAGCCTAGGTCCCTCTGTTACCAGTGGGACCAAAGGCCTTACAATATAATTAAAGTTCAACTAGGAAATGAAGTGTACATCTTTGGTTTTTGGACACCGTTGCTCAGGTGATTGTGATCTCTATAATGCCTAGAACCCAAATGAGGAAAACTTTTGAGTCTGAGGTCACCAACATTGAGACCCTTGCCCAAGCCTGACTATGGATCTGTCACTTTGGGGCCCCTATAAGCCCCTATTATATGTATTGATGATGTTGATGTATTAATGTACACCCTTGTAAACTTTTGCCCTGTAACTCCTGATGGGAATTACTGCAGTTAGGGCCATTTTAGTGGGGCACACAGAAACTGTGAAATGGGCTATAGCTTAATAGCCTGGCTATTCAGTCTGGCCACTGACAACCCTCAGACTGCCATATAAAGCAAACCCCGATAGGAATGAGATATCTGGACCAAAAAAAAAAAAATCAATTCTGCCCCTGATAAGCTTTGTTACTTGAGTAAATAGCCACCAGAAAGGCCCCTATCCTGAGAGAGGGAAAAACTACCAAGAGCAGACTGCTTCTGCAAACTCACTTCAGAGGCTGAAACATCCTCTGCTCCAGAGCAAAGAGATGTGCAACTGACTACCTCCTGGATTTAGGAAAGGACAGCCCATGGAAACTCCCACACCATCCTAGACTGGGCGTACACATGGACTGCCACTATCATCAGAAAATGCTGAACAGCGTAGAAAAGGTGACCTGCGTATGAGACCTTGGCCAAGGCTGAAACCTACCCAGGGACAGATTCCCAAGCCAACAGGCCAGGGTGTTCTTGGCAGGTAAATTATATTGGGGCCTCTTATCCTACAAAGAGGCTTCCGCTGGATATTGAATGAACTCTTCACTCTCTGTATCACCCCCAAGCCATAGGGGCAACTGAGCACTTCAATGGACAGGCTTAAATGACTGATGGGAGGGGACAAGACAACACCAGCCTGAACTATACATCTCAGGCAAGCAGTGTGGGGTCTCAAGGCAGCAATTCCCTACAAGGGCATTTCTCATTTGCACTGAATGTTTGAGCAAATTGCCTGTTCTATAAAATGTGTTTCTTGTGTATGCAACTGTTCCTGACGAAAGATCTGGGTTCCCACAGAGGTTGCTGCCTCAAAACTAGGACAGACAGCCTGGGTGGCTATACCGGGCAATCCTCACCTCAAGTCCCGCAGGAGACAGGGGAGAGGAGGAGGGAATTGATAATGCTGTCTCTTTTTCTCCCCAGATTATCTCACAAGGATGGACAGGCAATGATCAGACAAACTGTTGGCTCTGTCAACATTTGAACTGAGATGCCAGATCAGCTCCCTACATTGTTCCAACTGATCTGTCAACCAGGACACCTCATGGACCAACTGAAATGTGTGATCTGGTGTACTGAGGACTTGGTCATGTGGTAAGTGAATACGGCGAACTCCACGGCTTAGGGAAAACATCTCTTGAAGTATGAAAGCTGCTTGTGGGGAGTGCTCCAATTTTAGAAGGAAATTTCTCTCTGTGTGCTAAAAATGTGAACAGCATGGGACTAGATGGTTTGATTCTGAGAATGGTACTTTTAAGACTGAGTTTGATGTTACTCTGGAAACGTAGAATTTATAGAATATGACCAGGGGGTCCAATGTACATTGACTGATTACACCAAGTTTGAATTAGGCTAGTCTGGCAATGATAATACCTTGTTCAGTTGGGCTGAGAAAGAGAACTTTTGTATTACTTGTACTGAAATGTGCACTGTTTATATCATGTGCTGTGTTAAGAGAAATATGCTGTTTTTAGACAAAGGAATCAGGATATGTTACAAATACATAAGATTGAACAAATGCAGCCCTTTAATCTATTCAGTTGACTTATATTAAGTCACAATTGGGCCAGCTAGTTGGGATCTCTCCTCCAAGCAGGCCTGGCCTGATCAATAGCCCTCTTTAAATGGTGCCTCAAGTGATGCACAGTTATAACATCCATCAGAGTTATGAACCAAACCACAGACATGCAGCTCAATTTCCAAAGTGGGTGATGGGCATGCCGGGATTGGTACTGCTTTGCTTCTTTTTCTGGCATCCAGATGGCAGTTGGAGGGTCGACTACCAGGGGAATGGTCTACCTCTATGCCTTCCATCCAGGCTGCCTAGGTAAAGGCCTTGGGCCCAGAGTATTCTCTGATTAATCAAAAAAACCAAACCCACTGCCATCAAGTTGATTCCAACTCGTAGCGACCCTATAGGACAGAGTAGAACTGCCCCATAGAGTTTCCAAGGAGTGTCTGGTGGATTCAAACTGTCGACCTCTTGTTTAACAGCGGTAGCACTTAACCACTACACCGCCAGAGTTTCCATTCTCTGATTAGGAGGCTGGAAATTGGGTGCCTTATTTCTCCCAGTTCCTTCTCCTTGTCAGAGAAGGCTTCTCCCTGTTCTAGGCACACAGTAAATTTCTCTGTCTCTTGCACATGCATGGGCACCATACGGCACCTGGCCAACCACACTTCTATATTTGTCCCCAGATGTGAAGGAACAGGTCTCTAGTACTATAGCACAAGAGGGGGAGCATGCCAGATTGCAGGAGCTGGCCTCAAGGAGTGGACTGAAGGGGAAACAGGCTTTGCTAGGCCAAACATGAGTGTCCTCATGTGGTCCGTTAGTTCACTGCCATTTGCTGAGTCATTCCTATGTAAGCCCATGGCTTGTAGCCACTATTGCCCACCACCACTATAAAACCTCTGCCTTTCCGCTGCAAAACATGGAGATCTGTTTTGGTCCTGCAGCTGCCCAAGACTTGCCTCTGTATGTAAATCTTCTTAATAAACTTCACCATTACACCAGCATATCCCACCTCTTTCTTCTGTCTCTCTGTAAGCTCCATTTTCAGAGGCAAGTTTCATGTTACTGGTCCATGCATGGACACTATTCTTTCTGAAATGAAATTGTTCTCTGATTATAGTTTCAGTCCTGGTAAGTGTATATAATATGGTTACTGGAAAATTGTATGCTTATACACGATTTTGTGTGAGCAGAAGACCCCTGGCCTCTTAAATGGATTTTCCTTCACCATATATTTCTTCATTCCGATTTCTGATGATGTAGTGCCCAGTGTAATAGATAAAGTGGTAAAAATATCCCTCCAGTATTCCTCCAGCATTGCCTAAGAAAGGCTCCTTCGTGCTAAACAGGATTGTTAGCCAAATACTGCCTTTGGTTTAGCAACATATCATGGGTGCTTTATGGATTTTATGTGGAATAAGTGGTTCATCAAAGTTCCTTTGAACTAATTTCTTATTATTCAAGAGACTTCCACTTCCCAAGCAATGGAGACTTCAAATATAAGAAGGCGATTTGTTCTTCCTTTTTGTTTTTATGTGCCGTCAAGTATTTTAGTTGTTTATGAAGAAAATATTTTTCTGAAATTTAAGAATGGTGTACAGTAAAATTCTTAAATATAATAGAAATATTTGACCCTCAAACATTTCTTAATTTCCCCCACTTATCTAATCCTGTCTTCCTTAACACTTTTCTATCCCAGTAATTGACAATATTCCTACTATGTCCTCACAACAAACATTAAATTAGAGTCATCCTTACTTTTTCTCTCTCCTTCAGTTCCTACATCCACTTTATTAGGAAATCTTGTCAGATCTACTTTCAAAATATATCTAGACCCTGACCCTTTCTCTCTACTCTTTTGCCCTTAACTTCAGCCTACAACCATCCTTTCACCTGGACTATTGTAACTGCTTCCCAACCTTGTGTTCACTCTGTTTCAGTCATGCTGGCCTTCTTTCCATTAGGTCTTAACACCTAGCTTATATATGTCTTAGTGCCTTTGCCATAATATTTCTGTGTGCCTGAAATTCTCTTACCCAAAATCTTTGCATTGATGATTCATTTTATCACTGAGGCATCACCTCAAATTTTCTTTCCTAGCCATGACATGTACGACCATCCATTGTAAAGCATTCTCTCCTCCCCTATATCTTTAGTCTTTACTAACTCTTGTTTTCTTTTTTTAACATCCTTATAAACACTTATAAACTCTTATTTATATGTGTATATGAAATTCTCTTATTTGTTTACTTGTTTAGTCTTCCTTCCCCCAAACATGTAATTGCATGAGAATGGTCACTTGTCATCCTGAATCCCCAGCAGCTAGAACAATTTCCATTAAGTACTTGGTACATATTTGTAAAATGAATGAATGAATGAAATGATGACTAGAAACATTGTTAAAATGAGATATAAATAAAAAAGTATTCAGTGCTAGTTTTGATCTATGCTGTTTATAAGTTACTGAAGAAATTTTATTAAGTAACTTTTTTTTAAATATCTGAATACTTTGCACTGTATTGGGATACTAAGATGAGATAAAGACAGCCTAAAACTACTCTGTAACAGAAATTTTGGGGTTGTTGTAATTTAAAATCCCTTGTCGAAAGTAACTACCATTCCTGATAAAATGTTTGCATAATTTTCTAACAGGATTTAATGAGATTAAGAACTCCATTTGGGAAGTTAAATTTACCCAACCAAATGACTGACCTTGGCTCATCCTTGTGACAAATTTATAAACTTTAATGAGACATGCCTGTGTTGTATCACTTTTTCATCTCTTCCAAGAGAAATCTTTCAATTGCTTTTCCTAGAAGTTTCGGGTTTGTGTGTATGTGTGTATTTTCACTTTTGAAGCAAGTCTGAAATAAACTTGGAGAAACGCTTGCACTCAATTGCTTTAAAAATTTGCTTTTATAGTTGGTTGAAGCATGGTTTCTGTCTCCCCAAAGAGTTCAGATTTCCTATCACAAGCCAGTCCCAATGAGGCACATTTGTCTTCATCATATCCCGGAGTAATACAACACTGCCCTCCTACATCTCAAAAGAAAGACCTGGCAATCTGCTTTTTAAAGGTCACAGGCTTGAAAACCCTATGGAGCACAGTTCTACTCTGCCACACATGTGGTCACCATGAATTGGGATCAGCTCAAAGGCAACTGGTTTTGCTTATTTTGGGTTTGCCCTCCTACATACCCTGTTGTAAGGACCACTCACTGCTTTGTACATACAGCTTCTGTGGTTTTGCTTATGCAGTTCTCTAGACCTAAACGGACTTTGTAGTTCATGTTCGTATGTTAATTAGAACATCTCTACTCTTGTAGTCACAGTCCAAGATTGATCTCTCCCAAAAAATCTCCTTTGAATCCTTTAGAAATATTTGATTTTCAACGAAGTCCAAATCAGGTTGTTTTGATGGCTTTTGGGAATGTGTGGGCATATTTATTTTTAAGGTGTCACGAAGATTGGAGGGTGACTGGAGGCTAGGGATTCTGAACATAATCTTGTCCTATCTAAGATGCTAATAGCATCTCCATTGAGAAACTGAAAAATACTCTTCCTCTTCCTCTTCTAAAGTCCTGTGGGCCTCCATTGTCCTTTTTTTGTTTGTTTTTGGCCTCTAGTCACTATTTAGATACATATCACAACTCTCCTACTACACTAAAATTTTCTTGATTCTTGGGTTTAAGTTCCTGTTACGTATTTATTAAACAAATGATTCATCTTATCTTCCCTATGGAGCAAGCACTTAGTGAATTTTTTTTTTTTTTTTTTTGTCATCATGCTTTAATCTGCATTCTTTTGTTCTTTGTTTTCCTATCTGCTTTCCTCTTTTCTGGCTTAATGTTACCTTTAACTATGTTACCTAAAGTCTCTGTTTTCTACTAGTTTTTTGTTTTTTTTTTTAAGTGTCCACCTGATTTAATTAGCTCACTCTTCATCAGCATCTCTCTCCCCGCCGCTGATCAGTCCCTTTCATGTCTGATGAGTTGTCTTCGGGGATGTTTTCTGTCCTGTGCCAACAGAAGGTCTGGGGAGCATTGCCGCCGGGATTCCTCTAGTCTCAGTCAGACCATTAAGTATGGTCTTTTTATGAGAATTTGGGGTCTGCATCCCACTGATCTCCTACTCCCTCAGGAGTTCCCCATTGTGCTCCCTGTCAGGGCAGTCATCGATTGTGGCTGGGCACCAACTAGTTCTTCTGGTCTCAGGATGATGTAGGTCTCTGGTTCATGTGGCCCTTTCTGTCTCTTGGGCTCTTAGTTGTCGTATGACCTTGGTGTTCTTCATTTTCCTTTGCTCCAGG
Organism: Elephas maximus indicus; assembly: GCF_024166365.1. Taxonomy (NCBI): domain Eukaryota; kingdom Metazoa; phylum Chordata; class Mammalia; order Proboscidea; family Elephantidae; genus Elephas; species Elephas maximus. The sequence goes on along the minus strand of NC_064824.1, from coordinate 65,066,209 downwards.
TGGGTCGAGACCAATCGATGCATCCTAGATGGCCGCTTGTTAGCATTTAAGACCCCAGATGCCACATTTCAAAGTAGGATGCAGAATGTTTTCATAACAGAATTATTTTGCCAATTGACTTAGAAGTCCCCTTAAACCATGTTCCCCAGACCCCCGCCCCTGCTCCGCTGACCTTTGAAGCATTCATTTTATCCCAGAAACTTCTTTGCTTTTGGTCCCGTCCAATTGAACTGACCTTCCATGTATTGAGTGTTGTCTTTCCCTTCACCCAAAGCAGTTCTTATCTACTGATTAATCCATAAAAAAACCTTCTCCCTTCCTCCCTCCCTCCCCACTTCGTAACCACAAAAGTATGTCTTCTTCTCAGTTGTTACTATTTCTCAAGATCTTATAATAGTGGTCTTATACAATATTTGTCCTTTTGCCTCTGACTAATTTCGCTCAGCGTAATGCCTTCCAGGTTCCTCCATGTTATGAAATGTTTCACAGATTCGTCACTGTTCTTTGTCGATGCATAGTATTCCATTGTGTGAATATACCACAATTTATTTACCCATTCATCCGTTGACGGACACCTTGGTTGCTTCCAACTTTTTGCTATTGTAAACAGAGCTGCAATAAACATGGGTGTGCATATGTCTGTTTGTGTGAAGGCTCTTGTATCTCTAGGGTATATTCCGAGGAGTGGGATTTCTGGGTTGGATGGTAGTTCTATTTCTAACTGTTTAAGATAATGCCAGATAGATTTCCAAAGTGGTTGTACCATTTTACATTCCCACCAGCAGTGTATAAGAGTTCCAATCTCTCCGCAGCCTCTCCAACATTTATTATTTTGTGTTTTTTGGATTAATGCCAGCCTTGTTGGAGTGAGATGGAATCTCATCGTAGTTTTAATTTGCATTTCTCTAATGGCTAATGATCAAGAGCATTTTCTCATGTATCTGTTAGCTGCCTGAATATCTTCTTTAGTGAAATGTGTGTTCATATCCTTTGCCCATTTCTTGATTGGGTTGTTTGTCTTTTTGTGGTTGAGTTTTGACAGGATCATGTAGATTTTAGAGATCAGGCGCTGGTCGGAGATGTCATAGCTGAAAATTCTTTCCCAGTCTGTAGGTGGTCTTTTTACTCTTTTGGTGAAGTCTTTAGATGAGCATAGGCGTTTGATTTTTAGGAGCTCCCAGTTATCGGGTTTCTCTTCATCATTTTTGGTAATGTTTTGTATTCTGTTTATGCCCTGTATTAGGGCTCCTAGGGTTGTCCCTATTTTTTCTTCCATGATCTTTATCGTTTTAGTCTTAATGTTTAGGTCTTTGATCCACTTGGGGTTAGTTGTTGTGCATGGTGTGAGGTATGGGTCCTGTTTCATTCTTTTGCAAATGGATATCCAGTTATGCCAGCACCATTTGTTAAAAAGACTATCTTTTCCCCAATTAACTGACACTGGTCCTTTGTCAAATATCAGCTGCTCATACGCGGATGGATTTATATCTGGGTTCTCAATTCTATTCCATTGGTCTATGTGCCTGTTGTTGTACCAGTACCAGGCTGTTTTGACTACTGTGGCTGTATAATAGGTTCTGAAATCAGGTAGAGTGAGGCCTCCCACTTTCTTCTTCTTTTTCAGTAATGCTTTGCTTATCCGGGGCTTCTTTCCCTTCCATATGAAATTGGTGATTTGTTTCTCTATTCCCTTAAAATATGACATTGGAATTTGGATTGGAAGTGCGTTATATGTATAGATGGCTTTTGGTAGAATAGACATTTTTACTATGTTAAATCTTCCTATCCATGAGCAAGGTATGTTTTTCCACTTAAGTATGTCCTTTTGAATTTCTTGTAGTAGAGCTTTGTAGTTTTCTTTGTATAGGTCTTTTACATCCTTGGTAAGATTTATTCCTAAGTATTGTATCTTCTTGCGGGCTACTGTGAATGGTATTGATTTGGTTATTTCCTCTTCGGTGTTCTTTTTGTTGATGTAGAGGAATCCAAGTGATTTTTGTATGTTTATTTTATACCCTGAGACTCTGCCAAACTCTTCTATTAGTTTCAGTAGTTTTCTGGAGGGTTCCTTAGGGTTTTCTGTGTATAAGATCATGTCATCTGCAAATAGTGATAACTTTACTTCCTCCTTGCCAATCCAGATACCCTTTATTTCTTTGTCTAGCCTAATTGCCCTGGCTAGGACTTCAAGTACGATGTTGAATAAGAGCAGTGATAAAGGGCATCCTTGTCTGGTTCCCGTTCTCAAGGGAAATGCTTTCAGGTTCTCTCCATTTAGAGTGATATTGGCTGTTGGCTTTGCATAGATGCCCTTTATTATGTTGAGGAATTTTCCTTCAATTCCTATTTTGGTGAGAGTTTTTATCATAAATGGGTGTTGGACTTTGTCAAATGCCTTTTCTGCATCAATTGATAAGATCATGTGGTTTTTATCTTTTGTTTTATTTATGTGATGGATTACATTAATGGTTTTTCTGATATTAAACCAGCCTTGCATACCTGGTATAAATCCCACTTGATCAGGGTGAATTATTTTTTTGATGTGTTGTTGGATTGTATTGGCTAGAATTTTGTTGAGGATTTTTGCATCTATGTTCATGAGGGATATAGGTCTATGATTTTCTGTTTTTGTAATGTCTTTACCTGGTTTTGGTATCAGGGAGATGGTGGCTTCATAGAATGAGTTGGGTAGTATTCCGTCATTTTCTATGCTTTGAAATACCTTCAGTAGTAGTGGTGTTAACTCTTCTCTGAAAGTTTGGTAGAACTCTGCAGTGAAGCCATCCGGGCCAGGGCTTTTTTTTGTTGGAAGTTTTTTGATTACCTTTTCAGTCTCTTTTTTTGATATGGGTCTATTTAGTTGTTCTACTTCTGAATGTGTTAGTTTAGGTAGGTAGTGTTTTTCCAGAAATTCATCCATTTCTTCTAGGTTTTCAAATTTGTTAGAGTACAATTTTTCGTAGTAATCTGAAATGATTCTTTTAATTTCATTTGGTTCTGTTGTGATGTGGTCCTTCTCGTTTCTTATTCGGGTTATTTGTTTCCTTTCCTGTATTTCTTTAGTCAGTCTAGCCAATGGTTTATCAATTTTCTTAATTTTTTCAAAGAACCAGCTTTTGGCTTTGTTAATTCTTTCAATTGTTTTTCTGTTCTCTAATTCATTTAGTTCAGCTCTAATTTTTATTATTTGTTTTCTTCTGATGCCTGATGGATTCTTTTGTTGGTCACTTTCTATTTGTTCAAGTTGTCGGGACATTTCTCTGATTTTGGCTCTTTCTTCTTTTTGTATGTGTGCAATTATCGATATAAATTGGCCTCTGAGCACTGCTTTTGCTGTGTCCCAGAGGTTTTGATAGGAAGTATTTTCATTCTCGTTGCATTCTATGGATTTCCTTATTCCCTCCTTGATGTCTTCTATAACCCAGTCTTTTTTCAGGAGGGTATTGTTCATTTTCCAAGTATTTGATTTCTTTTCCCTAGTTTTTCTGTTATTGATCTCTAGTTTTATTGCCTTGTGGTCTGAGAAGATGCTTTGTAATATTTCGATGTTTTGGACTCTGCAAAGGTTTGTTTTATGACCTAATATGTGGTCTATTCTAGAGAATGTTCCATGTGCGCTAGAAAAAAAGTATACTTTGCAGCAGTTGGGTGGAGAGTTCTGTATAAGTCAATGAGGTCAAGTCGGTTGATTGTTGTAAGTAGGTCTTCCGTGTCTCTATTGAGCTTCTTACTGGATGGCCTGTCCTTCTCTGAAAGTGGTGTGTTGAAGTCTCCTACTATAATTGTGGAGGTGTCTATCTCGCTTTTCAATTCTGTTAAAATTTGATTTATGTATCTTGCAGCCCTGTCATTGGGTGCATAAATATTTAATATGGTTATGTCTTCCTGATCAATTGTCCCTTTTATCATTATATAGTGTCCTTCTTTATCCTTTGTGGTGGATTTAAGTCTAAAGTCTATTTTGTCAGAAATTAATATTGCTACTCTTCTTTTTTGCTTATTGTTTGCTTGATATATTTTTTTCCATCCTTTGAGTTTTAGTTTGTTTGTGTCTCTAAGTCTAAGGTGTGTCTCTTGTAGGCAGCATATAGATGGATCGTGTTTCTTTATCCAGTCCGTGACTCTCTCTTTATTGGTGCATTTAGTCCATTTACATTCAGCATAATTATAGATAAATAAGTTTTTAGTGCTGTCATTTTGATGCCTTTTCATGTGTGTTGTTGGCCATTTCATTTTTCCACATATTTTTTGTGCTGAGACGTTTTTCTTAGTAAATTGTGAGATCCTCATTTTCATAGTGTTTGACTTTATGTTAGTTGAGTCGTTACGTTTTTCTTGGCTTTTATCTTGAGTTATGGAGTTGTTATACCTTTTTGTGGTTACCTTATTATTTACCCCTATTTTTCTAAGTAAAAACCTAACTTGTAACGTTCTATATCGCCTTGTATCACTCTCCATCTGGCAGTTCAATGCCTCCTGTATTTAGTCCCTCTTTTTTATTATTGTAATCTTTTACCTATTGACTTCCATGATTCCCTGTTATGTGTATTATTTAATTAATTAATTAATATTAATTTGTTTGTTTTTGTGATTTCCCTATTTGAGTTGATATCAGGACGTTCTGTTTTGTGACCTTGTATTGTGCTGGTACCTGATATTATTGGTTTTCAGACCAAACAATGTCCTTTAGTATTTCTTGTAGCTTTGGTTTGGTTTTTGCAAATTCTCTAAGTTTGTGTTTATCTGTAAATATCTTAATTTTGCCTTCATATTTCAGAGAGAGTTTTGCTGGATATATGATCCTTGGCTGGCAGTTTTTCTCCTTCAGTGTTCTGTATATGTCATCCCATTCCCTTCTTGCCTGCATGGTTTCTGCTGAGTAGTCTGAACTTATTCTTATTGATTCTCCCTTGAAGGAAACCTTTCTTTTCTCCCTGGCTGCTTTTAAAATTTTCTCTTTATCTTTGTTTTTGGTGAGTTTGATGATAATATGTCTTGGTGTTTTTCTTTTTGGATCAATCTTAAATGGGGTTCAATGAGCATCTTGGATAGATATCCTTTCGTCTTTCATGATGTCAGGGAAGTTTTCTGTCAGGAGTTCTTCAACTATTTTCTCTGTGTTTTCTGTCCCCCCTCCCTGTTCTGGGACTCCAATCATCCGCAGGTTATCCTTCTTGATAGAGTCCCACATGATTCTTAGGGTTTCTTCATTTTTTTAAATTCTTTTATGTGATTTTTTTTCAGCTATGTTGGTGTTGATTCCCCGGTCCTCCAGATGTCCCAGTCTACATTCTAATTGCTCGAGTCTGCTCCTCTGACTTCCTAGTGCGTTGTCTAATTCTGTAATTTTATTGTTAATCTTTTGGATTTCTACATGCTGTCTCTCTATGGATTCTTGCAACTTATTAATTTTTCCAGTATGTTCTTGAATAATCTTTTTGAGTTCTTCAACAGTTTTATCAGTGTGTTCCTTGGCTTTTTCTGCAGTTTGCCTTATTTCGTTTCTGATGTCTTGAAGCATTCTGTAAATTAGTTTTTTATATTCTGTATCTGATAATTCCAGGATTGTATCTTCATTTGGGAAAGATTTTGATTCTTTTGTTTGGGGGGTTGAGAAGCTGTCGTGGTCTGCTTCTTTATGTGGTTTGATATGGACTGCTGTCTCTGAGCCATCACTGGGAAACTAGTTTTTCCAGAAAATCCGCTAAAAAAAAATGCAGTCAGATCCCTATCAGAATTCTCCCTCTGGCTCAGGCTATTCGGATGTTAATGAAGCCACCTGGGGAGGGTGGGGGAGGGATCAGAGAGATAGGAGAGTAGCACCTCAGAATATAGCCAGAGTTTCTTGTCTTGCTTGGAATGACTATTATATCTGAGATTTCTGTGGGGCGCGTCGCCTATGTGTGCTGGCTGTGTGGAGATCGTCCCCGGGGGGTCTGGCCCACTGGAGTCATGGTCAGATCCTCCACTGTCAGCCCCACACCCAAGGTTAAGGGTCCCCTACTGGGACGGTGCACTCCCGACTCCAAAATCAGTCGCTGCCTCCAGGGGACTCCCCGTCCCGCCAGCCACGTCGCCCCGCCGCCCCCGCGAACCAGCTGGACCCCCCCCCGGGGTCAGCTCAGGAGAGCAGAGCAGCTCCCCGGCCTGCGCCACGACCGCGCGTCCCGGCTGGGACGCCGCTCTCCCCACACCAAGGCCAGTCACTGCCTCCTGGGGACTTCTCCCACCGGCTACACTGCCACGCCGCCACGCCGCCCGCGCGAACCGGCTGGGCCCCCTCCCGGAATGAGTTCGGGGGCTAGGGCCGGGCCCCTTGTTTGTGCCGTCTGCCCCCCTGGGCTCTGCCCCAAATCAGGCGCCGAAGGTGACCTGACTGGTACGCTGGCTCCAGGCTCTGAAAACAATCGCTGCCTCCCTGTATTTGTTCATTCTTCGTCTCTAAATCTGTGTTTGTTTTTCAGAGTTCGTAGATTGTTATGTATGTGATTGATTCACTTGTTTTTCCCAGTCTTTGTTGCAAGAGGGATCCACGGTAGCGTCCACCTAGTCCGCCATCTTGGCCCTGCCCCGTGAATTTTTAAAAGATGCATTTTTTCACATAAATGCTTGTATGTATTTTAATTATTTTATTAGCATATCACATTTTTATTTGTTAACTAATTTAAAAAAATTAAGTTAATGGTAAGAATCTCAGATAAGTTGCATTAGAGCTCTACTCCATGGGAGAAAAATAGAGAAGATATTTTTAGAAAGTTGGGGAAAGTAGATGACCATCTGGTTCATCTATAAATAGAGAAATTTCTAGGTAGATTTGATGTCCCTTTTTTAGTACCTTACTTGATAAACCCAGTAAAATTTTCATATTTTTTCTTTATAAAATTAGAAAAAGAGAAAAACATTTGATCCAGATTATTGCTACATCTTCTTGTTGTATATAGCACATTTCATGTATTTGATCTCTAAAGAGAATACAAAATAAGTAAATAGATAAATTAGTTGTCTGAGGACTAAATAGTGTCAGATTTGACAATTTCTTATTTATTTTTCACTTTTATTTAGAAACTGATAATGCAAACTCAGAGTGGTTTAAAAAATATAAAGCTACTTCATAGCCCTGAGCTTACTGGACATCAATTCTGAAATCTCCAAGAAATATTCTGAGGTTTTAATTTGATGACATTTTTTTTTCTGATGAATTTAGATGAATCATGTTTAATCGCTCCCTGGCAAGCTTCTTTTGATGCTAGGCAGGTCACTTTCTGTCCAAGGGAAGCAACAAGCTCGAAAAGACAATTAATACAAAATGACTCAATCGTCGTTGTTAACGGCTCTACTCTCGTCGCCCAGAAGCGAGGATTAACTCTGCTCTCTGCACAAATTTTTTTCCTAGCTGCAAGTCAGCCAACACATCAGCGGTGTATAGCAGAGCCCCAGAGAGGGGGCTGTGCAGTGGCACTTTACATTAACAGCACTCTTCATATTATGCTAATTAAGGAAGTAGAGCAATCTGATGCAATGATGGCACTTAAACTGAGCTTTCTAATGGCGATAATGTGCCTCAAAGGGCACCAGTCAGTGTCCTGCCATTGAGTGCAATCTACGCCTGGACAAGTTAAAGGTTGGGAATGATTACAGTGTGCCAGTAAGTGCTTCAAAGTAGGAAATTTGGGATAAATCCAATTTTAGTATCTCAAAGTCTTTATAAAAGACCCTGTGTTGACTTTTATTCTCAAGTATTATGAAAATACTAATTATGCTCATTTCTATCTCCATTGAGATAAACAGTATTGATCAAAATTCTCTGACTTATAGGTGTGAGCCAGCTACTTAGTTCCAAAAGATGCTGTGTTCCTGTAGTAATTTCACCCCTCCATAATGTATGCTGTAAGATCCTTGGGTGGTACAAATCATTTGTACTGGATTACTAGCCACCCTCAAGGTTGGCAGTTTTAATTCACCAAGTCTCAACATGGCAGAAAGACGTGGTGATCTGCTTTCCGAAGATTACAGCCAAGAAAACCCTATGGAGCAGTTCTAAATCTGTATCACATAGAGCCTCCATGAGTTGAAATTGACTCCATGGCAACAGGTTTTTATTTTATTTTCCCAGTTTAATATACCTTGTGTTTTAATTTGAGGCTTACAGGGATGTCTGAAGTAAACTCCTCGTAAATTCATCCTCTCAGGAGCAGTATACAGACTCAGAAGGTAGGAGGCACATTCCTTTCCAAGGTTCATTGCATTTGTGAAAACATCCAGTAATAAGATCATGAAAGCAGAGGGTGGCAAAGACAGATTCAGTCGGACCTTGGTGGGAGATCCAGGATCCATATTTTTGAACATTCACATGCCCTTTTCCTAAGTGCGGTTGCTGCAACTAGAATGACACACTCTTATATTTAACCCTTTCCCTCTTCCCATGCCTCTTTTTTTCTGGTTCTGCTACTTGCTTTCTGGACTGTAGGCAGGGAGGGTTTTGTTTTCTTTCCACTCACTTTTTTTTGCTCATGGTTCAGCTAACATACCCTCTATCCACACAACTGCTGAATATCCCAAGGTTGTGACTTCCTTAGTTAAAAAGTCACCATACTTTTAGCCCAGCATGCTCACAATGAATAGATGTTCTGCAGAACAAATGGATTTTCTTGTTAATAACACCATTTTTAAACCAGAAGTCTAGCTGCACCGAAACACTGTCAAATAAAAGACCACGTGACATGAAACTGGCAGGGGAAAAATAATGAAGTGCTGTTATAATTGTGGTTTAAAAGTATTTTAAATTTACTCAATTAAGATTTTCTATTTTCTTAAGCCTCACCTACACTTTATCACCATTTCTTTAAAGTGATTGTGTTTATCAGTTCCACTAGGTCAGCTTTGTGTTTAATGGACCTTGTTTAGAATCACAAAGAGTCACTAGGATTGTATCCTCTGAAACAGAAGATGTTTAACCTCTGAGCCTACTTTCCTCAGTGCAATAATTTGTGGTCAAACTATCAAAAGCACAATGAGGCTGTTAAAGTCCAACCCCAGATAATGAACCAAACCAAACGCATTGCCATTGAGTCGATTCCAACCCATAGCTACCCTACAGGACAGAGTAGAACTGCCCCACAGAGTTTCTAAGAAGTGCCTGGTGGATTCAAACTGCCGACCTTTTGGTTAGCAGCCGTAGCTCTTAACCACTAAGCCACCTACAAGATGGGGGAGAAGGTGGTCCCTCACTGAAATTCCAGATCAGCAGGATTTCTAAATCCAAAAACTTATGAAAGCATTATAAATATAGTCTTTAAAAAATCTGCCTGTATTTCACCTTAACTGGTTGCCTAGGCACTGCTTTCTTTGCTTTCCAGTTTCCCGTCCAGAATGAAGGAAACATTAATTGCTTTCCCTTTCCCCTACATTTCTAAAACCAGACACATACCGGAAGTATGCAACTTCTGAGAGGCAATTAGAGTTAATGGTATTAAAAATCTAATCACAGGACTGCTCTTGGCTTGTATCTGCAGAACTGACTAGTAAGGCCTAGCATTCCAAATGCACGAAAACAAGCAACTCTGTAACCCTTATTTTATCGGGGGCAACTGTTCATGGTTTGTTCACAGAAAATGTCTCAGATATATTTCTTAAAACAGGGACATTTGCACTTTCTTGCTTTTAAATTGCTTTGGATATGTGTTAAGGATGACAGCAAGAAAAGAAACAGGGGTATGACAAGGGAAAAAATATGTTCTCCCGAGTCCAAGTGATGACAGTCACCACAGAGACTCTCTGCTTCTTTTCAGGAATGTTTGTACTTTAAGACGTTGGGAGAAACAGATGCTGCAGCCAAAGCATTCATTACAAGATGTGGAGCAGTCACAGCAAAGGGCCCTGTAGAAAGCGGAAGGGCTTACCCTGGACTCCTCCTGACCTTCCATGACAAAGAGGGGGTTGGAAGAGATGTCCTCTAAAATTCCTTTTGCCATTGAAATTCTATGAGAGTATGATGCTGAATGAAAGGCTTGATACACATTCATGGTGCAGGTTATACAGTTTTTAAGATACCAGGACAAGAAGATAAACATTAAAAGAGAAAAACTACAAAAAAACTGTTCCATAATAGAAAAATGGTTTATTCCTGATGATCTTTAGCCCAATAAAATAAAAATTAATAATTATAATGGTAATAATAACTTACTGATCTCTTCCAACTCCTTAGCATTGTTCTAAGCATTTTCTATGTATTATCATTTAATCCTTACGGTGTTACAAGGCAGATATTATTATTACCCTCTTTCTAGAGAGGGAGAAACTGAGTAATTCACCCCAGATCAGACATACACAGAAGTGCCTAGGCAAAGATTGGAATATGGGCAGTATAGCTTCAGATTCCAGGTCTTAACCACTATTTACAAGTCAGAATATTTACCTGAAAATCACCAGAGTGATTCTACTCATATGAAGAGGACCTTCAAATGTCCTTCATAAATCATTAAAATCTATAAGTAAAGAAAAAAAAGAAAACCTGTCCTCAGCTTCTCTATTAAATCTACCCGATTTCTGTCTACATTGGAGTCAGTGCAGTTATTGACATTATGTGTATATACATATATATACATATATATATATGTATCTGATTTATCCAATTTCCCAAACATTTTTAATACCTGCCCCCTACAACTGTTCTGCATGCATCTAGCCAGTGGGATTTGTCTGTCAGTGCCTTTCTGGGGAATGCCCAGGCAACAAACAGAAATGTATTGTCATTTCAATCTAAGCAAAACACAGTTAACAAGCCTTTCATATCTCAAGGGCAATGACTCTTAGATTCCAAGATCACCAATCACATTGGATTCTCCAAATTTGCACTTGTTATTAGTTTGCAATTATACTTAAATATCATCAACGCTCAGCAAGCAGCTAACATTCTTATCTAGAGAAAGATCTAGGATATCCCAGTAAGTTCCTCATGAAGTTACAGAAGTCAGTTGTTTAAAAAGCAGGATATTTTACAGTGCAGTCATATGAGGTTAGGTGATAAAGTCAATGATTAACGCAAAAATCAGTTAGACAAAAAAAAGAAAAACTATACCTGAAGAGGCTCTAAATCTGTCATACGGGTCACATGGCATGTTTTAAACAGAACTGTATCTTGATAGGGTCTCCATGCTTGATGTTTCCCCCACTGTAGGAATCAATAACAATTTCTTCTGCAAGCATAAAGTACAGCCCTTGACTTGCATTTAGGGGCACGTTGTATGAAAAAGCTCCCCACCTCAACAAAAACTGTGTATAGCTAAATTTGCAGGCATTAAATGTGCATTTTATGTGACATCTAGTGTATTCGTAGAAACAAAGGTAACTACCAGTATTCTGTCCTAGGTAAATCCATTAAGCACTCAGCTGCTAATCAAAAAGGTCAGCGGTTTGAACCCACCAGCCACTGCTCCGGGAAAGAAAGACCTGGCAGTCAGCTTCTGTAGACTACAGCCTTGGAAACCCTATGGGGCAGCTCTACTCTGCTCTGTAGGGTTGTTATGAGTCAGAATCAATTTGAGGGCAACTAGTTTGGTTATGGGTAAATACATTAACTGCATAATAAATGAAATTAATGTATACTTGCCTTAAAAATAATATAAAGGGAAACTATTCAAATTGTAGTAAACAAACAGAAAATAAAAATTAAAATATGCTTTATCTTTAATACTGATGTTTGAAGAAAAGAGTTTTAATCATAAATTTAAAAAAGATAGGTATTTTGGGAAAGGCATTTTCTCTGAACAGTAGTTAAGGAACAACTCCAAACAAAACATCAACAATAAATGGGGGGGGGAGGAGGGTGTGACTAAACATGGAAACAAAATGAAAATGGATGTTATTAACAATACCGCTCCTCGGTGAAATATTATATACTAAATTTCAGCACAATGGCTTAAAGATGGAGAAACATTATGTAAACTGCTTGAGATATATTAAAATGAAATAGCAAAATAATGTCACATGTTTGGTTTGCTGGGCGGTGCAAATGGTTAAACACTTGGCTGCTATTCCAAAAGCTGACAGTTTGAGCCCACCCAGAGGCACCTTGGAAGAAAGGCTTGGCGATGTGCTTATGAAAAATCAGCCACTGAAAACCCTATAGAGCACAGTTCTACTCTGACACTTGTGGGGTCGCCAAGAGTCAAAATCAACACACTGGCAACTGGTGGCGGTAGCTATTTAATACCCGTTCTAATCTTCGGAATTAACAGAACCTCAGTTTGTGCAGAGTAACAATACAACTAACAATACAACTAGACTCAAATGCGCATTTGTTAGGCTGTTGTGTAGCCATAGCTGTGCATGTGACACATTTCTGAGCAAAAATATGTAAGCAGAAGTCAATGGAAGGATCTTTAAGGAAAGCTCTTTAGAAATGGGGCAGAACCTGCAGGCATATCTTCTGCCCCTGGTCCTTCTGCTTCTTCCTGCTTAATACTACAGGGTTATGTTAGACATGGGGCTGTCGCCTTGAAGCCACAGTAGAACCCACATAGTAACAACAACTGACTATAGAACTAAAATGGAACCGAGCCCTGGATAAATTCCTATCCTAAACCTTCTTCTTTTTTTTTTTTTTAATAATTTTTATTGTGCTTTAAGTGAATGTTTACAAATCAAGTCAGTCTGTCACATATAAGCTTATATACACCTTACTCCATACTCCCACTTACTCTCCCCCTAATGAGTCAGCCCTTCCAGTCTCTCCTTTCATGACCCTTTGGCCAGTTTCTAACCATCTCTATCCTCCCATTCCCCCTCCAGACAGGAGATGCCAACACAGTCTCAAGTGTCCACCTGAAACAAGTAGCTCACTCTTCGTCAGCATCTCTCTCCAACCCATTGTCCAGTCCCTTCCATGTCTGATGAGTTGTCTTCAGGAATGGTTCCTGTCCTGGGCCAACAGAAAGTTTGGGGACCATGACCGCCGGGATTCTTCTAGTCTCAGTCAGACCATTAAGTCTGGTCTTCTTATGAGAATTTGGGGCCTGCATCCCACTGTTCTCCTACTCCCTTAGGGGTTCTCTGTTGTGCTCCCTGTCAGGGCAGTCATCGGTTGTGGCCGGGCACCATCTAGTTCTTCTGGTCTCAGGATGATGTAAGTCTCTAGTTCATGTGGCCCTTTCTGTCTCTTGGGCTCATAGTTATCACGTGACCTTGGTGTTCTTTGTTCTCCTTTGATCCAGGTGGGTTGAGACCAATTGATGCATCTTAGATGGCTGCTTGTTAGCATTTAAGACCCCAGACACCACAGTTCAAAGTGGGATGCAGAATGTTTTCATAATAGAATTTATTTTGCCAATTGACTTAGATATCCCCTTAAGCCATAGTCCCCAAACCCCCGCCCTTGCTCCACTGACCTCCGAAGCATTCAGTTTATCCCGGAAACTGCTTTTGGTCCAGTCCAGTTGAGCTGACCTTCCATGTATTGAGTATTGTCCTTCCCTTCACCTAAAGTAGTTCTTATCTACTAACTAATCAGTAAATAACCCTCTCCCCCCCCCCTCCCTCCCCCCTCTCGTAACCACAAAAGAATGTGTTCTTCTCAGTTTATACTATTTCTCAAGATCTTATAATAGTGGTCTTATACAATATTTGTCCTTTTGTGTCTGACTAATTTCACTCAGCATAATGCCTTCCAGGTTGCTCCATGTTATGAAATGTTTCACAGATTCCTCACTGTTCTTTATCGATGCGTAGTATTCCATTGTATGAATATACCATAAATTATTTAACCATTCATCCATTGATAGATACCTTGGTTGCTTCCAGCTTTTTGCTATTGTAAACAGTGCTGCAATAAACATGGGTGTGCATATATCTGTTCGTATAAAGGCTCTTATTTCTCTAGGGTATATTCCGAGGAGTGGGATTTCTGGGTTGTATGGTAGTTCTATTTCTAACTTTTTAAGAAAACGCCAGAAAGATTTCCAAAGTGGTTGTACCATTTTACATTTCCACCAGCAGTGTATAAGAGTTCCAATCTCTCCGCAGCCTCTCCAACATTTATTATTTTGTGTTTTTTGGATTAATGCCTGCCTTGTTGGAGTGAGATGGAATCTCATCGTAGTTTTAATTTGCATTTCTCTAATGGCTAATGATCGAGAGCATTTTCTCATGTATCTGTTAGCTGCCTGAATATCTTCTTTAGTGAAATGTGTGTTCATATCCTTTGCCCACTTCTTGATTGGGTTGTTTGTCTTTTTGTGGTTCAGTTTTGACAGAATCATATAGATTTTAGAGATCAGGCGCTGGTCTGAGATGTCATAGCTGAAAATTCTTTCCCAGTCTGTAGGTGGTCTTTTTACTCTTTTGGTGAAGTCTTTAGATGAGCATAGGTGTTTGATTTTTAGGAGTTCCCAGTTATCTGGTTTCTTTTTGTCAGTTTTAGTAATGTTTTATATTTTGTTTATGCCTTGTATTAAGGCTCGTAACATTGTCCCTATTTTTTCTTCCATGATCTTTATCGTTTTAGTCTTTATGTTTAGGTCTTTGAACCACTTGGGGTTAGTTTTTGTGCATGGCGTGAGGTATGGGTCCTGTTTCATTTTTTTGCAAATGGATGTCCAGTTATGCCAGCACCATTTGTTAAAAAGACTATCTTTTCCCCAATTAACTGACACTGGGCCTTTGTCAAATATCAGCTGCTCATATGTGGATGGATTTATATCTGGGTTCTCAATTCTGTTCCATTGGTCTATGTGCCTGTCGTTGTACCAGTACCAGGCTGTTTTGACTACTGTGGCTGTATAATAGGTTCTAAAACCAGGTAGAGTAAGGCCTCCCACTTTCTTCTTCTTTTTCAGTAATGCTTTACTTATCCGGGGCTTCTTTCCCTTCCATATGACGTTGGTGATTTGTTTCTCCATCTCATTAAAAAATGACATTGGAATTTGGATCGGAAGTGCATTGTATGTATAGATGGCTTTTGGTAGAATAGACATTTTTACCATGTTAAGTCTTCCTATCCATGAGCAAGGTATGTTTTTCCACTTATGTAGGTCCCTTTTAGTTTCTTGTATTAGTACTTTGTACTTTTCTTTGTATAGGTCTTTTACATCTTTGGTAAGATTTATTCCTAAGTATTTTATCTTCTTGCGGGCTACTGTGAATGGTATTGATTTGGTTATTTCCTCTTTGATGTTCTTTTTGTTGATGTAGAGGAATCCAAGTGATTTTTGTATGTTTATCTTATAACCTGGGACTCTACCAAACTCTTCTATTAGTTTCAGTAGTTTTCTGGAGGATTCCTTAGGGTTTTCTGTGTATAAGATCATGTCATCTGCAAATAGAGATAATTTTACTTCTTCCTTGCTAATCCGATGCCTTTTATTTCTGTCTAGCCTAATTGCTCTGGCTAGGACCTCTAGCACAATGTTGAATAAGAGCAGTGATAAAGGGCATCCTTGTCTGGTTCCCATTCTCAAGGGAAATGCTTTCAGGCTCTCTCCATTTAGAATGATGTTGGCTGTTGACTTTGCATAGATGCCCTTTACTATGTTGAGGAATTTTCCTTCAATTCCTAATTTGTTGAGAGTTTTTTTCATGAATGGGTGTTGGACCTGGTCAAATGCCTTTTCTGCATCAATTGATAAGATCATGTGGTTATTGTCTTCTGTTTTATATATACGGTGGATTACATTAATGGTTTTTCTAATATTAAACCAACCTTGCAAAAAAAAAAAAAAAACCTTGCATACCTGGTATAAATCCCACTTGGTCATGGTGGATTATTTTTTTGATATGTTGTTGAATTCTATTGGCTAGAATTTTGTTGAGGATGTTTGCATCTATGTTCATGAGGGATATAGGTGTATAATTTTCTGTTTTTGTGATGTCTTTACCTGGTTTTGGTGTCAGGGAAATGGTGGCTTCATAGAATGAGTTAGGTAGTATTCCATCATTTTCTATGCTTTGAAATACCTTTGGTGGTAGTGGTGTTAACTCTTCTCTGAAAGTTTGGTAGAACTCTGCAGTGAAGCCATCCGGGCCAGGGCTTTTTCTTTGTTGGGAGTTTTTGATTACCTTTTCAATCTCTTTTTTTGTTATGGGTCTATTTAGTTGTTCTAATTCTGATTGTGTTAGTTTAGGTAGGTGGTGTTTTTCTAGGAATTCATCCATTTCTTCTAGGTTTGCAAATTTGTTAGAGTACAATTTTTCATAATAATCTGATATGATTCTGTTAATTTCAGTTGGGTCTGTTGTGATATGGCCCATCTGGTTTCTTATTCGGGTTATTTGTTTCCTTTCCGTGAATTTCTTTAGTCAGCCTGGCCAAAGGTTTATCAATTTTGTTAATTTTTTCAAAGAACCAGCTTTTGGCTTTGTTAATTCTTTCAATTGTTTTTCTGTTCTCTAATTCATTTAGTTCAGCTCTAATTTTTATTATTTGTTTCCTTCTGATGCCTGATGGATTCTTTTGTCGCTCACTTTCTATTTGTTCAAGTTGTAGGGACAGTTCTCTGATTTTGGCTCTTTCTTCTTTATGTATATGTGCATTTATCAATATAAATTAGCACTGCTTTTGCTGTGTCCCAGAGGTTTGGATAGGAAGTGTTTTCATTCTCATTGCATTCTATGAATTTCTGTATTCCCTCCTTAATGTCTTCTATAACACAGTCTTTTGTGAGCAGGGTATTGTTCAGTTTCCAACTATTTGATTTCTTTTCCCCAATTTTTCTGTAATTGATTTCCACTTTTATGGCCTTGTGGTCTGAGAAGATGCTTTGCAATATTTCAATGTTTTGGATTCTGCAAAGGTTTGTTTTATGACCTAAATGTGATCTATTCTATAGAATGTTCCGTGCGCACTAGAAAAAAAAAAGTATACTTTGCAGCTGTTCGGTGGAGTGTTCTGTATAAGTCTATGAGGTCAAGTTGGTTGATTGTAGCAGTTGTGTCCTCCGTGTCTCTATTGAGCTTCTTAATGGAAGTTCTATCCTTCTCCGAAAGTGGTGTGTTGAAGTCTCCTACTATAATTTTGGAGGTGTGTATCTCACTTTCCAGTTCTATTAAAGTTTGTTTTATATATCTCACTGCCCTGTCATTGGGTGCATAAATATTTAATATGGTTATATCTTCCTGGTCTATTGTCCCTTTAATCATTATGTAGTGTCCATCTTTATCCTTTGTGGTGGATTTAACTTTAAAGTCTATTTTGTCAGAAATTAATATTGCTCCTCCTGCTTTTTTTTGCTTGATAAATTTTTTTCCATCCTTTGAGTTTTAGTTTGTTTGTGTCTCTAAGTCTAAAGTTTGTCTCTTGTAGGCAGCATGTAGATGGGTCGTGTTTCTATATCCAGCCTGACATTCTCTGTCTCTTTATTGGTGCACTTAGTCCATTTACATTCAGCGTAATTATAGGTAAGTGTGTGTTTTTATGTGTTTAGTGCTGTCATTTTGATGCCTTTTTGTGTGTGTTGTTGACAATTTCATTTTTCCACTTACTTTTTTGTGCTGAGACGTTTTTCTTAGTAAATTGTGTGTTCCTCATTTTCATAGTAGTCGAATTTATGTTTGCTGAGTCATTATGTTTTTCTTGGTTTTTATTTTGAGTTATGGAATTGTTAGACCTCTTTGCGGTTACCTTAATATTTACCTCTATTTTTCTAAGTAAAAACCTAACTTGTATCATCCTATATTGCCTGTTTTCCTCTCCATATGGAAGATCTATGCCTCCTGTATTTAGTCCCTCTTTTTGATTGTTGTGATCTTTTACATAATGACTTCAATGATTCCCCATTTTGAGCATTTTTTTCTTTTTAAAATTAATTTTAATTTGTTTTTATGATTTCCCTATTTGAGTTGATATCAGGATGTTCTGTTCTGTGACCTTGTGTTGTGTTAGTATCTGATATTATTGATATTCTGACAATTTCCTTTAGTATTTCTTGTAGCTTTGGTTTGGTTTTTGCAAATTCTCTAAGCTTGTGTTTATCCGTAAATGTTTTAATTTCACCTTCATATTTGAGAGAGAGTTTTGCTAGATACATGATGCTTGGCTGGCCTTGCCTTCTTGACTGCATGGTTTCTGCTGAGTAGTCTGAACTTATTCTTATTGATTCTCCTTTGTAGGAGACCTTTCTTTTATCCCTGGCTGCTTTTAAATTTTTCTCTTTATCTTTGGTTTTGGCAAGTTTGATGATAATATGTCTTGGTGATTTTCTTTTTGGATCAATCTTAAATGGGGTTCGATGAGCATCTTGGATAGAATATCCTTTCATCTTTCATGTTGTCAGGGAAGTTTTCTGCCAACAGATCTTCAACTATTCTCTCTGTATTTTCTGTTATCCCTCCCTGTTCTGGAACTCCAATCACATGCAAGTTATTCTTCTTGATAGAGTCTCATATGATTCTTAGGGTTTCTTCATTTATTTTAATTCTTTTATCTGATTTTTTCTCAGCTATATTGGTGTCAATGGCCTTATCCTCCAGGTTCCCCACTCTGCATTCCAATTGCTCGATTCTACTCTTCTGACTTCCTATTCAGTTGTGTAATTCTGTAATTTTATTGTTAATCTTCTGGATTTCTGAATGCTGTCCCTCTATGGATTCTTGCAGCTTATTAATTTTTCCACTATGTTCTTGAATAATCTTTTTGATTTCTTGAACTGCTTTATCAGTGTGTTTCTTTGCTTTTTCTGTAGATTGCCTTATTTCATTTCTGAGGTCATCTCTGATGTCTTGAAGCATTCTGTAAATTAGTTTTTTATATTCTGCATCTGGCAATTCCAGGATTGTATCTTCATTTGAGAAAGATTTTGATTCTTTAATTTGGGGAGTTGTAGAAGCAATCATGGTCTGCTTCTTTATGTGGTTTGATATCAACTGCTGTCTCCAAGCCATCTATAAGATATTGTAATGATTTATTTTATGTTTGCTCGCTGAGTCTTATGTTGTTTTGTTTTCTTTCAGTATACATAGATGGGGTACTAGATTGCACTGTCTTGATTGTTGTAGCCTTTGAATCACTTATGTCCTACTACCAGCTGATTTGGGCTGTTACCAGACATGTAAGCCTAAGAGTCCATTCA
The DNA here is from genome assembly GCF_024166365.1 of Elephas maximus indicus. Taxonomy (NCBI): domain Eukaryota; kingdom Metazoa; phylum Chordata; class Mammalia; order Proboscidea; family Elephantidae; genus Elephas; species Elephas maximus. The sequence goes on along the minus strand of NC_064824.1, from coordinate 65,047,151 downwards.
CTATTCTTTAGTAGAATCTGATTTGGGGTTACCAAATGTGTAATGTAGACTGTCACCTATTCACTTAGAGGAGTAGTGGTGATAGTTGTGTGCACCAGATTGTAGTAGCAGCAGGGGGTCACACTCCAGGGGGGGCAGGATGCTGACAGCCTTCTCCCAAGTGCCAGTGAGGTAGGTGTGTGTCTATTCCTAAAGCACTTTGGTGGGTGGGCTCTGCAGCTGTACCTTAGGCACCCAATTCATGTACCTCTACAGATTGGTAGGTGTCACTATCCTCAAACCCCTATGGCAGAAGGCTAGGTGGTCTGGGGGGAGCTTCAGCCCTCAGTTCCCTGTTGTGAGTCAGTGAGGGCTCTGTTTAATAGGTAGAGATATCAGACCTGGGAAACCTGTCTTTCCAGTAATCTGCTAAAACAATTACAGCCAGATCACTATCAGAATTGCCTTTGCATTATAATAGCCACCTTGTTCCCTGTAGGAATGAAAGCCTAAGACCGAGGATCTCATATGCTCGGCTGGAGCTGGTTCTGTATTTTTAGTCCAATTTCGGGAAGTCAGGGAAGGATTCTTGGTCCTGGGTTTTTTGTAGCTGCTTCTCTCAGGCCAGGAGAATGGGTTAGGAAAAGACAAAAAAAAAAAAACCCAGAGCACTTCACTCTCTGGCCCAGGAAATTCCAATGTTAATGAAGCCACCTGGGAGGGGGAGGGGAGGGATCAGATAGATAGGAGAGAGTAGCACCCAGGAATATATACAGAGTTACTTATCTTGCTTGGTGATGACTGTTTCATCTGAGATTCCCGAGGGGTGTGTAGCCTGCGTGCATTGGCTAGGTACAGATTGTCCCTGAGGGGCAGGTCCAAGTCCTGTGCTTGTGCTGTCTCAGAAGCTGTGGTCAGTTCCTCAGCTCCCAGTCCAAAGCTCAGCGCCAAAGTTCCCCAGCTGGGACACTGCACTCCAGGCTCCAAAACCAGTTGCTGTCTCCCAGTGACTTCTCCTCCTGTCAGCCTCATCACTGCCCTGCCTGCGTGCACTGGCTGGGCTTCCCCCGAAGTCACTTCAGGAGGCTAGGGCTGCCTCCCGTGTTTGTGCCATCTCAGAAAGATGTGCTCAGCTCCCCTGCTCCCAGTCCAAAGCCCGGCGCCAAGGTTTTCTGACTGGGATGCTGGCTCCAGGCTCCAAAAACAGATGCTGCTTCCCTGTGGTTGCTTGTTCTCTCATTAGCCACATCAGTGTGCAGCCTGCTTGCACTGGCTGAGTCTCTGTCACTCAGGTCAACTCTTTAGATCTGTGTTTGATAGTCAGGGTTTATAGATTGTCATGTATGTGATCGATTCACTTGTTTTTCTGAGTCTTTGTTGCAAGAGGGATCCGAGGTAGCTTCTACCTAGTCAGCCATCTTGGCCCCGCCTCCTAGACTTCCTTTTTTATGTGAAGAATAACAAACCACTAATGTGTTTAAACCACTCTTTCTCTGGATGTTATTTATGTCTGAATGCAATCCACAACAAATATATTACTTTATATAAAACAATGATCTTGACTATATATACACACAGACACACTATACAAATATCCTCTCTGCACAGCCCAATCTGAAAGAATTTCAGTGACCATGCTTTAAGTAAATAATACCAGTTACCCAGCAACATGGTTCAAATTTCTGTTACCACCAAACATTATTGTGAGCAAATAAAGTATAAACTTCACTGACAGCTCTTCAGTTCATAATTGCTACACATGGACGGGATGCTGATCATGACCAGTGACCAACCATGTCACCTTTTTCAGAACCCATGGATGATTGGTCATGGTGCCTCTGTCATTCAGTTTGTGCAGAGAGCAGACCTTGTAGTTGTGTCATCCCCTTATCTTCCAGTGACAAACTGATGTGGCTTTTTACAAAACTGAATACTTGAAAGAGGGAATTGGCCAAAAAAGATGAAAGTGTAGCAAAGAGATAAAAAGTGATGATGTTGCAAGTGAAATTTCAATGACCATAATGAAGTTAGAGAAGAAATTTCTAAGTGTGAGAATGTTGACACTGCCACCATTTGAGGGACTCTACAGATGCAGTCAGAGGAACCTAGTGAAGGCGCACTTACTGACATAAATAAGGAAAGAAGTTGTGACAACAAGGATGAAGATGCCCCAGAGGAAGTGACGCTGGCAAAAAGCTTTACATAAACTCTCAGAGATATTTTCCAACATTGAAAGCGCAAAGGATAAAATGTTGGAGGGGGATTTAAACATAGGAAGGAGTATGACAATTCACCAAGGAATAGAAAAGATGCTTGCTCCGTATCGTAAGCTAGGCAAGCACTGCTCAAGCAAATATTTTTTTTAATTTAATTTTATTTTTGGTGAAAATACACAAAGCAAAACCTGCTCCCATTCCGCAATTTGTAGACAGAACGATCAGTGACAGTGGTTACATTCTTTACATTGTGTCAACACTCTCTATTTCTGTTATAGTTGTTTCACTTCCATTTACTTAAACTCCCTGTACCCCATTCCCCACCTTCTAACTTATGCTTTGAAATAGCTGTTGACCCTTGTTCTTATATGGATAATCATTATTATTTTTTTAAATGCAGTACTCAAGGGTGACAATCTTTATTCTTTGGACTAAATCAAACTAATCTTGTTAAGTTTTTCAAAATATAACTTTATCGAGGCACATTTTATAAACCATGTAATTCACTCAAGTGCAAAATTTAATGATGCTTTAGTAAATTTACCAGGCTAGGCAAGCATCGATATAAATTTGTTTAGAATATTTTCTTCACTTCAATAAAATCCCTCATGTCAGTTAACAGTTAATAGCCCTCATAATCTACCCTTCTGTCCCAGTGATCTACTTTTTGCTCCCATAAACTAGGGTTTTTATAGACATTTCATATAAATGGAACCATACAATATGTAGTCTCCTGTGTCTGGCTACTTTCACTTACCATAATGTCTTTGAGATTTATCCATGTTGCAGTGCATATCAGTAGCCTGTTCCTTTATTTTGATAAATAATATTCCATTGCATGGTTATATCACATTTCCTCTATCATCCACCAACTGGTGAACATATGTTTCCAAATTTTAGCTATTATGAATAATTCTGCTAAGAATGTGTGTGTTTGAATAAATTTTACAAAGAAATACAGCACCTTAATTCTCAATATTCTTAATGTTTTTAATTTCAGTTTAGAAAGTAAATATTAGTTTTACTATTTTTTATTTCCCTATACATTTATAATGTACAAGAGAGTTTTTAACATTCTGATAAAAAACTTAAAAACTCACAGAACAACTGTAATTTTTCCCATTGATTATTAGAATCATTTTGACAGTTTAGTTTGAATGGTTATCTCACAGTCTCACACTGCTACGCCTGAATACTCATGCAGGTGTGCATGCATGTGTGCACACACACACACAAGACTAAAACAAAATGTATGCAAAAATATATTATTTGCCCAGGGTGATTTTTCTAAGCTTTCTTACTTTTATAATTAAAAATTAAAATGTAAAAATAATTAAGTGATAAGAGTATATATGATTTCTTTTTATTTCAACATTGAATATCATTCATAGTGCTTTTACACTTACTAAGCAAGAATTAGGACAGAGGAAGGAAGGAAGGTGGAAGTTAGACTATAAGAATACGTAAGAATATTCTGTGGTAAAATGAAGCATAGAGTCTTCTGAGGGGGTGGTTAAACAGTCAGTGATGCTGGACTCTCCCCTCTCAGGACATACACTGATTTCAGAGCTGACAAACCTACTATTTCCTTTCCAAAGGCAAAGACAAACTAACTGAATCCAAGAGAGGCAAGTCCAATCTGTTGTTGCTACTTTAATTAGATCAGATCCAAAAATTCAGACGTGTTTATATCCCTGAAAACATCCTGGAAATTCCTGCTATGACTTTCCCCAAGGGATTGTATGGATTGGTGCTAAAATGAGACTAAACAGCTTCTCTTCACTAGACAATAGTGTTAGCCGAGGCGCTGAAAATGGCGAGCTACTGTAGGCTGTGCATTTGCAGTTTTGATGGCATGCAACACATGTTACATTTGCATGGTAACAGAGGAACATTACTGTATCAGCTAGAGACTCCCTAAGTGATCCCAAAAGCAACAGGGTATTTAAAATCATGTGCATGTCATTGATATATCTCTATCTACTTCTGCAACAATAACAGTGTTTATGAAAATGCTTAAATGATTTTTTAAATTGAATTGGACATTGTCCATTTCGATACAATGTGATTGAGGTAGCCATGATGACATTAGGACTTTTTTCACCATTTTGTTTTACTACAATTTACACTGCTGTTAAGATTGCTAAAAATATAAAATTACAGTCCTTTTATTACATCTGTTGAAGCACTGCTATTGCCTAAAATATTCAAATTTTATTTGAAATGAACTTTCAAAAAAATAAAAATCATAGTCTGAATGAAGAACACAAAGTAAAGATGACCATAATTCTTTTTTTTAAAAAAAAAGTTTAAACTATGATGTACCCATCAAAGTTGTTACACAAGAAACAAAACCTTAAGGAGACTAATAACAATTTATCATTTCAGGATTCATGTGGGAATATTAATATTCACCAAAGAGAATTGGCATTCATGTTGATAAAAACCTATTTTCCGGATGTGAAGAGGTATGAAATTTGTATAATTCTAGACATGTTTGTGGTAATTGCAAAAATCCCAGAAGAATGGATTTTCTCATGTCTTTGCAGGGTGTTTCTTAAATCTATTACCTCATGGAGGTAAATACTAGCAAATAAAAACCTCTCAGTTCAGGTATTACTTAAATTAAAATGTGTTATAATTTGAACTTTGTTCATTTTAAATTCAGTAAGCATTAAAATATAAAAGAAGTTTGCCATGGAAGTAAAAGGTAAAAAGATTGGTGACTAGCAATAGAGAATTTCTAAACAGTTTAGTCTTTTTGTATAACTATGAATTGCAAAATGTAAATGACACTTAACTATTTATTAAATTAGGCCTTGATAGATACTAGGTATGGACATACACCTACTTGATAACATAGGTCCCAGTTCAGAAACCTCTTAAGTTCAAATCTTTTTTTTTTTTGTATGTGAGAAAAAACTAGAGAGATTATTTCTCAAATTGCCCATAAACATCAAAAATACATTTCACCTGCAGTTCTAGAGAACATAACCATCATTTTTGTCTCTATAGGAAACATTGTTTCATAAAACCAGCTTTCAGACACAAATGCCCCTTCTCTACCACTCTTTCTACACACCCTCAGAAAGACTCAGGACCCCTTATGTTTGGGACATGCTGAGTGCTCGAGTAGCAAAGGAATAGACAGGCTCATTTGTTGCTTCAGCGCCTGAGACCTGGGGGACCTGGTATCATTTGCTGGCATGACTTAGCTGAAGCAGAATCTCAGCTGCTACAATTTCCAGAAATACAGTTGGGCTCAGTATCTTACACAAGTAACAGCCATCGGTAATAATGTCAACTACAATGATGGTTGTGTCTCATGATTTGTAGTTTTTCATTTAGTCCTCACAACAGCCCAAGAGGGTAGGGAGCATTAACTCCATTTCATGAATAATAATAACTAGAGTTTATTTAAAAAAAAAAAAAAAGGAGTTCATTATGTGCTGTGTTGTTTTTCCGCATGTACTGTCTTTGCTGTTGTTATTGCCCTCTAGTCAGCCCCCGATTCATGGCAACCCCATGCACAAAGAAACTAAATGCTGCCCAGTCCTGTGTCGTCCCCATGATTATTTGCAGATCTGATAGTTGTGCAGCACAGGGTTTTCATTGGCTAATTTTTGGATTTTTAGATTCCCAGGCCTTTCTTCCCTGCCTGTCTTAGTCTGGAAGCCCTGCTGAAATCTGTTCACCATTGTAGGAACATACAAGCCTCCACTGACAGATGAGTGGTGGCTGAACTTGAGGCACATGGGCTGGGAATTGAACCTGGGTTTCCCGCATGGAAGGTGAGAATTCTACCACTCTATCCCCACTGACCTGTCTGTATACAATGCTGCCAACAATTCCTCCCATGTCTGTATGCACATGAAATTTCCCCTATGATGAATTAGAGCCTATTTCCCCTCCCCTCTGTGACTGTATTGATCAATCAAGTAGAGTAGAAGTGAAGTTCAAGTCTCATCCTTAAGATACCTGCATGCTTCTGCTTTTGCTGTCTTGGGATTCAGCTGGTGTGGTCTTTGGAAGTCCAGGCTATCCTGCTGGAAAGAGAGGCCATGTGGAGAAGCCTCAGAGGCTAAGATACCACGTGAAGGGAGAGGCAACATGGAGAAGAATTGTGGCAAGCAACAAGTCAGTACCAACAACACAGACATGTGAGAGAGACCCTTGGACTTTTCAGCCCAGGTCATCTGCCAGCGGAATGCAGCTGCATGAGTACCCTAGGTGACACACATGAATGACAGAACTGCCTGACCTACCTCAGCCTCATGAAAATTGATAAATTGTTGCTTTAAACCATTCAACTTTTGGGTGGTTTGTTACACAGCAATAGGAAGCTGATATATGGGCTTACTATGTGCCAGGAGAGAAGCCTTGGTAGCAGTGGTCAAGCACTCTGCTGCTAACAGAAAGGTCAGCAGTTGGAACCCACCAGCCGTTCCGCAGGAGAAAGATGTGGCAGTCTGCTTCTGTAAAGATTTACAGCCTTGGAGACTATGGGGCAGTTCTACTCTGTCCTACAGTGTTACTATGAGTCAGAATCGACTCAGTGACAGCAGGTTTGGTTTTGGTTATGTGCCAGGAACATTTGACCCTTCATTTATTAGCTCATTTAATTTGATCTACTCATTGAGACAAGTGCTATTATCCTCATTTTATAAATGAGGTAAGTAAAGTACACAGAGGCTAAGTAACTTTCCCGAAGTTGGCTCTGCTAAGAAGAGGGAAGCCTGAGTACAAAACCTCCTCTTACCCTGCCTTGGACAAGAGAAAACTGAGACTCGGGGAAGTGGAGTAGCTTGCAACAGAGATCCGATCTCAAGTCTGGGCACTCCAAAGCCCCTCCTTTTTTCTGGTATAAGGAGCGGCTTAGTGTAGCTGAAGCTTAGAATTCATAGGTAAAAATTGCAGATAAAATAGAGGGCAGATTAGCGCTAGAGTGTAAAGGGATCCTATATCATATTTTAAGCTCCAGCCCAATGATTCTTAAATCCTAGTCAGTGATGAAATTTCCACCAATCCATGGCAAAATTAAATCCATAGCAAAATTAAAAACTAAAAATGAAAAGTGTCAATACACGACATTTTCAGATTGCCAATTCACCCCCCACTCCCTTTGGAAGGACCCTCTCTTCAGCGGCAGTGATATTTTTCCTAAATTTTTTCTTCTTTCAAAATGGGCTTTAATTTGCAAAATAACAGAGAGACTAAGGTGTTGTAGTGGCTTTCTTGATGTCACTACTTGGCAAAATAATATATACATCGCACATTAAACAGTGATCTTTTTTGAAAATTTTACTGTATTATGAAATCTAAAAATCTAGAAGACACAATTATAGAAAACAAGTGATTTTGGAAGATAAAGTGATTTTTTTTTTTTCAAAAGAGTAGTATGAATGCTCAAAAATATAGATATTTTGGGTTTAAAATGATTTGTGTAGTAATATTAACTCACAAATCTTACTTATCTTCCACTCTACCTTTTCCTGTATTGTCGTACCTCTGATGGTCCATGCCTCACTGAAGAGTGTTCGGGACCAAAGAGAGGAGACGAAATAAACATCATTTTTAGCTCTTCTTTTGCATCCCTGGTTGTACACAGAGTGATGCCGAGTACCTGTCCTGTGCTATAAATGTATATAACAATTGGTCATGTAATGAACAAATGATTGAATGGCTTCTTGAGGAGGTAGCTGTGCATTCTCCATATTATCAAATGATATTGTATATAATAATATTAGATAGTAAATATTAGATAATAAGATAGATAATGAAGTATATTATCTATACATTTTAATAGTCTGTGACAGCCATAACCTTGAAATTGCATGGACCCCTTTCACCACGTACAATGGAAGAAAGAAATTATAGTTCCAAAAATGCCTTAGAAAATCATCCCAAGCTGAACAAACAAAAAGAATGGTGGCAAGCTTCTATTATAGCACTCGATTTTAATTTATGAAACTCAGTGATGGGCAGTAATTTAGAGAAATTGCTTGTAGCGTAAAACATGCTTTTTCCATCTTCAAATCAGTTGAAAAATATTTTAATACAATTTAGATTTTACTCTACAATAGCTCCCTGTAATTATGTTTTCACTAATTAAAGCTTTTATAGTTTGGGTTTATACCAGCCTTCCACCCTATTTTCCATCATTTTTTTTTTTTTTAATCTGTGAGCTGTCCAAAGTAACAATTCTACTCTCATTTTTCCTTGTATAAAAGTCAAAGAGTAATCCCAAGACCTCATCACAATTAAATACACGAATGGAAAGGCAGATATTATAATGGAAAGCAAATTAGTTTTTGCCTCAGTGACAACAAGTACTTGAGATTCTGTGAAGATTCTTCAAATGGCAAAACAACCAGGGAGGGCACTTTAGTTGCTGCATAAACAAATACTACACGCAGATATTCTAATCAAGAACATTGCCAAATGCTACCTTTAGCATTTGGTTTGCATTTCTAATTTAAATTATTCAGTGTGGAATAATATCTGGGAATTTGAAGGAACTGCTAGCCGTCACATTTGTGAAGCCATTTGTATATAATGAACCATCACTTTGTATTGATGACACATTCTTTTATATCCAAATGTGCAGTCTTTTGTTCAGTTTGTGTTCATTAAAAGACAGCAAGCTGGAAAAAGTGAGTAAAAAGGAAAATAAAAGCCTATCTTCAAGAATGAGTCATCCAGTTGTTTAAAGTTCACACTTCAGATGAAGTAATTTTATGCTCTTAGGGTCAATAAAGAAATTATAGAAATATCATAGCAATAAACATGATGTAGGAGTCTCTGGGTGGTGCAGACAGTTAACAGGCTCAGCTGCTAACTGCAAGTTTAGAGGTTCGAGTCTACTCAGAGGCACCTGGTAAGAAAAACCTGGTGATCTCCTTCTGAAAAATCAGGCACTGAAAACCCTATGGAGCACAGTTTATTCTGAAACACAAGGTGTCACTACGAGTCAGAATAGACTTGAGGGCAACTGTTATAAAACACAGTATATAAACGAATTTTATTTTAAGTTGATGATACTCCACGTTATCCTAGTGAATTGGTTCTGGAACAAATCTTATACAATACTTGATTGATGAGCTGGTCCTGGAATCATGAATATGCTTATCCAATTTGTAGTGATATTAAACTAATCACAGTTGCTGATAGACTGCCTGACATGAATACAAGTACATACAAATTTAATCAACTGGAATTATGATTCATAAAATTCAGCAAAGATAAATGCAAGGTAGTATTGACATGGAGAAATAAAAACAAGGTGATGAAAGAATATCTAGAAACAAGTGAGGTAGAAAACAAAACCAACCGAAACCTCTCACAGTTCTAATTGCTGAAGCCCCACCTTGTGGTTGGAATGAAAAAGATTAAATGAAGTCAAAGAATTATCAACCTTGACTGGCTATTTACCAAGTGCAAGGCTCTGTTAACTCCTATAACAGTCTACACAGTACACTCCATTATTATTTTCTCATTTTACAGACTAGGAAACCATGGCACAAAGAATTTAAGTTTTTTTTTTTTTCTTTTTTGTAGAACATTGTCTTTAAGTACTATGTTGTGCCAATTGACGTAGATGTCCCCCGAGTCTATGGGGCTTTGCCTTGCGAGCCTGGGAACTTTATCCCATGAGATGTTTAGTTATGTCTAAAAGATTCCCCTGACCCACTTGTGTTCTCTATTATCTATAATAATAAACGAGGAGCACCTACTGTCATGTATTTAGAAATTTCCTCTTCTGAACCTGTGTCTGTTGGTAAGTGTGCTCCCGAATTTAAGTAAGTTGCTTAAGGATAGAAGATAAGTAGTGAATGAGATAGCATTTGAAGCAAAGTAGTTTGCTCTAGAGCCTACACTCTCAAATCACTGCAATCTGGAAAATAAGAATTTATTTCAAACTGGGAAATAAAGAAAAATTGTAATTATTTGATTTTTATGCAATTTAATTTTTAGAGCAGTTTTAGGTGTACAGAAAAATATTTGAAGACAGCACAGAGCTCCCATATACTCCCGCCCCCTGCACAGTTTCTTCTATTATTGACATTGTGTGTTGATCTGCTGCATTGCTACAATTGATGAACCAATATTGATACATTATCATTTATAGCTTACATTGGAAACCCTGGTGGTGTAGTGGTTAAGTGCTATGGCTGCTAACCGAAAGGTCGACAGTTTGAATCCACCAGGCACTCCTTGGAAACTCTATGGGGCAATTCTACTCTGTCTTATCGGGTTGCTATGATTTGGAATCGACTCAACAGCAATGGGTTTGGTTTGGTTTTTTTATAGCTTACGTTATGGTTCACTCTTTGTGTTGCATAGTCCTATGGGTTTTTGTAAATTCATAATGTCATTTATCTACCATTGTAATATCATACAGAATATTTTCATTGCCCTTAAAATATTCTGTGCTCCATCTATTCATCCTCCCTCCTCCTACTGAATCCATGGCAATCACTGGTCTTTCCACTGTCTTTACAGTTTTGCTTTTTTCAGAATTTCATATAGTTGGAATTAAACAGCATGTAGCTCTTATAGATTGGCTTCTTTCCTTCTTTCACTTAGCAATATGCATTTTAGTTTCCTCCATGTGTTTCCATAGTTTGATAGCTCTCTCTCTTTCTTTTTTAATTGCTGTGTAATTTTCCATCGTATGATGTGCCACAGTTTGTTCATCCACTCATCTATCGAAAGATACCTTCGTTGCTCCCAGTTTTTGGCATTATGAATAAAGCTGCTATAATCATCCATGTGCAGGCTTTTATATGGACATATGTTTTAAATTCATTTGGGTAAACACCCAGGAATATGATTGCTGGGTAGTATGGTAAGCCTATGTTTAGCTTTGTAAGAAACTACCACACTGTCTTCAAAAGTGACTACACCATTTTCCATTCCCACTAGCAATGAATGAGGTTTCCTGTTGCTACACAAACTTGCCAGCATTAGGTATTGTCAATGTTCTGGATTTTAGCAAATCTATTAAATATGTGGAGTCCCTGGGTGGTACAGTTACCTGCTAACTGAAAGGCTGGAGGTTCAAGTCCACCCAGAGATGCCTCGGAAGAAAGGCCTGGCGATTTACTTCTGAAAACTGGCCATTGAAAACCCTATGAAGCTCAGTTTTATTCTGACACATTTGGGGTTGCCATGAGTCAGAACTGACTCAGTGGCAACTGGTTTGGTTTCGGATTTATTAGGTGTGCAGTGGTATGTCATTGTTTCAACTCATAACTTCTTAATGACTCATGATGTTGGGCGTCTTTTCATATGCTTATTTCACAATCCTAAGTTTTAGGTAACTGATAGCAATGAAAATAACAACTGCTCAAGATTTTTTCTCCTTGAATATTGACCAGTTCTACAGTTTTGCACCTATTTGTAAATGAATTTAAGCATGTTTCATCTATCAATATGTGGTACCTCTGCCTTGAATTCTCCTTTGAACTAGTAATATCTTACTGATTCTCTCATTAATCAACGAGTTAAATGAATATTTGGCACATATTCCTTTTATATTTGTATGAGAATCATGATTTCACCATTTTTTTAAATTATCCTTTTCTGTGTGTATGTAAAAAAAAAAAATTTTTTAGTATGTATTTTTTTTATCTAGCTATACATATATACATGCATTTGTATATTTATAGAAATCTTCCCAAATCTTTGAATGCTCTAGAAAGATGGCCACAGATACACAATGTGACTTCACATATTTCCTGTATCACTGCTCCTTATCTGGTTATATTTATAACTCAATTGACAACAAGCACCTAAACCGAAATAGGAGCTGTTCAGGGTACACATAACTACTGTGTAACAACCAAAGTAATAAAATAAAGCACTGGAATAAAAGCAAAAGTAGATTTTCCTCGTCTCTGTGAGGTATGGAAAAGGACAAGCAAATGGATGGTATATCTGGGTAGTGGCCTACTAACAGAATGCTCTCAGAGCAGCACTTATATCCAACAATCAAAGAACAATTCATCATTTTCAACATTAGATTTTACTTCAACAGAGCACAGGGTGGGGCATTTACAAGTCTAAGTTTAACCGCAAGAATCAGGCTACTTTTCTTTTAGTTCAAGACCGTTAGTTTAAAAAATGTAAAACTTTAGAAAACATAATTATCATGCTTTTACTCTGACAGAAAACAGAGGCAGAAAGAGTTTCACATCTGTGAGAGCTTTGGCAGAAACCCCAGAAAAGATAACTAAGGTGTGAATAGCTCCATTTGGGGGGAATGATGTGGACTGAAATGACTAATGAAACTCACAGGATGTTGATAATTTTTGTTTTTTGTCTGATTCTTTTCGATCCTCTGATCTTCTGAGAGTTACTATAGTGGCGCAGCACCATTTTAAGTCTGCCATTGCTACTAGACTTCATGCATCTGGAAAACTTAGTTTCCTTTACGCCACATTTATTAAAATCTAGCTCTATATGAGTTGACTTGAGTCACAGTTATATTTCCCATATGTGATATTTGTAAATATTTAATTTGATATTGACTAATTTTTATTTTGTAGGGTTTATTGAAGCCACTTTACCATTTTTTCCCCACAGATCTCAGAACTTTTATCGAGCTTTGAAAAGCTCAGAGACCCTAATCAACATTTCTAGAAAACTAATTGTCAAAATGGTCTACTAGGAATTTTGAAATCCATGTAAGACTCACAGTTTCATTTTGATGTTTTCTTAGGAATGACAACATTCACTGAATAAAAACGTAGGAAAAGCTTTTACCTTTCACAGGTGGAGACTACAGAGAATGTGGAGCTATTTATTTTTACCTGTTCCATAGTTCTTATAATACCCTCCCTAGGGTAATTTACTTTGCTCGCATGAAAGATACGGGCAGGTGACCCAGGACTAGACAATATTTTACCACTTGAAGGCAGTAACCTAAGCCTGCTGGAGAGCATGTTCCTATCCAGATGAAAAGGCCAGTCTAAGTAGGAGAGAATGTGGTCAAATACTGAGAGAAACAGAGGCAGGCAGAGTTGACAGAATGAACCAAGAAAGTCCTGCTGTCAAGGTCTTGGTTGCAGTTTGCACTGTGCTTCCTGGGAGCTACTTCAGGAACCTACAGCAGCTTGAGTCATTGTAGACTCACAGTTCAGTGCATGCCCTGAGAGGCCAAACTGCCTTCAATTAAAGCCCACCTTTGCCACTTACTAGCTGTGTGCCCATTCAAGTTACCTAATACCTCTAATAGAATCAGAATGCCCCTTAGAAGGGAGAATGTGAGACTTCAGGTTGCTTCCTTTGGACACATCATTAGGAAAGAACAATCACTAGGCACCTGCATCATGGTTGGTAAAGTGGAGGGTTGGTGAAGGGAGGGAGGCTTTGGTGAGATGGATTGACATAGTGACCGAAACAACGGACTCGTATGTGGAAAGATCATGAAGATAGTGCAGGACCGGGCACAGTTTGATCTGTTATACGTAACGTCGCTATGAGTCAGAGCTGGCTCCATGGCAACTAACAACAACAACATCTCCGTAGCTTGATTTCTTCTAAAGCTGGATTGATGATGATAATAGTAATCATACCTATCTCGTAGGGATTTTTCTGAAAATAAAATGAATGTAGACATGTAAAGAAAGTTGAGCAGTGCCTAGCATATATTGACTTGTACGCTGTGTAAATACTAATATTAATATCAATCTCAGTTACATGAGAAAATACCTTTTGTTATCCTTAAGCCAGTTTGAGTTTAGGTTTCTGTAACTTGCAATTGACATAACCATGATCATTAAAGGTACCTCTTACACCCTCCTCTAAGTCCCACTGTCTCTCCTGAAAGCATTCTTTTTTTTTTTATTGTGCTTTAAATGAAAGCTTACAGAGCAAATTAGTTTCTCATTAAACAATTAATACACAAATTGTTTTGTGACATTGGTTGGCAGCCCCACAATGTGTCAACACTTTCCCCGCCTTAACCTTGGGTTCCCCATTTCCATTTTTCCAACTTTCCTGTCACTTCCTGCCTTCTTATCCTTGCCCCAGGCTGGTGTACTCATTTAGTCTCATATGCATGGTTGTGGCATGGTTGAGCTACCTGTGTTATTGTTTGTTTTACAGGCTTCTTTAATCTTTGTTTGAAGGGTACGCCTCAGGAGTGACTTCAGTACTCAGTTAAAAGGGTGTCCAGGGGCCATACTCTTGGGGTTTCTCCAGTTTCTGTTAGACCAGTAAGTCTGATCTTTTTTTTTTTTGCGAATTTGAATTTTGTTCTACATTTTTCTCCAGCTCTGTCTGGGACCCTCTATTGTGATTCCTATCAGAGCAGTTGGCGGTGGTAGCCAGGCACCATCTAGTTGTGCTGGACTCAGTCTGGTGGAGGCTGTAGTACTTGTGGTCCATTAGTCCTTTGGAAAGATCTTTCCCTTATGTCTATGGCTTTCTTCATTCTCCCTTGTTCCAGACATGGTGGAACCAGGGGAGTATCTTAGATGGCTGTTTACAAGCTTTTAAGACCCTAGACTCTACTCACCAAAGTAGGGTGTAGAACATTTTCTTTATAAACTATGCTGTGCCGATTGAGCTAGATGTCCCTGAAGACCATGGCCCCAGCCCTCAACCCAGTGACTTGGCCCCTCAGGGAGTCTGGATGTGTCTATGAATCTTCTATAGCTTTGCCTTGGTCATGTAGTGCTGACTCCCTCAGTATTGTGTACTGTCTCTTCCTTCACCAAAGTTACCATTTATCTATTGCCTAGTTTTTTTTTGTTTTTCTCCCCACCTCTCCCTTCCCTCATAATCATCAAAGATTATTTCTTTCTTTGTTAAAGCATTTGTTTCTAAGAAGAGCTTCAACATAGTGACTAGTCCGGATTCCAGAATGGCTGTGGTGGGGCAGTTCTTATCACTCACCCTGGTATAAGATACTTTTTTTTTTTTTTAAAGATTCCCAGAGGGTCATCTCAAATTGACTTCTCCCAGGTAACGTATGGACATGAAGTACAGTTATTTGCTTTGGGGAGTCCAGCCAAAAACATAAACAAATGCTAACAGTTTTTTTCTTTTTTAAGGAAAAATATATGGACTAAGTACAGTTTTTAAAGAAATACCTAGTTTAAATAAAATAATAATAGCACACATGAATTAGAACCAAAAGAGAAAATAAAAAGCACATTAAAACCAATAAATGAATTGGAGGAGCCCAGTGGAAAAAAAAAACAAGGATTAAAAACATGATTAAAAAAAAAAAGTAAGTTTTAGGGCAATGTACATTGTGCCAATTGTTCATTTTTCTGTCAGGAAAAAAATTCGGAGGGTCAAAGAGAAAAGGCTGCCACCATCCATATCTCACTTCTCATTATTTGCAATTTTACCCAATTACATGCATCAAGACATTTAGTGTGTGAAGATTCCTGTTAGGGAGTATTTCTAAACTGGAAATAATTGAACTGGACATGACATCAAACCACTATGGCCCAGAGTCTGTACTCCAGAGGAAAATCATCATCATGGAAAAGTCCAGGCTAAAGATCATGCCAATGACCTGGCTCTCTTGGAGTAGCAGATGGTGAAAGGGAAAAGGAAGAAACTAAAACTAAAGATTTTCAAAAATTGTAATTGGGGTTGCTTTCATATGGGATATACATCATTCCAGTTGGTGTGGTCTGGGCCACTCACATGCCCACCACTGAGGCAGTCACTGTGACAAAGGAGAGTCATATTTGAGTTGTATGTCCCAGGCCACAGGTGGGGAGACTTTCACCAATACGACCATGAAGGAGAAGGGTGCTGTTTGCCAGGTGAAGTCAAATGTATTTATCAGAAAAGAGGGCGGTGTGCTCAGCCATAAAAAGAAATGAAATACCAGTCACAAAAGGACAAATATTGTATGATCCCCATCACCATCAAGTCAATTCCTACTTATAGTGACCCTAAAGGACAGAGTAGAATTGGGCCATAGGGTTTCCAAGGAAGCAGACTGCTACATGTTTGTCCCGTGGAGCAACTGGTGGGTTCCAACTGCTGACCTTTCAGTTAGTAGCCGAGCAGTTAACTACTGGGCTACCAGGGCTCCTTTGTATGGTCCCAGTTGTACAAAACATCTAGAATAGGTAAGCGTATAGAGACCAAAGAAGCCCTGGTGGAGCAGTGGATAAGTGCTCGGCTGTTAACCGACAGGTCTGCATTTTGAACCCATCAGCCACTCCTTGGGAGAAAGATGTGGCAGTCTGCTTCTGTCAAGATTTACATCCTTGGAAATCCAATAGGGCAGTTCTACTCTGTCCTAGAGGGTCACTGTGAGTCAGAATCAACTTGACGGCATTGGGTTTGGTTTGGATTTTAGTTCTAGAGACCAAAGTTTATTAGTAGTTACCAGGAGTGGGTTGGAGGGAGAGAGAAAGGAAAACTCAGTGCTTAGGGGACACTGAGTATCTTTGAAGGTTGCTGGCTCACAGGGTTGAGGAAGTTGGCAAATCCCAAAATCTGCAGGTCAGATGGCAGGCTGCTGGCTTACGTCTCAAGAACCAGAGGTCAAAGCGGCACAAGAGAGGGAGAGCTTTACCAGAACATCCATATATGTTGGATACATGCCACACCTCTAAGGAAACTCCCTTTTCAACTGATTGGCTGCTCACATCAGACTACAAAAGGAAGGACGATTACATAGTGTCTGCCAAACAACTGAGAATCATGGCCTAGCCATGTTGACACATAACCATAACCATCATAGTAATATTTTGATGTTGGTATTTTTCACCCTTAAGTCAGCAATTTGTTGATGCTATAAAGCTTGAAACTGAAAACAGTGCTTCTTCAAGTGTTTTATTTTACATTTAAAAAATACTTGCACTAATTTTTTTTTCTAATACAAGCATGTGAAAAAACAACTTTTCAATGCAAAGATCATATTTTGAAAGTAATAATTTTAACATTTTCTGCCTCCTCTTAGGAATTTTCTATTAGTACCAGTTCATGAAATATGCCTAATCACAATAGCCTTTAAATAATACATAGAATTGGATGCTTGTGGCTAGATTGTACAATATTTAGTTCTATGGAAAGAGAGTAATGTACAATCTTGGATTTTCAGGCTTATTTGAGCTCAGGCTTTAACACTAACTAGGTGTATGCTCTTGAACTAATCACGATTGTAAGCAATTTCATTTTGCTTATATATGAGATTGAAATATTAGACAATATATTTTGTACCTACTGCACTTTTTTATGAATATAAAGTGAGATAATACCTGTACGTTTTCAAGAGTTGTACAAATTTAAGACAATATCATTGCACGGGAATTTGCATGACCCATAAAAACTGTGTCTGTCCTGGATTCCCAAATGCCTGCTGGGACAAAAGGTTTCAAAGCCTGAACTAAATCGTGGCATTTTTCTGTGAAACAAAGGATTTAGGCACCTCCACGTGGCATCCTGGCAGCCTTGGAAGCTTTGCTAGGGCACTGGTACCTCTGACAGTTTTGTGGCAGTCTCGGTTGCCTCATTTGCTGACATAGATACAGCAAGCTGGTAATGCCTGCTGACAGCTGAACAGACTGAATATATTCTTCTGGAAACTTTCAGATTTAACTGGGAGGAACTTGAAGTTTTAAAATTGTCAGTGTGTGGGAATGCAGATTCAGAGAAATATATTTCCTTACTCACCCAGAAGTACCTTGGAAGACAGGCCTAGTGGTCTACTTTCCGAAAGATCACATCCTTGAAAACCCTATGGAGCAGCTCTACCCTACACACATGGGGTCACCACGGGACAGAATTGACTCAACAGCAACTAACAACAATAACTGTTCCTTTATTATGCCTTTGTTACCATGCTTGAGCCATATAATGAGTAACAGCTTATATGAAAGATTGGTATCAAAAGGTGAAAATATTTGAGTTCTCTACTGAAAGTAAGATATAAAGTTGTACTGAAATAAACTAACATTTCTCCATGATTCTCTTCTTTTTATAAAATACATGTTCTATTGATTTTTACTTTTTAAATTAATTTTTATTTTTGGATGCAAGAAATACATGAGGAAAGTTATTAAAAAATAGATAGGCATTATGAATAACATAAAATTACCAAAAATCCTAATGTTCAAAGACTCAGAGATAAACAGTGTTAAGTAACATTTTGAGATCATTCCTTCCAATATGGTTCTCTTTCTAGATTTCTGGCCTCTACTATTTATCTATTTATCTCGTAGTTCGTTAATCTATTTTGCATAGTTTAAAATATGTTTTAGATGTTATTTTAGACACTATCTTTTAGATATTGTATTTTTACTTATAACATTATACAACTATTTTCCCAAATCACAGATAAACCAAAAACCCAAACCCAATGCTGTGAAGTCAGTTCCAACTTACGGTAATTCCATGTATTACAGAGTAGAACTGCTCAGTACGGTTTTCTTGGCTGTAATCTTTATGGAAGCAGATCGCTGGGCCTTTCTTCCATGCTACAACCGGGTGGGTTCAAACAACCTATCTATAGACTAGCAGTTGAGGGCAAACCATTTATGCAATCTAGGAACCTACATCACAGATGCATTTCCTGAACAGAATGGTTGGTATTACCACCTTTTAGAGGTAAAATGTCTTACCAGTTCATAATACATCTCAAAAACTTCATAAATACCATCATAGTTTCAGGGTCACCCACGTTCTCAATTATAATGGAACGTCCCTGAAAGCATCCTAAGGTAACACATCTTACTTTGGGAAAATGCCTCTAAATACACACTCTGATTCTAGGAGGTATTTATTTATTATCTCATATTTGAGACATTCTGAATATTGAAGCATCCACACGTAATCCATGCATTAAATAGGAAAGTATAAGAAGATATGGTCATAGATGATGAAGGTGGGGCCTTTATAAGGGACCAAATTAATGTTTATTAGATTGTTCCTTGTGTTTGTTTTCTATTGCTGGGTAATAAGTTATCACAAAATTAGCAGCTTAAAGCAATCCACATTTGCTATATCTCAGTTTCCTAGGTGAGGACTCTGGGCATGGCTTAGTTGGCTCCTCTGCTTCAGCGGCTCAGCAGGCTATATGGTGTCAGCTGGACTGTATCCTCATCAGAGACTCAACTGGGGAAAGATTCACTTCCAAGCTCCTTCAGGTTGTTGGCAAAACTCATTTTCTTGCAGCTAAAGAACTATTTGAAGGTTTCAGTTTCTTTCTGGAGGCAGTCCTCAGCTCCTTGAGGCTACCGGTAATTCCTTGCCACACAGGCTTCTCCAATATGGCCACTCTCTTAGTGGCAGCTTAATTCTTCAAAGCCAGCAACAGAGAGACTGTAATCTATTAGCAAGACAGATTCCTATACTTGTAACATCACCATGAGAGATACATCCTTTACCTTTGCCATATACCACTGGTTAGAAGCAAATCACAGATCCCACCCTCATTCAAGGGCTTGAATACCAGAAAACCAAAACCAAACCCATTGCCATCACGTCAATTCCAACTCTTAATGACATGACAGGGCAGGATAGAACTTCCCTATAGGATTTCCAAGGCTGTAATCTTTCCTGAGACAGACTGCCAGCCACATCTTTCTCTCTTGGAGTGGCTGTTGGGTTTCAACCACTAATCTTCCCATTAGCAGCCAAGCACTTAACTACTGTGGCACCAGGACTCCTCTGAATACCAGAAGCCAGGGATTATTGGAGTCATCTTGAGTATTGCCTTAGCCAAAGGTATGAATTGCAAAGTGACTAAGCACAGACTACAAAATCAGAGGCCAGCAGACCACCTTGCAATCATGGGTGATGTGGCTGTTTTCCTGGAGAACAGAGGAGCATGGACAGCCATTCCTCTCCTTCTAGCACAGACATAGGAGCCCTGATGGTACAGTGGTTAAGCACTCAGTTACTAACTAAAATGTTGGCTGTTAGAACCCGCCAGCTGCTTCGAAGGAGAAAGATGTGGCAGTCTGCTTCCATAAAGATCACAGCCTTGGAAATCCTATGGAGCAGTTCTACTCTCTGTCCTATAGGGTTGCAATGAGTCGGATGGAAAGGGGTTTGGTTTTTGAATTTTAGTACAGACATAATCTTGAAAAGGAGTCAAGAAGGGGATTGGAGGACTAAGAAACGAGAGTGAACATCTTTTTTTTCAGTGAGGCTAAATTTTTATCCTCCAGAAAAAGATTGTTTACGTTATCAGAGCAGGATAAGTTTTAACAAGTAAGTCTGTAAATAAATTATACCCTCCTTTGCTTACTCCCACCTCAAATAACCTATAGTTGGGAACTTGAGATAAAGATGAGATTTGTTATAGAATATTAAAAGAGATACGTTTTTCTCTGTATATTGAAATATACTGTAACCAGAAATCCAGATTTTATGTCCTAAATAATTTAATGTTCTGTGATGAATGTCATATGCTCCTTAGCAGTGTTGAGTTTACAATACATTTGCTACGGTAATCCAATGAGTCCTTTTATGTAATGCTGTGTTTTAGCCCTCCTACTCCACTGACCCACTTTTTCTTTAGCCTCCTCCTCCCACAAACTCTTTTACTTTGATGGTGTTAAGTATGCAGAGGAGAAACGTGTCTTATAAAACCTCTTGTCAGAGCAAAATCCCTGGTACAGGATCATTGCCCCGATTGCTGGGTTACATCCCCTGACTACCCGGGGTCGTTGAAACCCAAATTCTGATCTTCCACAAAGATTTTTTTTCAGAGCCCAGTGGTGCTCACTAGCTGACAACACTTGACTTTGGCTTCCAATAGACTCCCCACCCTGACTTCCATGCCACCTCCTCTCCAATTTTTTGTATTACAACTTTTACTTTTTTCTTCATAATACCACTTGGGTCTAGAAAGTGGCCAATGCCTCTTTAAATGCCCTCATTTTATATACTTCTACCCCAGAGCAATAAGCCTTACGGATTTTCTGCCATAAGAGGGATCACGTCTATGTAGTATGCAGACCTTTCTGAGTTGGATCTTCTACCTTTGGAAATTGATATATTAAAGACAGAGACAAAATAATTTTAAAATTACTTTCAAAAATTACATTTTTAAATGTCAGAGACTGGATATTTGTTAGCTTTTCCTTAGCGTCCTTTACCATTTCTAATCTCTTTTCCAGCTAGATGAATATCAGGAACCAACTAGAGAAAATATAATATACTAAAAAAGATCAAAATAAAAAGCACATTCATGATTTTGAAACAATATTTATTACAATATTGTGATGTGCTGAAAAATGGTCCCCCAAAGATATCTCTGTCCTAATCCCTAGGACTTGTGAATATGTTACCTTACACAGAAAAGCAGAATTTAAATTGCTGTGGTTGCTAATTAGAGGACTTTAAAATAGGGAAATTATCCTGGATTATTTGACTGGGCCCAATTTAATTACCAAAATTAAAAAAACAAACCAACAACAACAACAAAAAAAAACCGTCAAGTTGATTCCGACTCCTAGCAACAAGAATCCTTAAAAGTGGAAGAGCGAGGAAAAAGAAGAGGCCAGAGTGAGGATATGTGAGAAGGATTCAACCTACCATTGTTGGATTTGAAAATGGAAGGAAGGAGCCATGAGCCAAAGAATGCTGACAGCCTCTAGAAGCTGCAAAAGTGAAGGAAATGGATTCTCCTCAGAGCTCCCAGAAAGCAATGCAGCCCTGTTGAAACTTTGACGTTAGTCCAGTAAGACACATGCGGGGCACTGGTGGTACAGTAGTTCAGAACTTGAATCTACCAGTCTCACCTTGCAAGCCCTGTGGAGCAGTTCTACTCTGACCTATGGGGTTGCTATGAGTCTGAATCCACTTGACAACAACGGATTTTGTTTTTTGGTGTAAGACACACGTGGGACTTCTGACCTCCAGAAAGGTAAGATATACATTTCTATTGTTTAAACCATTAAGTTTGAGGTGATTTGTTACAGCAGCAGAAAGAAACTGATACCATTATTTAAATTGAAAATTGGTTGATAATCCTAAAGTGGTACTCATCTCATCCCTCAGTTGCCATTCTTTTCCTACCCTGGCCATTTCTTTAATTGCTAGCCCTAGAATAAAAGTCTTTACCATTGAAGAAGAACACAGACAAAGACTAAAATATTACTTAGTTTTCATACTTGAAAATTACCCCAGAAAAATAATATCTATTAGAAAAACATTTCAAACTAATTGTGAGCATGAGTCTTTTAAAATTATATTCTCAACTCAATGAGCCATGCTCGTTTCTGCCTCTCATTACCAGGAACAACTGAGAGTTGACTATTTAAAACAAGCAATGTTCTCAGGATTTTGAGCTATAGCTGACTATATTATGGCTGGTACGCTGTGCCTGCTGGGTTAGTGGATGGCTGCTGTTTCATTTATTTGTAGACTCCTGGGTTACATTTTATGCATGAAAAACATTGAACAGGGCTGATATTTCCTTTGCTGTGTAGTCTGCCCACTGAGTAAATTTTCAGACAATGAGGTTGTATTTTCTTTGGCAGGAAGTAAACATTCAAGATAATCATATCAGGAAAAAAATTCTGTACAAAGCATGAGCAGCAAAATGTCCTGTCAAATATGACAGTAGTGTCAACAGGAATGTGGAAGACGAAGTGTTGCCTCTGAGTGAGAGGATTTTGTTATGTGAAGTAGATCTTTCTGAATATTTGTTATAAAAGCAGAGATTATTAAGGGTTGTCCCTTTTCCCTTTTGACTGCAACAGCCAAATATACTTAAAAAAAAAAAAAAAAGCCCCATTGGTATCGAGTCAATTCCAACTCATCGTGACCCTATAGGGCTGAGTAGAACTGCCCCATAGGGTTTCCAAGGCTGTAATATTTACTGAAGCAGACTGTCACATCGTTCTCCCAAGGAGCAGCTGGCAGGATTGAACTATCAGCCTTTTGGTTGGCAGTCGAGTACTTAATCACTGCACCACTAGGACTCCTTAATAAAATAGACACTAGTGTTTAAAGACTTTAAAATGGCAATGATTAAAATAATAGGTGGCAGCAGGTTGGAATGGTAGCCATTTTAAATCAAGACTGGTAGCTTTCTACATTTTATGTGAAAGTGGGTTTATAAATTATTGGTCTGGCCAGATTTCAATAATAGTAGACTATTTATGGTTGTTATAATAGTGGAGGAAGGTAGGTAGGACAAGAAAAAAAATGTAAAAATAAATTTGAGAAGACTGTTTCAATTTAAGAACCCTGGTGGCATAGTGGTTAACAGCTATGGCTGCTAACCAAAAGGTCAGCAGTTTGAATCCACCAGGCGCTCCTTGGAAACCCTATTGGCCAGTTCTATTCTGTCCCTTACTGTTACTATGAGTTGGAATCTACTTGATAGCAATAGATTTAATGGGTTTCAAATTAAAATGAGCAAATATATAATATCTCAAATAATTGAAATAAAAGAAGAATACTTAAGAATACCAAATAATCTCAGGTGCTAGTCCTTCAAATATTATATACATAATTGTCAAAGGCATAGGTTTACTTCAAAATGAATTTGTTTATTCAATAAACATTGATTGCAT
Organism: Elephas maximus indicus; assembly: GCF_024166365.1. Lineage (NCBI taxonomy): Eukaryota > Metazoa > Chordata > Mammalia > Proboscidea > Elephantidae > Elephas > Elephas maximus. The sequence goes on along the minus strand of NC_064824.1, from coordinate 65,023,444 downwards.
GCCTGCCATGTATCTATCACTCTGCTAGGTACTGGGGGAACCCAGGTGGATTTTGACACAGTCTTCTTTTCCCATGAGAAAAATGGGGGAAAGCACATATATACAAATAATTTCAGTATGAGCATTTGAGTTTGCATTTATTTTAAAAAGATAACCATTTGGACCAAGTGAGTTGTGCTGATTGTGGTCCGTAGACTATCTATGAAATCACAGTAAATGAAACATTAAAATTACGCTATGAACTAAAAAAGCAATATAAATTTGGTGTCCCTGTTGATTGCAATTCCCAGAGCATACTTAGCCACTGAAAATACAATATTTCTAAATGGGTCACCCATCATTCAGTAATTACAGAGGCCTGAGAAATTTGTGATCTGGGAAACTGAAATGTTAACTTAGGAACTGAATTAAATGGCTCAATGAAAAATTTGTAAGCCTTTTATACTAACTCCTGGAGATATTTCACAGAACAGTAGTGAATGTAGGTTGATAGCTGTCTAGTTACAGAGTTGACAAGATTTTTGATAAATATAGCTACTAACTATGACATGTAAAATTATAGCCTGTAATCCTTTTTATGTAGAGAAAAATGCCTGTTAATAGGGAAGACCTAATACAAGGTGTTGGAGGATGTGGAAGAGGAGATAAAAATCTACTCTCTATGAAGGTTCTATCAAATGTTAATATTAAAAAAAAAAGATTCATTGATTACAGTTCTCATTATACAAACAAAACACAAACCTTTGTGTGGCCTTTGCATGAAGATGAAAGAAATCAACATTCAAACATTAGCTCTAGCGAACACTCAGTGACTTCTGAATTTAAATGATCCATTCATGTATAAGAGCAATCTTACTTTCCCATCACTACTAGGAATTATAAACCACAATGAAGACCGAATAGTATTATTCAAGTCCAAAATGCCATAGAGATGGGTGCTAAGAGAGAGAGTAGGGTGTGCTTGGGCTTGTTGGGGTGTGTTGGAGGAAAGGTTGTTGTTGTTAGGTGCCTTCCATTCAGTTCTAACTGATATTCACCCAATGTACAACAGAACGAAGGCCTACACGGTCCTGCACCATCCTCACAATCGTTTTTATGCTTGAGCTCATTGTTGCAGTCACTGTGTCAATCCATCTTGTTAGGGTCTTCCTCTTTTTTGCTGACTTCCTACTTTACTAATCATGATGTCCTTCAGGGACTGATTCCTCCTGATAACATGTCCCAAATACCTAAGACGAAGTCTCACCATCCTTGTTTCCAAGGAGCACACTTGCTGTATCTCTTCCAAGACAGACTTGTTCATTTTTCTGGCAGTCTGTGGTATATTGAATATTCTTCACGAACACCATAACTCAAAGGCATCAATTATTCTTCTGTCTTCATTATTTGGTGTCCAGGTTTCAAAGGCATGTGAGGCACTTGAAAATATCATGACTTGGGTCAGGTGCACCTTAGTCCTCAAAGTGACATCTTTGCTTTTTAACACTTGAAAAAGGTCTTTTGTAGCAGATTTGCCCAATGCCATGAGTCGTTTGATTCTTGACTACTGTTTTCGTGGGTGTTGATTGTGGATCCAAGTAAAATGAAATCCCTGACAATGTCGATCTTTTCTTCATTTATCATTACGTGCTTATTGGCCCAGCTGTGAGGATTTTTGTTTTCTTTATGTTGAGCTTTAATCCTTACTGAAGGATATAGCCTTTGATCTTCCTCAGTAAGTGCTTCAAGGCCTCTTCCCTTTCAGCAAGCAAGGTTGTGTCCTCTGCATATTGAAGGTTGTTAATGAGTCTTCCACCAATTCTAATGCCACATTCTTCATATAGTCCAGCTTCTTGGATTTTTTGCTCAGCATACAGATTGAAAAAGTATGATGGAAAGATACAAACCCGATGCACACCTTTCTAGATTTTAAACCACACAGTATCCCCTTGCTCTGTTCAAATGACTGCCTCTTGGTCTATGTACAGGTTCCTCATGAGCACAATTAAGTGTCCTGGAATTCCTATTCTTTGCAATATTATCCATATTTTGTTATGATTCACACAGTCAAATGCCTTTGCATAGACAATGAAACACAGGTAAAGATCTTTCTGGTAATTCTCTGCTTTCAGCCAAGATCCATCTGACGTAAGCAATAATATCCTTTGTTCCACATCCTCTTCTGAATCCAGCTTGAATTTCTGGCAGTTCCCTGTGGATGTACTGCTGCAACTTGTTTTGAATGATGTTCAGGAAAATTTTACTTGCTTGTGATACTAAATGATATTGTTCGATAATTTCTGCGTTCTATTGGGTCAAAAAAAAAAAAAAACTAGTTTTTTTTAATTGGGTCACCTTTCTTTGGAATGGTAACAAATATGGACCCCTTCCAGCCGGTTGGCCAGGCAGCCATCTTCCAAATTTCTTGTCATAAAGGAGTGAGCACCCCCAGAGGTGCATCCATCTGTTGAAACATCTCAATCAGTATTTCATCAAATCTTAGAGCCTTGCTTTTTGCCAATGCCTTCAGTGCAGCTTGGACTTCTTTCTTCAATGCCATCGGTTTTTGATCATATGCTACCTCCTGAAATGGCTGAACATCAGCAAATTTCTTTTGGTGCAGTGACTCCTTGTATTCTTCCTATCTTCTTTTGATGCTTCTTGCTTCTTCCAAAGTTTTGCCCATAGAATCCTTCAAAATTGCATCTTGAGGCTTGAATTTTTTCTTCAGTTCTTTCAGCTTGAGAATTGCCAAGCATGTTCTTCCCTTTTGGTTTTCTAACTCCAGGTCTTTGCACATTTCATTATAATACTTTACTTTGTCTGTTTGAGCTGCCCTTTGAAATCTTCTGCACAATTCTTTTGCTTCGTTATTTCTTCCATCCATTTTAGCTACTCTATGTTTAAGAATAATTTTCAGAGTCTCTTCTGCCATCCATTTTGGTATTTTCTTTCTTTCCTGTCTTTTTAATGATCTTTTGCTTTCTTTATTTATGATGTCCTTGTCATCCCACTTAACCCATTTAGTCTTCAATCATTAGTTCTCAATGTGTCAAGTCTATTTTTAATATATCTCCAAATTCAGGTGGAATATACTCAAGGTCGTATTTTGGCTCTTGTAGACTTTTTTTAATGTTGTTCTCTTTCAACTTGAATTTGCATATGATCAATTGGTGGTCTGTTCTGCAGTCAGTCCCTGATGACATTGAGCTTTTCCATTCTCTTTCCACAGATGTAGTCAATTTGATTCCTGTGTATTCCATTGGGTGATGTATAGTCACCTTTTGTGTTGTCGAAAAAGATATTTGCAATGAAGAAGTCATTGGTCTTGCAAAATTCTATCATGGGATATTCAGCATTCTTTCTATCTCTAAGGCCATGTTTTCCAACTACTGATCCTTCCTCTTTGTTTTCAACCTTCATATTCCAATCACCAGTAATTATCAATACATCTTGATTGCATGTTTAATCAATTTCAGATTGCAGAAGTTGGTAAAAATCTTCAATTTCCTTATGTTTGGCATTAGCGGTTGGTGTGTAAATTTGAATAATAGTCGTATGAAGTGGTCTTCCTTGTAGGCTTATGGAAATTATCCTATCACTGACACATTGTATTTCAAGGATAGATCTTGAAATGTTCTTTTGATGATGAATGCATCGCCATTCCTCTTAAATTTTTCATTCGCAGCATAGTAGACCATATGATTGTCTGATTGAAAATGGCCTATAACAGTCCATTTCAGCTCACTAATACCTAGGATATCAATCTTTATGCACTCCATTTCATTTTTGAGGACTTCCAATTTTCCATGTTCTAATTATTAACAGATGTTTGCAGCTGTTTCTTCTCATATTGAGTAGTGCCACATCAGCAAATGAAGGTCCCAAAATTTTGACTCCATCCATGTCATTAAGGTTGACTCTACTTTGAGGAGGCAACTGTTCCCCAGTCATATTTTGAGAGACTTCCAACCTGAGGGGCTCTTCTTTGGACACTATATCAGACAACGTTCTGCTGCTATTCATAAGATTTTCACTGGTCATTTTTTTTCAGAAGTAGACTGCCAGGCCCTTCTTCCTAGTCTGTCTTAGTGTGGAAACTCAGCTGAAACCTGTCCCCCAAGGGTGACCCTGCTGGTATTTGAAAAACCGGTGGCAAAGCTTCCAGTACCACAGTGACACACAAGCCACCACAGTACAATAAAGTTGCAGACATGTGTTTGGGAGGAAAGCTTATGTTCTGTTGCTTGGCATCCCACAAAAGAAGGAAAGGACAGAAGTACTTAGGGAGCCTCTTCTCATTCCACCCTGGCCTTTAACCTGATTGTAAGGACACAAGAGATACTTGTCATGGGAAGCAGAGGCTATATGCTAGCATAATCATGTCCAAAAAAGAGAAAAGGATTAGTATATGTATGTTTGTGACTGGAATTATAGTTGGAGAAAAAAAATTTTCCAAAAATTTAGCAGTAAAAAAAGATGTATATGACACATTTGGTATCTGTCTGTACAAATAAAGCTGTTACAAGTCCTGCGTTTAAAGCCTTGCCAGAGAAGGCAAAGCCTCAAGTAGGGACATATTATCTCAGCACAGGGTGCTAACATTTCTAAAGAGTATGAATTGCACTCAAGAAGGATAGTAAAACATGCTTGATAGAACAAACAGTTGTCAAATCCTCTGCCTTCCTAGCCTCAAATGCTTACTGCAACACTTGAACAAAAAGCAGTCAATGACATCTGTCTCTACTACAGTTGCTGGAACTCTCCAATTGGTCTACTAATGTATTCCTGATGTGTCCACGTTTGTTTACAAAAAGATTTTTGAAACATCTGCAAAGGAACATATCAAATCTATTGACTGAAAAGCCAGTACCATTCTTTAATTAGCATCCAACATTTTTTTTTTCTCCAGGTCATACCTGTCTTTCTTTAGACTGAAACTGCTGAATCATATCATGCCATTGTTATGCATAGGTTTGTTCCAGATTCTTTGTAATTCACTCAAGAGTATCTCAACCTCACCTCCTACTGCTAAGCTGTGTCCTGGGTCCTCAAGGTTATATATAGCCTGCCATTTCCCACAGTGATGAATAGAGGGTAACCTGTGTTGCTCCAAAGGGTAAAACTTTACTTAAAACGCAGATACTTCCAAGAGACACATTCTACTGAACATAAGGATTAAGCTTCTAAGAATGAAAGCCACCTGATAGTAGAAAGAACTGTTTTGCAAAGGTATGAACTCCTGAAAACTAGAGGTATTCAAGTAGAAACTGGGTTGCCATCCAGCAGGGATTTAGTACAGATCACAACCTTGGGAGTCGGATTGACTCAGTGACATCTGAGGGCCTTTTCTCCTTTAAGATCCTTATCATTCTACCTTAGTTTCTTTAATTGCCATATCTTTATAACAACTGGATTGTCTTTTTTTTTTTTTTTTTTTTAATGATTATCTATTTTGGAAATGGATTTGCAAGTTAAAGTTCAGTATAATCTCATGCTGGGAGAGGACTTACTAGTAATATGCATATGGTAATTGGAATAATTTCTTTGGAAGAATTTATAGTTTTTAATCTCTACATATGGAAAGCATCTTTCAGTACAGAATGATGAATGAAGAAGATCTCATTTGATATATTCTACTGAGGTACCTCTGAGCAATATGCTAAATAACTCCAGGGAGAACACTAGCAAAAGATATTGCTATGGAAAAGGAAAAGGTGTTTCTAATACATTGATTTCATCTTTACATTTACTTTTAGTTTTCAACCATTAAAAACCATTTAATAGGTTTTTTTTTTTTTTTTGCTTATACAGCATCGATACTCTAGCTACCGCTTCTAAGTTATTATTAGTGGCATCACAAGAAAATAGGATCTGGGCTTCTCAGCAGCACATTCTTCCTCCGTTTCCCCCCCTCCCTTTCTTTGAAATGATAAGAATATCACCTACATAGTTTTTTTTTTTTTTTTTTTTTAGCAACAAAGAAACTCAGAAGCTGAATGCCCTTGGAGACCAAAACCCTGACTTTCTTCACTGATGAAAAAGAAAAAAGAAAATGTGATGACTCAGCAACAAGTATATCTATGAAAGTTTCACTCTGAGTATTAGAATCCATTTCAGTTAGCTGTATGTTCTAGAGACCACTGGTTACCTTTCTGCAAAAAAAGAGAAAAACTAATTGGATTTCTTGTTGGCTTATTTTTAATGCTGTGTATGTGTAAGTTTGTGTGTGTATGTGGGTATATTTATTCTGAATCCAGCATCTGCTTAGTTTATTTTCTCCTGTTTTCTGTAGGCATTTTCAAATATTACACAGAAAGGTAATTTGGACATTAGCACAAGAGAAAGCATTTTGCTAGCCAAGAAAGTCTTTCAACTCCGTGGGTGGCACATACAAGGAGGACCTCCGGCCTGAGAGTCTCAGGACGCTCGCCACTGCATTTTTGATACAGAGCTCCAAGAAGACGCAGAATGTATTTTCATACTTTCCTCTATGGCTGAAACGTTTCATAATTTAAAATGAAACAGTAATAATTCTTATTTAACATTTTCTAGAGTAGAAAAAAGGTCAAAAACAGCAACAGTGAAGACGTAAAGTCACAGTGCACTATGAATGAAGCTTTTGAGCTGGTGGTGGGCTGTGGGCTGAGGGTAGATTTGCAGTCCATGAACTGTAGACTCAACCAAGAAAGTCTGTGCAGCACAGAGATAAAAGGTGTCTTTGAAACCAGCTGCACATGCAGACCACTGTCTGATAATGCACTGGAAAATATTATAAATATGAATCAAGAAGTTAGCTTACCTTTTGGGAAGCTGGTAGACATAGCTTGATGTCAAAATAGCATCAAGCTTCAGACTTAAAAAGGTCAATAAGAGAAGCATTAACTCCTTTATATCTGATTCTTAGACAATTTTACTAGTGTCATCCATAAGCCATACAGAGTGGTAAGACAGGGTATGTAACCTTGAGAAGCTGGCACAGAGCCACTGAAGAAATTGCTCAGGCTGGGCTGAGTACAATACAAAAGACAAATGCCATCGTGGTATCAAACACCTGCTGTCAGATGAGAAGGAGTGTAAGTACAGGTGGTGCAGATGAGCAATTTCTATAAGGTTACCCTGGAGTGCACTTGAAAGGATGGAATGCTAATACACATGACATGGACAGTAGAGCCTGGAAGGAACAAGTTCATTTTAATGAGGAACTTCCATTGCTCATTCCCAAGTTACTTACTGAACACCTACCCATGCTCAACACTCTGTTAAAAAACGTGGAACAAAGAAAGAGAAGATGTGTTTCCTGCCTTATTATCTTGGTGGATATTCAGGTAGGTGATGAACCAATTTACCATCCAAATGAGAACTCCTCTGAGAGTGGAAGGGATACTATCAATAATTATGCTGGGGCAACATGTGTAAACCAGAACTGTTTCTGGACGAGCAGGATGTATGCTTGCCACGCAGATGAAACATATGTGCAATCCAGGCTCAAATAATATAAAAGATTAGGAAATTGAATTTGAAATTATACACAGCAAACTAAAGTACAAAACAAGACTAAAAGCAGGTTAGAAGTAAATT